>NC_139718.1:31422360-31889860 GCF_964188405.1 Protomyctophum parallelum | reverse complement strand
TACAGTAGACTGCATGCAATTTTAAAAATAGCATTTTAAAACCGAACACTACTGAAAAAATACAGACATCTGATGAGGTGTGCAGCTGCTGGGGAAGAAGCCTCCATCGCAGCCCACGCAGACTACAGAACAACACAACAGCAAGTGAATGTCACTGTCATTACTGGAATAGAAGTTTTGAAGGAAGTCATGCGATGAATCATCATGTCACACGGGTGAAGTTATAAGCGTAACCGGCTACGGTTTCCATGCCAACGTTAATGTTGGCTAGGTTAGGTGCATCAAATTAACATGGTGGTGAGAGGATACTCATTCAATTCATGAATTCAGTACAATGGACCACAATAGACACAAACCCTGTGGGCCTTTTTGTGTCTTCTTTTTGAGTGGTGCAACCACTCCAAGGAACAGCAATGTCCGTTCTAACCTATGTGACTATGTTTAGAGTACCAGTAGTGTCGCTATTGTGCCAGAAACAGAGAGAGATAGTGTTGGCTGTTGCCTGCTAATTACAGAGAGGTCAGATCAACATATGGAATGAATTCTGTACGAGCCATATATGGAGCGTGTCTTGAGTGTACAGGGTTTGATGAGGTCAGATCAACATATGGAATGTCAGAACATGGGTCCGCTCCATATACTGTATGGATATCTAAGGGTGGCAGCGGGGGCAGTGTCTTGAGTGTACAGGGTTTGATGAGGGCCCAGGTAGGGCCGGGCCTTAATTTTCGGGCCTGTTAGGAACTCTAGTTTTGGCCAGCTGACGGGCACGGCTGCACTAATAACTTTGGGGCAGGCCCGTCTAGAGTTTGAATGGACAGGTATCAGTCAAAAGGGAGACATCAAAGAGGAAGGTAGAGACTGACAGACAAGGTTTTGAAGTTTTCATAGTAATCTGCGTCCGATGGTCGCAGCAACCACACTGAACACCTTTATACAACCATGTAAAACCAGGAAAGAAAGAAACCTACTGTAATAAAATAAAATAGGCTTTCCATGATGTTTGAGTTAGTGCAACTGGGTAAAAACAGCATCAAGTAAAAAAAATTGTGTCAGCGTTCTTTCAACTACTAAGCAACAGCAGTGAAGGGGAATAATCAGACTATTTTAGGAAAGTTGAAATTAGCCTTTCAGAACACCCTGGCCCAGGGACCATGAAAGAAAAGAGAAAATAGGAGAGAGAGATTAGAAGCAGCAAGAGGAAGATGAAAAGAGAGGGAAGGAAATGAGGAGGAGGAGAGAGGAGAAAAGACAACACAACACAGGAGAGAGCCTGGGTGAGAAGACTGTTTCTTCGGACATGGTGCATTAAGTGGCATTAATCATTTATATGGTGCTCCGCAGCTTCACCAGCCAAAGCCCATGTTTAGAATTCTTAGTACACCCCTGACCTAAGCTTCTAGCTCCTGTTTCAAAGCATTTCATGCCATGGCAACAAATAAGTTTAAAAAAAAAACATTTCAATAGCACTGCTGGAGTGCCTGACATCTTAATTTGGACTCAGCTGGCAATAAAGATTGTGTCAGTGAGTGAACTCAGTTTAATTGAAAATGAAAAGTTACAAAGTCATACTGAGTAAATGACTCATGTACCGGCAATGTATTTATATATGCATATATAACTCATTAGCACCTCTATTAATAGGCAAGCTCCAGCTTCCAGCACCCCCATTAAAAGTTATCTGGAACCACCACTGAAGAAGGCCCACATACAGTAACACATAATATAACTGTTAACACATAATTTCATTAATTTGGGAACCAAATAGTGTAGAAAAACTGTGTAATTTCAAACTAATTCAAGGATGCTAATTCTTTTAATACATTTGAGATCACTATCACCATCTTCTATCCATGTACACATTTAACCAAAGATCAGTGTTGAAATGTGCAAATGAACACCTGACGATACCCCCTGTGGTGAATTCTAGTATTCAGCTGTTTGTCCTTGTGATAGGTGTGGTCCAGTTATGTATTGCGATTTTATACACATCACTCATTCAGTCAATGTACTTAACTACTTTCCACCATTGACATATCTATGACATATTCTATATATAAAATTGGCTAGTATAGTACGGGCGGGCTGACATCATACAGAAACTATAGTAAAATACGCACATCACTTCGTGGAGGTGCTGGGTTCAAAATTTGACCAGATGAAGAGCCTTGGCTCGAAACGTCGTCAATAAATGTATCTTTTGGAGCATAATGAGTGTGCGGGTTCCCTTCTCTTTTCGGGCTGACATCATCACACACTAATGTCACCATGACTCCGCCATAACCATAGAAGGCGTTCCCAATGCAGCTACGCCCAAATATGGAGTGTTGCCTATTGTCAACGTCATGGTCATGGCACCAGGCAAACAAATCAGTCAACTCCATATATGGAGCTCTACAACAAACTGTCATATTTGGAGTTTGGGGTTGATATTCATGACCAAATATGGCACCGGCCACTGCCGGCCAACAGACCACATAATGGTGTGAGGGCAAATGCAGAGGGCTGCATAGCGGCTTGAATTCTAGTGATTTCCAAATTTGGACAAGGCTTCAGCACAATACATTTGATAAAAACATCATTCAATTCTCATCAAGTATAAAATATACATGATTTTTCTTTTGGGATTGAGGTACTTCTCTGTGGCTTACTGGCAGCGTGCATACAAAGTTTGGCACTGATCAGTCTAGTACAGCCATGCCTGCAGACATACATATGCATATACATATGCTCACCCAGATCGAGGCTGAAAAGATTTGAGGAGGAAAAACTTGCATGAAAAGGATATGCACAATAAAAAAGCTGTCAGACATCGGTGAGTCACAGCCAATCAGCATCTAAGCGCATCCAAAGACAAGCTGCAGTGCGAGACGAAAAACAGAAGTGGCATTAAAGCAGATCAGCTCCACCGGCGTGAACTGCTCTAAGTGATTATCTTCAAAAAGGATAGAAAAGTACAGCTGCTTCATCTAGATTCCTTTTTTCGCTGATGGTCTTCTATTATCCAGTGACTCTTAATGAGGGAGCCAGTAGGCATCACGGCCGTTGACAGTACTATACTATACTATATGGGTCTCTTGGATTACTTGGTGAATTTGCTTATTCAATGTTTAGTACTAGATTTTTATCCTTCCTTACCTGTATCACCCAAAACCCATGCATGCCTAAATGTAACCTATAACAATGCCTAACCTACCTAAATGTAATTAAACCTATTAACACTTTCTACTAAGGATGTCCCGATCACGTTTTTTTGCTCCGATTCCGATCATTTGATTTTGAGACATACCGATACCGATCTTTCCCGATCCGATTTATACTTATGCCATATTATCACAATAGCAAATATCCTAATGTATGTCAATCTAGTGTAGTCTGGTGTTGCCTTTCAATTATTGAAAGGCATAATTTGACTGTGATTTTTATTCTTTCTATGAAAGCATGGAATCATAGCAAAATAATGATGTATTGGTTAATTAGAGTGAATACAGTTCTACAGCTTATAGAACTGACGGACGGACGGACGGACGGACGGACGGACGGACGGACGGACGGACGGACGGACGGACGGACGGACGGACGGACGGACGGACGGACGGACGGACGGACGGACGGACGGACAGACAGACAGACAGACAGACAGACAGACAGACAGACAGACAGACAGACAGACAGACAGACAGACAGACAGACAGACAGACAGACAGACAGACAGACAGACAGACAGACAGACAGACAGACAGACAGAGGATGACACGTTCTCGATCTCCTACCATGCAGGTTCTCATCAATATCATCACCCCAGTTCTCAACACCAACAACTCTCAGTTGTAGGCAAAGGCTGAATGCCACTAATGTTCTTCAGGAAGAAGAAGGCATGTTCAGCCAGAGTTGGTCTCTGTGTCAAACACACTGATGTCCCCCCCCCCCCCCCCTCCTTGAATACTGATGAACCAGGAGGCAGAGTTCCTCTGTTGTTAATTAAAGTCCAGACCATTGTGGTCGTGTCCAGCTTGTAGATGTGTATCTCAGCCTCAGGGTCAGTCCTCCATAGATATACATGACGTTCCCCAGGACACAGGCCGAGTGGTAGCCCTTCCCATCTGAAACGGTTGCAGAAACCCTAGTCATTATCCATCCGTTTCTGAGGGGCGCTATTCCCTCCTATGTCCAGCTTTTAGTGTGTCTGCACAAAGTTTGTCCTACACAAACATTAAATTCCCATTGACAATGAATGGACAATTTTACGTCGCATAACACAAACATTCAACATTCAAAACTGTCAGTAATAAGTCGGCGATGATGATGTACGATGATAAGAGCGCCCCTCACTTCACACATTTTTACTTGTTATACTGTAGTACATTTCGTCAATATAATATTCAATCAATCCATCAATCTTCATATTTTCTGTAAGAACAAATTCTCCAGCCTGAATCTGAGACCACCTGTTGTATCCATAATATGTTTTCTGTTTACAAGTTACAGTACAGTAAGTAATAATACTAGGAGTAAACACACACACACACACACACACACACACACACACACACACACACACGTCATAAATCAGACAGAAACGTGTTGAGTGAAATGTTTGTTCGTGCGTGTGTGTGTGCGTGCGTGCGTGCGTGCGTACAATAATTCTCTTTGTAGACGGAAGCTGGAAACTTATATTGCTGCCTGTTCTGTCCTATGGATATAATTAAATCTAACACAACACAGAGACTTAAAATAAGTAACCAAGTTACAAAATGTACTTTCCAACATCTAATTACTAGTGGTTTCCAAAATAATATATTGAAAGAACTTTAAATTAAAAAGAAAAACATTAAACCAAGTACCATAACTAAACTCAGCAACAACAAGAAGAAGTAAGATACTTAACTTTTGCCCATTATTTCTCCACTTTAATAAAAACCAATTTTTATTATATTGTATTGTATATATTATTATATCATTTCAATCGTTGATTAGTCACCTTTACAACGAGGTATAGCTTGTAATGATCGGGTGTTCGTGGAATGAGAAACACAGCTAAACGTATGGGTAGCGCCTCCAAAACATTTTCCAAAATGGCAAGTGGTTGTATTCACTCTTGTTTTGAGTTGCTTAGTGGATTGGATGATTGCATTCTCACACAGTAATAAGGAAATAAAATAACACATATTGGACATTTTTACACTTAGTGTTAGGGAACTCAGTAGCGTCTGAAAGATCCATACGCAGCCACAATAGCTTGGTATGCATGCCAAGAGATACTGCCCCTTACCATGGTAAGGGGCAGTATCTCTCTCACAGGCAAGACAGAACTTGTCATCATTGAAGGCAATCTCATTGCAGTGAGATATCGGGATGAGATTCTGGATCCCATATCTTCAGAATCCAGGACCTAACACCATCCTCACACTCACACTCACACCAACACTCACAGCCCCCACAGAGCCAGGATCATCACAGAGTACCTCCAGAATTTGGGAGTGGAGAGGATGGAATATGGCCTGCCATGACCCAAGACCTCAACCCAATTGAACACTTGTGGGATCAGCTTGGGCATGCTGTACGTACTAGACGTGACCAACAGAACAACATTGGCTGACTAAATCTGGTTGAGGAATGGGATGCCATTCCACAGCAAAATGTGGCTATAGGTTGGTGCTTGAAAAGCATGAGGAGGTGCTAAGCTGTTGCGGATGCATTTGGATCTTCCACTCGCTACTGAGTTCCCTAACACTGAGTGTAAAATGAATAAAGTGTAAAACTGTGTTGGTTTTTTCCTTATTACTGTGGGGGAGTGCAATCATCCAATCCACTAAGCAACTCAAAGCAAGGGTGAATACCAACCACCATTTGCCATTTTGGCAAATTATTTGGAGGCGCAACCCACACGTTTAGCTTGCTCATTCCACGAACACCCGATCCTTACAAGCTATACCTTGTTGTAAAGGTGACATCAACGATTAAAATGATATAAAATACAATACAAATTGGTGTGGAGAAATAATGGACCAAAGTTAAGTTTCCGAACTTTTGTTGCTGAGTTTTACATCAAAAACATGCATGCATGTAGAAGTGTATGCAAATGAACATACATTCTACCTAAGAACCCTATATTGTAGAAGTCCCTGTGGACATTATAAGATAAATATTGGGGATTGAACTGGCTTTCATCACAATATGGCGGAGATTAGCCTGAAGCAATATGGGATTACGAGATTATATTAATGTCCATACATTATGCTACATGGGGATTAAGGTGCAGCGACAGGGAGAAGATTTTCAGAGAGAAAGCATGAAAGCTGAAAATGTGTTGGCAGGGACAGAGTATGAGACAGACAGACAGACAGACAGACAGACAGACAGACAGACAGACAGACAGACCAAACTCAAAATTCCTATTTTGATTTTTTTATGGGGATCAAGAGATCAATTCTAATAATATGCATACATTGAAGTATGCTAGTTTACATGAAGATTCAGATGTAGCATTAAGGAATGGATTCCCAGATGAAAACACGAGAGGAGAGCAGTGATTTGGCAGAAATAGGCGCACGCACGCACGCACGCTTATGGTGCAGAGGCCGGGACGAGATTCTTAGATGAAGGAGGGGTGGATGGGGCGAGATAATGAATTGTCAGCAACAGAGAAAGCAGAGAAGGGGAAGGAGAAAAAGATGGAGAGAAAGGTAGAAAAGATTAGAGAGAGATGGAGATATGGAAAGAAGTAGAGAAATGGAGGAAAAGAAAGAGGATATAGGAAATGAACTGGGTGATAAATTTGGCAGAGACAGGCAGACAGACAGACAGACAGACAGACAGACAGACAGGTGTGAGAAGGGTGGAAGGTTATAGACGGAGAATGGTAGATGGGGAGTGGGATGTAGCGATAGATTGAGAGAAGGACATAATAGGAGAGAGGGAGTTAGAGATGGACTTAGATAGTTGTAGGTGGGGGGGCGAGTGAGGTGGAGGTATAGAGATTAAGTTATTGGGGTTAGGTGAGATGGAGGTATTGTACGGTTTTCGGTGAGATTTGCCGGGATCCGAATTCCCCAGAATACAGATTTAGCTAGGTTTAATACGCACAATTGATTTGTTTAATGCTTCAATAACTTCCTTATTTTACGAATCAAACATGCTTTTTATAGGGTTTTTATTAGTTCATTCTTAAAAGCTTCATTCACACTGCAGAAGCTAGCTTCTGCTTTAGCTTCGTGGTCCCATGTTATCTCTATGCAGAGCAGCTTTTGCGTTTTGAAGCTGGGAATGAACAGATTTTTTTTTTTTTGCTTTTTTTTTTCTCCCCAAAACTTAACTTTCAAGCAGCTTTTAAAAGCTGAAGCTTTTAAAAGCTGCGTGTAGCCAATCAGAGCACAGCGTGGTTTGAGGAGGCGGAGTTGAGATCATTTCACAAAACCATTTGCCTCTCCGAAAGCTGTGCGGGCTGATTCTCCGAATTAAAAAATAAACCTTTTAAATATGGGCTGTATATGAAATATGAATGGATATTTGGCAAGACCATAGCATATTTATCGATAGAAATGAACGTTTATATGAGAAACAAGTTGTCGAAGCGGGGGAAAACAGGTTGTGTTCCGTGTTTTTCCCCAAAACTTTCCCCGAGAAGAGGGGAGGAGAAGCCCGCTCTGTGGTCGTCGTGTGTGTGTGTGTGTTTGTGTGTGTGTGTCGGTAGCTGCATTGTATGAATGAATCGATAAACCAATCGCATATAGATAAGATTTATTTCAGGAAATCATTTCAATTGGTTTATTGCGTTCATGTAGGCCTATCGATGAACCTCATAGCAAAAGTTGAAAGACAGTAGATAGCCTATATTTATAGATAGATAGAACACAATCCCTGTGTGTGTGTGTGTGTGTGTGTGTGTGTGATATTGAGCGCCCGACACGGGGACACGTGTGTGTGTGCGCGCGAGAGAGATCAATAATTGATATTATATCAGTTGTATGATATGCATGCGGACATCCCTGATCCGACCTGTCCTGAACTGAGGACTGTAAATGATAATGTGCAGTGTGGAAGAGCGGTCTCCTACTGCCACATATAGCCAGCCGAGGAGGGTCAGTGACAGACAGACAGACAGCGCCGCGGGGGAGACTTGGGACTGAATGTCCGGAAATAACATGTAAACATAAGCTGTTTTAATTGCTTTTACGACGTGCTGTATATATACAATTGTATTTCTACGGTATGCTCTTGCTAAATCAACATTGACATTACATACAGAGCCGCTATATAAAAAAATGCCCGGAGGGTTTCGCTCGATAGGGGGAGAGGAGAGCGGAGTGGGGGGAGATGAGCACTGAAGACTGGGGAGGATTGAGATCCGGTCCGTTCGGTTATTTACAAACAAGTTTACCAAGATTATATTATTTATTCATTGATAAATAGGTTATGATGTAACTAAATATATAATTATTTCTCCTCTACATTCGCTATTTTACATTTTAGACTTTCAAATGCGCATCTGCTCAAACTGCCTGTGTTCTTTCTCTCGTCTCAAAGCAAGTCCGGGCAGCTTGAGTGACAGGTACCTTGTACACGCCCACTTTCTCAAAAAGAAGCTGCTTCGAAATGAGTTTTGCTTTTTTTATTTCCAGCTTTTTTTGATCTGAACGGGGCTTTAAACATAAAACACATATATCAACATTCACACGTTTGTTCAAACTTCCCCACGCAGACTGATACTAGTACCCTGGATTTGTGCTTAGCACGTCCTTAAAGTCTAATACCTAACCCTGCTCTCATTTGGAGAAGTGTAGTTATATTGAAACATATTTATGGTATTCCTCTTTGCGAGGTTCCATTTGTAAGTGTGCATATTTATGGTATTCCACTTTGTGTGGTTCCACTATGCTCACTTTGTAATGTGTGTGTGGCTCCACTTTTGTGTGGTGTTCCACCCACTAACCAGGTATGTAGGCCATAAATGGCCAACTAGTGCGCAAGCAGAGCGCACAAGTCCTTTCGACCGCTGTAAACTGTCAAATCTCAGTATCTCTGTGAAGGAACGTTTGAAATGATTAATGTTTAGATGTAACTATTTGCTACCTACTTTATACATAGATATGATATGAGATATGGTCATTTGTGGTCATTTGGTCCAGCAACACAGGCACAGATTTGATGTTTTTCTGCATAAACATCGAATGGCGGAACAGCTGTCACGACGAAGGAGACCGGGCGAAAACATTACTTGCGCGCTATGCTTGCGCAAGTAATAATGCACATATCATATCATTATAATTACCACTGGCCATCTGCTGCTTCTGTCACGGTGGTCTGGTGAATCTAAATTCAACCCTGGACCAAACTGTCTATCTAAAGCAGTGGGTTGCTTCTGCAACCAATCAGATCGACAGGGACAGCTGTCTCAGCCAATGAGAAAGCACGGACCTTTATGGCCTGTGTACTGACTGAGACAGCCTCTGCAACAGCCCCCATCACTTCCTGTCATGTGAGCTGCTGCTTATCTAGATCAACTGTCTAGATTAACTGTTTAAACCTTTACATATATTTATCTGGGCTTTTACCAACCCAGTATATAATAGGTTACTTAGGACACATTATCAAAGAAAGAACCAGGTTATGGCTCCTATTAGCCTATACAGACATGTCCTGTAATCAGTGACTTAGTTTCTGCCTGCCTGTGGAAGTCATAAACCTCCTTCTCACATCAGGATCAGATAAGCAACCCCCTACCAGAGTGGCTGCATCCATGGAATGTGCCAGAGAGACCCATTTCAGTCCCTTGCAGTTATCAGTGAGGAACAGCTGATCAATCATTTTGACCTATTCTATATTTTACCACTAATTCTGAATAACACATCTTCGCACATCCATATATAACACGACAGGTATAGAGACAGATAGAGATGAAGGTAGAGAAGAGATTGGGGAAGAATCGGATAGAGACTTACTAGTATACAGGGATTAAGATGCAGAGTCAGGGATAACATAGAAAGAGAGAGAGAAGATAATGATCTGGCAAGAATACAGACGCTGACAAAGAGCCACAGAGGAGGAGGGGGTAAATGGAGGGTTGAGGGTGCTGCAGCATCCAGAGAAAGATGCGAAGAGATGAGAGGAGAGATGGAGAAAGACACCTGACAGCCGACAGAGGAGGCGGGGGAGGAACTATTATGTTTTGGGCAACAGTTCACTGCTGAAACAGAGGGAGTTAAAGTGGAGAGAAAGCAACATAAGCAGAGAGGGAGAGAAATAAAGAAGTGTCAGCATCCTTCCTACTTTTACGTCTCGAAGTAATGAGAGAGAGAGAAAGAGAGAGAGCATGTGACCGTGTGACAGAGATTGAGAGAGACAGATTTAGAAAGTGAGACCGAGTCAGAGTGGTGTTGAGAGAGATATTTGAAGTCTCAAGTACACCAGAAGAGAGAGGTGTTGGCTGTCTGAACTTGCTCGTTAAAGGACTTGACTAACTTCAACTGTAGAATAAGAACTTATATAATTAGCCTTTGCCAATCAGTGTAAAAAGTCTTTCTCTAAAGAGAAGCTGTGTGCAGGCAGAGTACAACACACACAAGGGGGTGTAGTGGTTGCGAAGTTACTCAAATAGCAATTGCCTTTAATGATGACATAGTTAATGTAATTCTAAAATTGTTGTTTTATGTATATGGGGGATTCAGTGTAATGTTTTTCATGGGCCCATATACCAAACAATGTGACCAATACCCTATGTGTCAACAACAATAAACAAGCCCATGAGTAAAATATACTGCACCCCTCCTGCTCTCATTGCAACTCACTCTGCATAGGTTTCAGTAAAGTGTTCACTGTCCAGCATGTACTACAGTACTACATTTTTAAGGTGCGCTAGCCCCTCAGTACAGATATAGAGATTTTTGTCCTAACACAAACATCAAATGCCATTGACAATTAATGGAGAATTTACGGTATATGTGTTGTACGATGATAAGAGCACCCCTCACTTCACACGGGGGTGATCTTTGCATCTACAACAGGCCACGGTTGATTAGTACTTCAACTTGTACTACTTACTGTTCAGTCTCTGTCATACCATATGGCTGTTTTAAACGTTTTACTATTGTGATTACAGTCATGATACTAGTGTCATCAGTTGAGGTGAATATTAATGTACTGCACTTCTCCACTAGAAGTAGCCTGGCTAATAAGCCAGACCGACAGTGTTGTGTGATATTAGTCTGGTTTATTAGCCAGGCTACACTAGAAGTGCAGTCCCACACCCAATTTGTGCTAGTTGTGCTACTAATTGGAAAGTCACATTGAGCACATGTGAGTTCCACCAGAACAAATTAATTCAGCCTACAGCTCATGTACTTTGCAAACAAGCATTAAAGGACCATACTAGGGTCAGGCATGTTTAGCCCATTCATCGACTAGCCTACAACTAAGCACTCACTGTACTTGACATAAAATGCAGACCATTTCCCTATAATGTGTCCCTTTTTTCCAGAAGTCAGTCACTGGATTCCATTCACTTCAGTAGGCTGCATATACTTTAAAAGTGATACAGGTAACCATTGAGAGACCATTAGGCTAGATTTAATGCATTTTAAAGTGCAGATTGATTTGAAGTCTAGCTGAAGATAGAATTCAATTCAATGATTTATTCACTGAACAATGTTTAGCCAGTGTTGGCTCAAGTATTCAGGTCAGTTTGGTAAGGTTTTAATGACTGAAGAAAATGTACATGAATGACTGACAATTATTAAAAATAGAACCCACTGACCGGCTATGTTTATGAACGACGTCGATGAATGGATGTAGGCTACTTTAACAAGGGAGGTGCCAAACCAAACCTCAACTCCAACTGTTGGGGTTGAGGCAGTAGCCTATGTCTCCCCCTATCGAAGAGTCTATGCTACTGCATGCAACCAGCTGGTATCAGCCAACAGAAATCCAAACTTGGAGGTGTACATGTCTCAATGAATAGGCTACTTGTCTTACAAAGGGTGTTTTGTTGATGAGAGCTATGCATGCGTCTTCTGTTTACTCGCATTCCGAGTCTGACATTATATTATCGCATGGCCAATGAGGCAGAGAGTCTAATAAACTAAATGCAGGGAAAAGGAGCAGGGATGAGACAGCTAATCTGTAAAATTATCGGCGCCTCAGCGGGCTAATTATTAATGACAACGCACCCCGTGTTTCATACCGCTTTGAGGCCAGGAGAGCACTCAAGTATTACGAACCAGAGAATCAACTTTCTAGTAATAATTACTTTGATGAAATGAGGGTTAATGTGGCTGAGCCTTTAAGAAACTTACCCTGCAGCCTGTCAGTTATATTTTACTCGATAGGTGAGTGATTTTAATTAGATAAATGGCTATGGCTGCCTCCTAAAACTAAAAACAAACACTAACCGCCCTCGCAACCGTCTCCATGGGGGAAAAACAAGGAAACAAGTGCTCAAACAAGGAATCCTTAACCTTTGATAGTCTTTTTGATGTTTTGTACCGCCTTTCTCTTTGTTTTGCGTCCCATACCTCAATGCAATGTGCATCGTAGGCCCTTAGCTCTGGTCCATAGCTCTAATGCGCGCATTACTGCGCAGGGCAGAATCGTAGAAGCAGTAGAAGGCTATGGATGGACCAGAGCTAGGTAGGCCCTATAGTCCTATACTATAGGCCTAATTTAGAATTAATGATCAAATGTGTTTCTCGAGAGATCCCGAGATTGATTCTCGAGTCAATTAATTTCCCTCCATCATCACCAATCGCCAAAGTTCGTGAGCAAATACTGTGTATTTTTGTAGGCAGAAGACTTAATTCATGGACAGGGCAGGGCAGGGTGTATTAATTACATCTAGGGCGCGTTCGGAAATAGCGCACTGAGCCCACTGTGCAATGCAAACTAATAGGCGAGTGTGCTCCGGTGTGGTATTTCCGAACGCGCCCCTAATGTGAAGATGCACACTCCTGGGCATTTATCGATGAAATGCCCCTTAAAGGGATTGTGACATTAAAAAAAATGTTTTGGAATTGTTCTTATTTTTTTTAGGTTTTCTAATCTCAATTGCACCCAAAAAACATGAACTTTTAACATTCAGTAGATTTTCTGTGATCTGGGGTTTTCTGGCTCAAACAGGTGCTCTGATTTGCCGGCAGTAATTGACATACATCACTTACTGCAAATCCCATATTATGTCAATGGGATTTGCCAGCAGATGTCACTGTTTCACTGTGTTGCCTGTTTTCGTTGTAGCTCAAAAGTAGCTCCAAACCCCAAAGAAAACTTCAGACCACAGAAAATCCACTGAATGTTCAAAGTTCAGGTTTTGTGGGTGTAATTGAGGTCATAAAACCTAAAATAAAAAATAAAAATAAATTAAAACGAATGTCATAAAACCTTTAATACATTTGAACAATGTAGCCTACCTGCTGTAACAGCAGGGCACCAGCGACATACAGATACAAGATAAGGTTGTGCTTCCCTCTTGTGGCTAACTGTAGTAGCGCAGAGAATAGGTGTGTCAGACTCGACTCAAACTAAAGAAAGGAAGGATTTTGTTCATACATTTTTCAGCACTGAGAAACCTCATTTGTAACTGTGGAGTTTGCTTATCCAACCAACTGAGCACTAATTAAAGATAAGTAAAATCTAAATCATGACAAATTCTTCATGTAAAGGTTTTGTCCACCAGCCTGTCAGAACATCTCACATATTGCAACCAACTTTAAGTCTTGGCCCACTAATTAGTAAATGCAGCAGTAAAATATAGATGGAGCAGCAATACAGCGGAAAACTTCTCAGCCCAAGGCAATGCCCGTAATTACCATCCCATAATTTTTTTTCCTGTTTACTCTAAGAGTAAATGTCACATTTCGAAACAGTATACCGGTAGATGTATGATGTAAGAAGCTTTATATCCATAATATGTAGGTTTTCTGTGCAGTACACATGTGCAGTTGTAAAAATGGCTTTCCAAGCATCCGCCATCCACATGATTTTTCTTTTTACCACCATGTGTACAGCTTCAAGTGTAATGATAAATGTATACTGAGTCGAATCAGAATACACAAACGAGTAGAGGAAGAAGATACTGAGAGGAGGGTGGTGGTGGAGAGAGAAAGTGAGGTACAGGAAGACAGAGAAATGCTTATCTTCTCTAGAAGAGGCATCAAGCAACACTGCTCCCAACTTTCAAGTTAACAGTAGACATTGAACAGAAATGTAAACTTCTGTTCAAAGCAAAAGAAATAGAACGGAGGGAGGGAAAAAAAAAGAATGGATGTGCAAGCATCCACACTGCATCAGTGTCAACTTAAAATAAATCCATCCAGCATCTGGGCTTTATCACAAAACTGGTTTAATTTAATATCTCTTTATTTTTTAAAATAATTAAACATTTGTATTTCTCCAACCCTTTTTTTTCTTCTTAAATCATATTACATCTGGGCCATTCTAAAGCACACATTAATTCAGCGAAGGGGGTCAGGTGGGGATAGTGGGGCCGGGTCAACAACATCGAAGAAATTGACTGTCCAAAGTATCCAAAAACCGAACGGGGCGAAAAGGAAAAGAAAATCTATCAGTTCTGCTCCATGCCTTTCCCTCTCTCCCTCCCTCCCCTTCATCCCCCAATCCATCCACTCATCCCACCCATCCCCTGCCCTCCCTAACAAAAAAAAGGAAAAATAATATACCCCATGATTGAAAAAATGTAATCAAAATGTCCAAAAACTAAATAAACGAGATAAAACCAAGGGAGGAGGGGAAAAGCGAAAGAGTGTGAGAGAGAAAAAGAACATAAAGCTGTGAAAAACACTTTTCAAAAGACCAGGAAGTCTGTTCCTTAATACCTCTGACTTGTACATACTGGATACTCCTCCATGTTGTTTTGCCTAAGCAAAAATATAGGCTAAATTACTACAAGATACAAGGTTTTTATCAGTGTACTGCATTCAATAACAATATACAGGGTTTTTCATCTTTTTTTTTTTGTGTCATTGTTGTAATACTGTGAGGAGCACCGACGGACTCCAGGCCAGGAGAGGAGAGGAGGCTGGCAGAGTCGTGATGGGAGAGGAGGGGAGTGAAGCTCCCGTTTCACAATAGGAAAGTTTCTCCATTGTTGTTTTTGGTGCGTTCCTCCTGAAGAGCTTGCTTCTTTCATTCTTTTTTTTATTTTTTTATATTCAAATGTTTTTGTCTTTTTTTTTTTAGTCTGCAGGTTTTTGGCCGGAAGGGGTGATACCAGTGCCAGACTGATACCCAGGTGGGAGGGGGCGGGGCCTGCCTGGTGGTACGGTAGAGTGGTAGGAAGGCAGGGGAGGTATGAGGGGAGGCGGCAGTGGGGGAGAGGTTGACTGACGAGAGCTGTCCATCATGTGGAGGGAAAGCTAGGTGTACAAATAGACAGAAACCGTAACGGAAAGATGGAGAATAAACCACATGAACCCTGGCGTCCCTATTCTGGAGTGAACATTCTGCGAAAACGGCAGATCTACAAACTCACAAGGTGTCTTTTGTAGATTGCCTATTTTCGGCAACATTATTTAGTGTACAGTGGGAGAAAAAGGAGGGGGCCTAGTAATAGACCCCTGGGGGACTCCGGTCAACAAAGGCAATGTTCATACTGGCAGCCCAAACAGATCTTTGGCCTACCCAGATTGTTTTTTTCTCAAGTCTCAACAGCAATAAAACCACATGGAAACTTTTTATTTTTTTGTTAATCAGATTTGAACCACATTCTTAGGTTGCGCGCCAAAAATAGAAGTTCACAACACCTCACATTGCAAAGCGTTGAGCTTGTAGATCTATTTTTTGGTGCGGTCTGAATACACAAAAACAAACGTGATACTTGAAATGAACAGTCCTAAAGATTTGAGGGGGGGGGGGGGGATCTGATTTGACTGCAGTCTGAACAAGGCCTAAGTATATAGGGTTTAAGTGGTTAAACTACACAACAAAAACCACAGTGTTGATCAACTACAAAGAGTGTACAAATGGAAACAACTGGACCCTTAAGGATATGGATTGTATTCCATTGAATAAATACTAAGGATTTTACTGTGTAGTGTGATTTTACATTGTGGAGTATTCCCCATAGTGGCACATATCCTGGATTCAATTTGGGTCAAATTGGTGACATCTACATGTTTATACAGTATCCCCTGATCCAAAATATATACACCTATGTATGTATATATATATATGATATATATATAAGAAACAAATCCTAAAATAACTGGGGGCACAGTTTGTGACAAGCAACTGCCCGGGCGTCAACTATCATGGTCAGATTTCTAAACAGAAAACAAACCCCAAACAAACATTACGACATGATCTTATCCCGGCTCTTAATGAATGGGGATAGGACATTTATACTCGTCCAGGAAACAGAATACGTCAATATCCTGAATGCTACTGGATAACGTACGTGCATGTAGACGCACTCACTGAGACAAACACTTGAGGTGTGCATGGAGACCCTTCCTGTACAAACAGGGCCTTTGGTGTCCGTTTAGAGGAGGGGCTACAGAGATGGGCGCTTCAGTTCGACTTCCTCGCTGCCACGGGGTCCAGCACTACCATTGGCGCTTCAGCATGGAGACAGGCAGAAGATGAGACAGGGGGTGGTCCTTGTGGAGCTTGGGGACGGGGAGGGGCTTTCCTCTTCTCCCAAGGCGATGGGGGAGGGTCTCCCTTGTCTCCCACAGAGACCCCCAAGATGAGGTGTGCAGGTATACACATAGTCAGGATGTCCCATATATGGGCATACAAATTGTGATGCACTTGTTATGATGCACCACAGTTGGGGAGGGCGAGAGAGAGATGGAGATAGAGGAGCAGTGTTGATTTTGGAGGGCAAGTGGTTCGGGGCGGGACTTAAAAATCTTCTTTTTTTTGCCGTCAATTTTTTTCTATACATTTTCAAGATTTGTTTTTCATGTCCTAGAGAGAAAGAGAGAGAAAGTCCAGAGTCTTTTATTAACCCCCTCCCCCCCACACAAGTCATTTTCTCATTTTCTATTTTTTTCTTTTTCTTTTTTTTCCTTTTTTTATTCTTCTTATTTATTTTTTGTTTTTCCGTTCGCAGTAATATCAGCTTAAGGGGAAAAACAAAACAAAAATGAAAGAAAAAACAGTTATTTACAGTGCTGTTGAAATAATGATGAGAAGAGAGGTGGTGAGTGCTTTCGTAAAGTAAGTCGCACAGTACAGAAAAAAGGGGACATTTCTTTTAAAAAACAAAAATAAACCAAACAACCAACTGAGGATGAAGAGGGGAGGAGAGCACAAAGGAGGAGGAGAACACGATGGCCATTTTCACGTGTGGATTGGGGTTCTTTCCATTTTTTCCCCCGAATCCGGGGTGGGGCAGACATGGCTGCTTGTGAAGGAGAGATGGATGGATGGATGGATAGAGGGAGGGACGAGAGGGATGGGAGGTTGGAGGCGAGGAGGGGGAAGGGAGGGAGGGCTTGGTTCGTTAAGTGGGGATGATCCCATCGCTCCTAAGGCCCCTCTTCAACTCCAGGTCCTCCAACTTCTTCCACAGCTCCTCTCGCTCTTTCTCCTTCTTCTTCTCACTGGGGAACCACACACACACACACACACACACACACAGAATGTACTCTATGAGCGTGAGTGAGCAAGCCACAGTGCACATACAGTAAGTGTGTGTGATTGAGTCAGGAATGTGAATGTGAGCAGCCGACTTTTATGTGTGTCTATAAAATGCTAGATCCCCATGAAATTAAAATCTTGAAACAACAGAACATAATATTGTATAAATCCAAGATACAAAACTAAGATGATTGTTTGGAAAAGATGACAATGCATTAATTATTCAGCAAGTGGGACACCTATTCCTGTTACACACATTTGAAAAGTGTTCAAAATTGACTGACAATATTGACGGTGGTTCAAAAACTAAATTTACCACCCTCATAAACACCATTATGTACTACTGCTCTGAACCTGCTGACAACACCAATCCAGGCTTTGACATGATAACCTTAGTACCTTGACTGTAAATAACTCCTTATCACAGTCTATGCATTAGACACATGCCCATTTAAATGGACATGTATCTGTACACAGTAAAATATCATTTATCAATTCTTAAGTGTGCAAAGTGTAACCAAATGTACCGTGTACGGGTCAGGGTGTGTATCAAAGTCCAAAAAAATTTATAAAGCTCACTCACACATGCAAGAATCACACGTGTGTGTGTGACAAAGTGCAAATGTGTGTAGGAGAATATGCATGTGTCACATTGTGACTGAAAATGTCAGCTCTACAAGCTCACAACGCGTCGCACTGTGACGCGTTATGAGCTTGTAGATCGGCTCTTTTCAGCGAGTGTAAAAACAGCCATCACGACAGCATCAACCCCACCAAATACATTTTAGTCGACTAAATCAACTGTAGATTTAGTCGACTAAAATCTTATATTTAGTCGACTAAAACTAGACTAACACTAAAACATGACTAAAATGTGACAATTGAAGAGACTGACTAAAACAAAAATGTGATGATGCCAAAAACAACAGTTTTGCACAGAGTCATCTATCAAGGCGAAGGCATCCTTACCGTTGGCGGTCTGACTTGTATGTGGCCGTGAGTTCGTCAAACAGGGTGCTGTTCATCTCCATGAAGGCTTTCAGTACATTGTAGACCAGCGCCACTATCGCCCTGTGCACAGGAACCACAATATCAATACCTCAGCTAGTTTTTCTTTAATATATTTTTTATCCCACGATTTTGTAACCCATTTTTCACCCCTGTGTCAATCATCTAATGTGATCCTGGGCTCTACACACCCTCCACCAACCTAGTCCCCATATATACAAGGGGAGAGCAACGGACTTGAACTCATGCTTCCTTCATGCCTGAGTGTCCAAGTTGCTCCTTTACACCTGACAGGGGGGAGTTTCCCTGGTTGGACGTAGCGTGTGGGAGGAACACGTTATTCCAACTAGTTCCTTTCCCCTCCATCAGGCGCCCCGGCTGGCCAGGGGGAGGCAGTTTAGTGACCAGGATTACTGCATGTTTTTTGTGAGGGTACCTACCCTAGGGGACACGGGGAGAACATGCAAACTCCACACAAAGACAACAATTTTGTATCAGTCTACAAATGTGCACTACATAGTGTAGAGAAAAAAGTGTGAGTAAAAAGAAACAGCGTCACAGATACACTTCGTCCTGCATGCAGTGAATTAATAGCTTTTCAATGTAATGGGTCCTGGGACCCATTCTTTCTTTATATGTTTTTAACGACAAGTTATAAAGTGGGAGCCTCACACAACCCTTTCTCAAACAGGCCATCCGTGTTTCTGCTCTAACGCACATGCTGATGCCGTCAGCATACCTCTATGTCCATCAAGTATGCATGTCATTAAATTTGAGAAGCATGCCGATGTCCGTGTGAACACGAGCTGTTGCCGAAATGTACGTCATAGATAGAAGCTAACGTACATTTGTGGCTACGTGGATGATGCGGCAAGTATAATTAGGACCTTTAGTGGTGTCATAGTGATCAATGTACTTACGGGTTCCAGTGCTCTTTGGAGATCCTGTACAGGCTGGAGAACATGATGGGCAGGATAACGCTGGAGTTCTCCTCAATCAGACTCATGATGTACTCATTGTTCCAGTAGTACAGAGCTCGCTCTGCCACCTACACACACACACACACACACACACACACACACACACACACACACACACACACACGTAATCAGTACACCATAGTCAGGGCTGCACATAAGTGGTGCGCCACCGCGCATGCGTCGTCAAAATTCAAAATGCGCTGTCAATCAAGCGCCGGGAAGCGCTTCTGCGTACCAACAGCCGGGGCCGCCCAGAATGATTATTATGGCCGGAATACTAGTAAATTCTGTGGCGAGAGCATTTTCCACCTACTGCCACTCAAAGTGGCTACTGGCCAATCACAGCGCGTCCTTACTCAAAAGGGGGAGGATTCCATGCTGCTTTCTGCTGGGAGCCTGGGAGGAGGCGGAGGGCGGTTGACAGGAAAACCTGACACAAATAGTTTCGTCTTCTCCGTTTCAGATAGCCAACTACTGTAGTCTCTGGTGTAAAAGGGCATGCTTTGGATGCTTTGCACTCTTCCCATTTGCCGCTGTGCTTGTGTTTGTTTTCCGGCTGCTGGAGCAGCATGGTTGCTCGTGTGCGATGCCGTCTCAGAACCCGAATCCGAGGCATATTAGTGTCTCTCACAGCCTAGGCACCGGCCACCGACTTTTTATGGGTACTAAGGTTTTAGTTCCGACATAGTGGAGTGGGAAGAGTTTAAAGCATTGCGGACTGGCACTGCTGCTGCCCAACATGAACACCGTGTCTCGACATACTGTCCCTTATTATCGTAAAGTCGGGTAGTGTACACTGTTTATTTTTGCACCGAGGAGCCATGTGTGTCCGACTATCTGACTACGTACGTACGTCGCCTCAGCTAAAAACAAAAGGGAACTAGGGAAGCCTAATGTATGCTTCGCCGTACGATGTGTCGCATGTTAAAAAAATAGCTGATCTGCAAGCTCACAACGTGTCGCAACACGTTGTGAGCTAGTAGATCGGTTATTTAAATACAAAATAATAAAAAATCTAAATATTGCTTTGATGCTCATATTATCCTTAGGAAGTATTAAGTTGTTTTTATTATAATATGCATTCCATAGGGCTGGACCACACATGCACCTAGATTTTAGCAAATTTAGATTTTTTTAATAATGGGATGAATCTACAACAAGAGCCATTCTATACCCTCCATTGACTCCCCACTTATCCAATAAATATTGTTTTGCTATAAGTTATTCATCCCTCTTTTATCCATCCGGCGAGACGGGTCGCCGCATTTTAGGAGCACCAAGAAACTCTTCCAGGTGCTCCTCTGAGTACTAGACCAAAAAAGTTGTGTGCAGCCCTGACCATAGTCGTACCCTTTTTAGACCAATACACCGTAGTAATACCATTTAGACCACATTGTACAGAGACATCGTCAGTGTTAATTGAACTCTAAATGAACACTGAAGCTTTTACAACGAGGGTAGGAAAAGTAACGTGTGGTACACAAAACAAGTAGTTGGTCCACCAAACATTTAGTTTGTTAATTGAGGCTGTAGTTTGTGAGCCTGTGTCCTGACCTGGAAGTGAGGGCTGGAGACACATCTGGAGATCTGTTTGAAGAGTGGTTCCTGGATCTTTACAAACTGTGTGGGCTCAATGACATCCAGGATCTCCTCCAGTTCGCCAAGGTACATCACCTGGACAAGACCACAAGAGTCATTACACACACCAACATGAACACTGGCTCTTGAGTTGCACTTTCTTAAATAATTATTGTTGGGTTTGTTATCAATTAAAGCATGCTATTCCATCCATAGGAAGATCAATTTATTGAAAGAAACACTATTTATCAGATCATACACTGTGCATGCCAAAAGTCTCAACAGTCCTTGTTCAGAGTTATGCACGTTTGCAAATAAACACCAATGTGAATAAAAGGGTCCATTACTTTCTCTCCTGTACTTTTGCGCAAGGACTTGTAGTATTGTTACGTGTATGTATATGATGTTGTGTTGTTTAGTATCTTATAATAGTGTGCAATGTAATCATCAAAAATAACAGCACATACTGTATAAGGACTACAGCTGGGACTGGATTTACCTCTTTTTGACTGCAGGTTTTTGGCCAGAACTTCAGTAAGCCTCTGATGACCTGAGAGGAGAGAAGAGATGGGTGACGGAGTTCATTCAGAGTTGCAGACCATCCGTTCAGAGACGGTTTAGGTCTGAACAAGACAGAGCCTGGTATTATCAGAACTGTTTCCAAACAGATTCTGTTACAGTGTTACATGTCGCCCAGGGGTCTGTATTTGGTCCCCTCCATTTTCCCCTCTACAATAAATCTCTTTGCATGCTTGTAGAATGGATATTTTTGCTGAATGTCTATTGTCTACCTATTATGACACACACAGAATTGAGACGATGGGGTTGTTGACAAGGCAGACTGAAACTGCCTATAATCCATACAAATCGAGTTACACATCAGAAACTGTATTTCCATAGTAAACACTTACTGGTTCTGTTAGTGCTGGGTCTTTCTCTAGGAACTGTACAATGCAATACGCCAACTGCAGGTGACAGAATAGAGGTTACATTTACCATTAACACTCACAGTAGTGTGTGTAGCGCGCGCGCACACACACACACACACACACACACACACACACACACACACACACACACACACACACACACACACACACACACACACACACACACACACACACACACACACACACACACACACGACTTTACAATGGTACAAATGTAAACTTGATTTGTGCTCCATCAATTAAAATCCAACCATTGTCTGCCTTTGTCGAAATTCTCCATCAATTAATGCACTTTATCGGTTTAGCTGAAACTCAACTTTTAACACTGGCCCGGTTGCTAGGCAAATACAGCGCTGTCCAGGGTGATGATCATCAATCCGATGTTCGGATCTCTCACTTGTGATGTTCGCATCGTGATTGAAATATTAACGCTTCTGGTGAAAGATAAACATTGTGTGCTAATGCTAACATAAGCCACTTCATACAATGGAGGTCTGTGAGCCGGGAAAACGCAAGTGAACGAATTGTAATCTGCCCAATTCCAGCTAGCACAGCTAACTACCAATGATGGCCACACGGTGGCAGTTGACTTGTTAAATTAGCACAGGATTGTACTGTGTGGGCTCACAATACATAAGACGTATAGTCTGAGCAAAGAGTGCTAAAAGAAAACTATAAACTCATGTTATAAAATATAAATGCACAAACAGAAAGACACATACACACGACGACAGACCCAGGTGTGTTACCTGTGCGTGGAAGAGAGACAGGCTCCTGACAGTGTGAAGGGGAATCAACACTTTGACCAGAAACTGTTTATGCTCCGCTTTCAGCGGCAGAGCGAAACCATTGATTATACTGGAACAGAGAGAGGGAGGGAGTGAGGAAGGAAAGAAGGGGGGGTGGGAGAGCGAGAGACAGAGAGAAGAATGGCAGGAGATGAAAGACAAACACAGAGGGGGATATTGAGAGAAAGACAATATATGAACATAAATTAATTCACAAACACAAACTTTCACATTAGACCAGTGGTTTTCCAATGGCTCAACCATTATTTAGTTGAGCCACGGACCACCATTTGATGAGATTTACCCTCTCACACCCAAAACATAGTTATTGTTGGATAAAATTACCGGTATCTCCACAATTCCATAGTGATGTGGTAGAGATAACAAAAGATAATAAAAAGTTACAATTCTTATTCCCTAATTATATAAACTTCTTAATTAACCCATTTTGGGCGGGAACCCCTTTTGGTGTTAGCATTATGTTATGCTTTAGCTATTTAAAAATAGCAGATCTACAAGCTCATAGCATGCCACCGAGTGGCGCGCTACGAGCTTGTAGGTCTGCTATTTTTGAAAAATCGAAGAACGACTGACAGAAACGTAGCTTTTTCAGATAACTGTCAGGATGTAGAAGACATTTTTAGAATCTGATCTCAGCTCAGAATGGGTTAAGTAATGCAGATGTTTAACAATAATTTAACTCTTGAATGTGAAATTAAACCAAATGGTCCCACAATGATCCATTTGGTTTCATTTTACGCTCTCATCACTCAGCATGTGGTCAGTCCGCTGCCCCCCCAGGTTGGCAGAGAAAGTGTAGCGCCCAGGATTACATTAGATAATTGACACTGGGTGAAACAATGGGTTGCAAAATCGTGGGATAAAACTATAAGAAAACCACTGCATTAAAGTCCGGGTCCCCCAGGGGTCCTAGAGGGTTCCACAGAATCCCCAGCTAATTAGAATTTGCATAGAAATCTTTTTTTTTTTTGCGGCTTACGCCTTTTTTTTATTGATTTTTGAAGGGACAGACAGTAGGCTGACAGGAAACGGGAGAGAGATGGGGGGATGACATGCAGTAAAGGCCGTGTCGGGTCCGGGAGTCGAACCCGCGGCACACTGCGACTGGATTACCAGTCCGGTGCCCAGACCGTTACGCTACGGCCTGGGCCCATAGAAATCATTTTAACCACTTTAAACCTATATAGCAGCTTCAGTCTTACATTGCATTGTGATGCATTGTGAGCTTGTAGATCTGCTATTTTAGAAATAATCTTGAAAACAAAAATTGAAAAATGTTTTAGAAACATAAATCTTGTATGGGGTCCATGGCACAAAATATTTTCAGATGGGGTCTGTGTTCAAGTTACTTTTAAAAAGTAAAGAATTATACTACTATACTACTTTCAAGTTACTTTAAAAAATAATAATGTAAAAAACGATTTAAACAAAGGTTTTTTGTTCTGTCGCACAGTAAGAGAAAAGACAACTCCCTCCTAACATTATGAAATGTAGTGGAATGTTCAGAAATTTTGACAGGCATCTTTATTGTAGCCTCAACTTGCCTTCAATTTTTTATATAATAATCAAATAAAAAATGAGTCTATATATCTGCAGTGATAGAGAGATATTCTAATTCATCAAATGTATTTTTGAGCTCATCTTCCATTTTAGAATATTCACTGTTCAGGTATTTGGAAAATGTATTTCTGCACATTGTACCTGCTTTCACTGGTATTTTGCTGACCATGGAACAGACTCCACCGTTGAGAGGGGAAGCATTTCCTCAAGGCTACCTAGCAATCATTTTGTCAAGTTGACTCTTGGTGACATGCTACTGTGGCGATTTAAAATCGATATTTCCAACCCACAAACCATCCGATCTCGCCGTTATCCGCATTTGCCATTTGCGTGTGGTAATAATGTTCGTTCAACCGGCGTTTTCTGTGTATGCGTTACAAGGGTTGTCTACTCTGTCAGACTGTCTCTGATTGGCTTACCCTGAAATCTGGCCCTACGTTAGCCAATCAATGACCTCTTCTGCGACGTGCTTTGTTCATGTTAGGGTGTGAAGCCATGTGGGCTCAGAGGCTAGTATGAGAGACAGAGCACAAACGAAACTGTCAACACAGAGAGCGCTCTCTCAGCAGCAGTCAGCACAGAGACGCCTGTATGACAGTCTGACTCAGAGCTGCATGGCCAGACTTTTCACTTGGATCACAGAAGTTGACATAATATCATAATAACGCGGTTAACACACGCACAGTAACTATAACGCCGTTATGGAATGGGGAAATGTAAAGCGTTATGTAACGTGATGTAAGGGCGTTAGTTAAAACACTGGTCTGCGGCCATTCATTTGGGGGTCCTTGACATAAAACCACTGCCCTAGTTAATGCACATATTACTCCCCGTCAACAGATGTATATAGAGTATCACATACCTTCCCAGGATCTCCAGCAGCTCTGCCACCCCATTGAAGTGCTCCGTCTCATAAACAAAACTATGAGAGAGAGTACATTAGAATTAGATAACCACTTAACCATCAGAGATGTGTGTGTGTGTGTGTGTGTGTGTGTGTGTGCACGTGTAGATGAGAAGGCAGGGTGTGTGGGGAGAATGATGATGTTCTCTTACCGTAGAAAAATATTATTTATCTGTTTTCGTATAAAAGCCCTCAGTCCCAGGAATTTGCCGTAGATTCTGTGTAAGACTGTCTTTAGATAGTCCCTCTCCCTTGGATCCTCGCTGTCGAACAACTCCAACAGCTGACAGAGACGCAGAGGGAACGAGGAGAGAAGAGAGCAAAACATACAGGAGAGAAGAGAATCAATTTAGATGAAACATACCCAAAACAAATGTGACATTGTGAATGCTGCAGTATGTTATTTCATATTTGACTCAACGTGATAGTTTCTGATGCTTCACAGGGAAAAAGAAAGATAAGGAAATGGCTGACCCACCTGTAGGACAAATTTCTGGTCTATGTACTTTTTGGCAATGCTGGGCTGGAATTCCTGACTCTCCAAGAACCGTATGAAGAACTCATACACCAGCTACAATGAGAGAGAGAGAGAGAGAGAGAGAGAGAGGGGGGGGGGGGATAGAGTGAGAATAATGAAAAAAAAGGAAGAATGAAAGGGAGGTATGAACTTATGAAGGGGCCAAGACGGACCAAGAGGGACCAAGAGAGTAACGTTGAAAGAAAGCCTTTAGGCAGAGAATCTCTTAGATATTGTGGCACCAGAAGTGAGTAATGTGCAATATTACTTCAATACAAAATTATTCAAAATTGTACCACATCTCAATGAAAAACAAATACTTTAGAAAGACTATATTGTAAATATAGGTCTCAAATACACATTCAATGCAACAAAAGTGAATACACCACTGACCACTGTAACGAGTTATAGAATGACCTACTGAACAGTGAACGCCAAAATATACCAAATTACGTGCTGACGAAATGAATCCCAGTCTCCAGAAACATGGCAAAAGAATACTATTCCAGAATGATAAATATCCGAAGAACACAGCAATCACCCTACTACAGCTCAACTTAGGAGTAAAGCAACTATTGAGAGGTGATACCATTTTGAATAATTTTGACATTAAAATGACATTGGACAGGGGTGTATTACGCATTTCTGTACACTGTATAGCTGTGTGTCAGACTGCCAACACGGACGGAAACGGTTATTCTACGTGTTTAATGAAGACCATACAATGTGCTAACCAACCACATGAACCGCAGCATCCCTAATTCAGGGCACACCATGAAAGGTGAGCATTTGGCAAAAGGATACATTTTAAGTGTTTAAGGTTAAGTGGATAAATAAGGAAATAAAGTACAAAATGATGGTATATGCTCTTCAGAAGTTATAAATCGAAAGAAATTAAATTGTTTGACCATGAACGCATTCACACACTCTCTCGTTGTCTGCAATGGTTACCTGTAAGTGTGGCCAGGAGGCCTCAAGTGTGGGTTCATCTTCCTCTGGGTCAAACTCGTTGCTGTCACTGGGCGGAAGGGTTCGGAATATGTTGTAAGACACCTGGGAGACAGACAGACAGACAGACGGGCTTGATCCCTTTATCCTTTTACACGCATATAAGAACAGAACACTTTGATTATCACCATTACAGTATGATTTGCATTATCAACCTAATACTTCCCAGATACGTCTATTACATGCAATTAATTATCTTACAGTGGTTCGTAATTATAGTCAGATAACAGTGGTTTCTCACATTTCATAATAATACAAATGGCCTCTCAAAAATATATATATGTGACTAAGAGGACTTTAAAGGGGCTATGCTCTTCTATATCCAGATGGTTCTGTGAGGCTACGATGGAGTCAGCAACATGGCAGACATGCACATGTCATCAAACACACATCAAAATACTGTGTTAATTTATCATTTAACTCTGATTAGAAGTCCATTTGTTACTATTACTAAGTTAAATGAACACAGAGGATTTGTGCACAGATTTTTAGTGTGTGTGTGTGTGTGTGTCAGAGCATACGAGCGGAGTGGAGCGGGGGGAAAAAAATCAGCTCTTCACTCCAGACGGCTTTTGTCCCGCTCACGCATTTTGCTCGTGTTGATTCGCACCCACCCCGCTCCCGCCCGCTCAGCGCTCACATTCATTTGCGTACTGGGCGCTCTGTGATCCGCTCAACAGCAAAAAAAAAAAAAAAAACATTAAAGTATCAGTGTGTCTGAAAGACGGAGCAAACACACACAGCACTGTTGTATGGAGTGCATGCTGTGCAGCACGTGTCTCTCTGTCTGCGTCTGCAGCAACCCTGCCTGCTCCAATGTCTGGTGCACTGCCCCGACCGGAGTAGCTTGGAACGGAAGGCCGTCCTCACGCCGAAACAAGCTCCGACGCATTTTAAAACCCGCTCAGCACACAATTCAAAATATCCCCCCACTCCATTCCCCACTCCGGTCGTATCCTCTGTTGTGTGTGTGTGTGTGTGTGTGTGTGTGTGTGTGTGTGTGAGCGCGGGCGTGTGTCATACCATTTTGACCACCTCAGGGTAGGCCTGCTCCGTCAGGTAGCCCCTGCTGACAGTGACGTAGTCCACCAGCTCGTTGAGCGTGGAGCGCTTGTACTCCTTCATCTTGAGGTCTGACAGCGTGTCCATGAAGTCAAACACCGTACAGCACTGCTGCAGCTTCTTCAGGAACAGCTCCGGCTGCTCCGGCGCCGGTACGTCTGAAACGTGAAACAAACGCAGGAGAGAAAAAGATTTTGGTTTAGTGTAGTTGACAGATGCAGGCACACGGAGGGCTCAGGGAACATCAGTAAAGATGACCGACTTCATGAAAAGCTGTAGCTGAAGTCAACAAAACAGATTTGCATTTATTTAAAAAGTGGCAAGAAAATGTGCGAGGGCTCTCCCTCTTTGTAGGTTCAGAGAGACATGGAGCACCCTTTTGAGCTTGCAACATCATGGGTCTTTCTTGTGAGCATATGCTGGCTGATGACACAGATGTCAGAAAAGTCATGTGAAAGAGAATCTGAGAGTCTATGCTTTTTGAAAACATGACAAGGAGAGGGTGTAAACGACTCTCATATTTCTCTGCCAGACACTGGTAAAATACTACATGGACAGGCAAGCCAGCCACAATCTAAAAAGGTCAAATTTTATTTTGTCCTGTTTGCAGGTAAAAAATCAAGTAAAAATAAAACAGTAAGCTAGTTAGTTTTCTGCCATAAAATATGTCAGCTGAGGTGAAGAACATAACTTTACTAAGGTTTACATAAACTTACTGAATTATCTCCTCACACAGAGGAAGTCTGATAAGACCCAAGTTTAATTCAGTGACAATTTGTGAAATTAAACAATGAATAATGAATGTCCGGCATTTACGTCTCCAAACAACAGTAGATGAAAGAGTCTTCCTGGACACTGAAGTGCTGTTCTGAGAACAATGGAACCATTTTTCTCACCTCTGCTGAGGCAAACAGGCAAACAAAAGACAATGTGTGAATACTAGAACACAAAGCAATATCTGCAATCTCTGAACTAGTAAGCTCTACTCTCAAACAACAAACATGTCTCAGAAGAGCGGCCAGTTTGTCAGTCAAGTCAATTATATTTATAAAGCACATTTAAAAACAGTGTTGACCAAAGAGCCTTAGAGCATAAACATATAAAAAATAGACAAGACAATGCAAGGATGATGCCATACAGATTTTCAGTGTATAGCGCTGCATCACAACTTATCAGTGTGGCTTTGTTCACAACCTCCACAGTGCACTGTACACCGTCACCTAGTGGCTTGCAATCTATAGCTAAAGATATGGATGCCACATCATTATAGGGTCCACCAAAATCTCCCGGAGGGGGCGTTAACATATGTGTCACGTGGTAGCGGCCGCCATGTTGGCAGGCTAATTTTTAAACACCAGAGGGAGTTCAACGAGCTCGTTCCTGGCGACAACACAGTGAGCCAACACCAGGATGGAAAGAAAAAACGTCGGCCTCGACATACCTTACAAGGACAAGCATTAAATGTAGTCGCATTAGTGGTGGTAGAAGATCGAATCCTCTGTTCAGTCAGTGTGTTCATAGGGGTCGAGACTGTCAATATCCTTGATTTTGTTGAGGTAACGCTCCCTTTCCTCAAAGTTAAGCTTGTCCTTGAAAGCAAGGTATGTCGAGGCCGACGTTTTTTCTTTCCATCCTGGTGTTGGCTCACTGTGTTGTCGCCAGGAACGAGCTCGTTGAACTCCCTCTGGTGTTTAAAAATTAGAACGCACACGGATGGTCGCTGACTGTAAACAAACGAGAAATGCCTGCCAACATGGCGGCCGCTACCACGTGACACATATGTTAACAACGCCCCCTCCGGGAGATTTTGGTGGACCCTATAGGTCCGTAAAAGATTAGTTCAGCATCGATGGAGAGAAAAGGGAAGTAAAGCAGTACACAGAGACAGGAGATGACATGCCAGTGATGCCACACAGGTCATGAAAAGGGCTTCAAACTGTGACATTCCGAAGGTCTGTGCCCATGTGTTCCACATGCTAAAGAAGTTATTCAAAGTTGGATGACCTGGTCATGTATGCATGTATGACAGTGCAGCATGTCATACACTCCTGACTGCATCTTTATACACAACCACAGTACTAGACATTCTAACCACAGTGGCCTAGAGTGGTTAGAGTGTCCGCCCTGAGACTGGGAGGTCGGTGTTCAATCCCCGGCCGGGTCATACCAAAGACTCTAAAAATGGGACCCAGTGCCTCCCTGCTTGACACTCAGCATCAAGAGTTGGATTGGGGGTTAAGTCCCTGTGACATACTAGCGTCATGTCCAGGGGGTGTACTTGTACATCAAGCTGCCTCACGCTACAGAAACAGGAGATAGGCTCCTGCCCTATGGGCCTCATGGCTCGGCAAGGCTACTTACTACTAACACCAGTTTGCGCATGTGCAAAATGTAGACAAAGCTGTAGATTGAACTGAGTTTAGGTTTAATGGGGGGCACACAGGGAGAGAGAGAAGCATGAACAGGTACTGTATGTGTCACTGTCTTCTATGCCAGGGGTTCTCAACCTGGGGGTCCCCACATTATTACAAAAAGTAGTTTTTTGGCAACTGGATAGCTGGAAAATGGAAACTAAGTTTACATTATGCATAAACCTTCCTTAATGATTATATCTGGTTTCAGTATGTATTTATGATGTATTTTCTCTATTATTAAGGTTATTGTAGCAGTCAATTTGTATTAGAGGTGTGGAAAGGGGTCAGAGCGGGGGTTACGAGACATGGCCAAAGCATTTCCGGGGGTCCCGACTCCCCTAGCCAAAAACGTTGAGAACACCTGTTCTATGCATCTGTGTCTAGTCTACATGTCCATGTGTAGAAATGTCTGTACGTTTACGTCCCTGAATTAATGTGTGCACGAGTGAGCGTGTTGAATAAGTGAACGTGCATGTGATGTGAGTGAGCGAGCGAGCGTCATCATGGCCAAGCAGTGGATGCCACCTTTCCATGGTAGCATACAGAGCAGTGATGTCCCCGTTTCTCTCATTCACTCCCAGTCACTTCACACTTACGTCATGTTCCTCATCATGCCTGGTCATTCAATGTCATAAACACAGAAACATCATGATCAGCTATTTTAGCATTGAGTGATCGAGTGCTGTACTGGGTCCTTCCACCCCCCCCCCCCCCCCCCCTACACATTAGGATGACTGCCAGTCAGTGTTTGGATGTTTTTTTTCTCCTTCCCCAGGCTGGAACATGGTTTAATCCATTTAGATCCGACTTCGAAATTTAGAAAATGTTTCTATATCAGTGGTGCTCAATATTTCATGTCAAGGATCCCCAGAATTATCTGTATTTGGCCATGGATCCCCATCTGAAAATATGTTGTTCCAGGGACTCCCCCAGAAGCAACGATTGGAGTAAAAATGTTCGCTCTGAAAGAATACATTCAAATAAATACATTTGCAAAACATTTTCAAGCTTGTAGATCTGCTATTTTTCAATAGCTAAAGTATAACATCATGCTCCCGTTAAACCACATAACCACAAAGAGGAAGAATGTTGTTATAATCAAATTCAAACTGATGGTGGAGTCAGTAGTATTCATACCACGTTGGCAGAGAGCCGTTTCCTGATGTCATTAGTTGGAATCCGGTTCACGGCCCTGTACCTGTCTTTCCTGTCATTCGGTACTGTCCTGGTACTGTCCACTGACCACAAGAGAAGAAGAATGAAACAGACTCCAAAAGACAACTTGGTTCGCTCTGAGATTATACTGTGTGGTGTGCTGCACGAAACGTACCTTAACCCATTTAGGCCTGACGTCGAAAAAAATAAAAAAAGTTTTCTAAATCATGACAATTTTCGGAAAGATTTGAGGCACATTTTAACGATAAAAAAAAAAAAAGAGCAGACCTACAAGTTATAGATCTTGTAGATCTGCTATTTTTCAATAGCTAAATTAGAACATAATGTATGCAACCACCAAAAGGGGTTCCCGATATTCAACTAACATCATGGCAGGTTTTGCCAATTCATTAGCTTATCCCAGCACTTTATTCAAAATCTGAGAACAAGTGTGATCTTAAAAATAACATCCAAGCTCGAGCATATTCAAGTGCTTGCAGGCTGTTGCAGCACACATGTGCAAAATGTAGATTTCAACAACAGGTATAGGACAGATGCTAACTAGTGTACTTCTGCCATCTGTTCACATTTTTGTACTGCAAGCCATGATATGATGCCCATACGCACTGTCCTTTTGCAGTTCCGTCAGTGTCTACTTGCTCAAGGGCACACAGCCCATACTAGTGTTGATATCGTCGACTAAAACTGTGACGAAAAATGTCCGTCGACGGCGTCGACTACCTTTTTTCACGAGGAAATCTAAATTTAAAAAAAAGCTATGAAGACTAAAACTAAATATACTGACAATTTCACCAACAAATTAAGACTAAAATGTTAGGGAGGGACTAGTGGAGAAGAGATCCAGTAGAACTTAAAGACATGTCATTTTATGCTTGCATACTGAAAATAGCAGATCTACAAGCTTGTAGACCAGCTATTTTCAGCATGTAACCAAGAGTCGGCCAAGCCGGTGTCAAGGCCTGCCAAATACAATTTAGTGGACTAAATCAGCTGTAGATTTAGTAGACTAAAATCTTATCATATTTAGTCGACTAAAATGAGACTAACACCAAAACATTTAAGATGACTAAAATATGAAAAAAATCAAATGAAGTTTCATTGCGAAGACTATGACTAAACTAAAATCAAAATTTGCTGTCAAAATCAACACTAACCCACACACTGACGTTCATGCATTAAAAGAACACCAGTGAACCATTGTTCCCAACTTCCCATCAGCTGACAGGTCACTGTGACAGTGATTTGAAACCAATCTAAATGCATTGGACAGATCACTGTTGAGGGTCGAGTCTGTTGACCACTACAATGCCTCTGCTAAACTCCTCTAGTCTGTCTGAATGCATGCTCTATTTGTTTGTGCATGCATGCACACTTGTCTTGTGTGTGTCAAAATGAACGATGCAGCAGGTGACCATGTGACGAGTGGTTAAACATGCAATTGAGGCAGATTCTCGCCTATGAATATTGTGTGGCTGTGGGATGGAGGTCAATGTAGCATGACAGTATAATTGTAGGGTGACGAGTGTTTATTGTGTTTGTAGACTTTGTACATAATGATGCGTGTGTGCTTGCTTGCGTGCAAAATGGAACATCCTTGGATTATAAACATATTACAATTCGTCACAATTGATCAATCAAAAAGGTTGATAGATTCCGTGCCGTGCTCTGTGGTTGTGCATGGCTGACGGAAGGTTGGTCAGTGACAGTGATTGTCTGTGTGTGTGTGTGTGTGTGTGAGTGAGTGAGTGAGTGAGTGAGTGAGTGAATGAGAGAGAGAGACAGAGAGACGGAGAGAGAGAGGCTAGTCACCGCCAGTGATATGATGTTCTGTACTGGTGTTCTCTAAGCCTGTGGCTGTTGTTCTTTATATGCTGCATGTGAAGGCCTTAAAGGAAGCTATTAATAGACAGATAATCACACAGGACACAGTAATCCCGCGACACACACACACACACACACAGTGCACGAGCCAACCAAAGACCTACAGAATGGTCAGAGAGAGCACGAGTGAATGAGACACAGAAAGAGAGCAACAGATCCAGAGCAGGGGTGTGTGTGTGTGTGTGTGTCACAGCCCAAACACAAACCCACCTTAAGCAGCACAGCTCTTCCATAAATCAAAAGGTAAATGGTGCCTTTATATATCGCTTTTATCCAAAGCGCTTTACATAGATTGTGCATTACACCATTCACCCATTATATACCTGCACATGGAGAGAAATGTATAGGGGTTCAGTGTCTTGCTCAAGAACACTCTGGGGGAGCCCGGGATCCATCCGGCTGCTTTATCGGCCACTCCACCCCAGAGCCACTGCCGCCCAGCAGTGGCTATAACAGAAGCTTGTGGAATGATGCTATGCTAGTTTTCAACTAGAGTGATTTTTAGATCAGTTGAAAGGTAATGAATCAGCCCATCAGTGTTTTTAAAATGTTAATAATTAATATGTCCAGGAGTTTATTTCAACAGTGGTCATTCAAAGGTCTGCGGTCAATAAAAACCCAGCTTTAGCTGTTGGCCCAGTTTTAAACTGCAGAGTCAGGCTGATAACAACTAGATCACATTTCTTTCCATTGTAAACTGTGCCTCTTGGGATTATGTAAGTCTAGTAGAAGTGATGATGTGTGCAATATACAGGACGATACACAAGTGGTGTGTGGCTGTGCATACTGCATAGGGGTGTGTGGTACACATCAGCACTTGTATATGTGCAAATGTGGACATGTTTATTGTGTATGCGCAGTACAGGCTCATCAAGACAAGATTAAGATCCAGTTCTCGATCCGTAACTCATTTATTCCCTCTCCCTCCTTCCTTAGTCTTTGATTCATTCCTGCCTTTCTACGGTCAACCTCTTTCGTCCGTCCTTTCTTTTCAGCCTCCCTGCCTCTGTCCTTTCCATTCTTGCCTCTTGGTTTTAGGAGGACTCTTGTGCAACCTGTAATGCTTTATCTATACTTTGTTGCGTGCTGTGCCACACCAAGAATAGCAAATCAAGCCATCGCTTGTAGATCGGTTATGTTTGGTGTGTGACATTGGCATGCAACTAAGTACTGTATATATCACCAGGTTTTCAGAGAAGCCCACACAATTATTCCCCCAACCTCTTCCATTAGTGGCCAACACACAATAACGTACTGATAATAGCCAGTTAGCCTACGAAAACTACCAGATCATATCATCCAACTAACAACTGAGCAGATGTGTCCAATGGTTTTGGCTCGTTCCCCAGCAACATGAGTGTTTGGATGAAACAGTCTATATTAAAATATATAATAAATACACTTTTGTTTTTATTTATTTTTAAACACACTCTGCACACTTTCCTCCCCACCTGTCTCACTCCTCTCTGCCCCCCTCCATACTTCCCTCTTGTCTCCCTGTAGTATTTTGGGCAGCAGAGGGACTCTTGGCAGAAAAGGGCAAGAGACATCACATTTTAATTAACGATAGAAAACAGCTTAGACTCGAATCTCAAAGGTATGGAGAGGGGAGAGAGAGAGATTTGGATTGTGTGTAAAGAGAGCGAGGGAAACGGAGAAAGACAGAAAGAGAGGGTGAGAGATGAAGCACAGGCCGAAATGCAAGACGGAGAGCTAAGAGTGTGAGATGGAGAAAGAACTGTGTATGAATGTGTGTGTGACTGACTTCTCTCTCTCCCTCTCTCGGTGTCAAAGAACTTAGATGTGGTGATACATCACCACAGGAAGTTCTCTAAGATAGATAGTCTAATTCCATAGTAGAGTCAGACCCTCCATTAGGAGGTCAGCGTTGCAGCTGCTCTGGAACTCTTCTGTCACGTAGGGTGGGACAGTGGTGTGAACTAGAGGCTGACTTTTTTTAGGGATTCCTGCAGGTCCTGTGGCATTCCCGCGGCGGGATGGGATTACATTTTGTATTAATCCCGGGACTGGGATGGGAATGAAAGATCAACGGGAGCAGGAATAACATCAATTGGCCTCATTATATTACCACAGATTAACCCATTTTGAGCGGGAACCCCTTTTGGTGTTATAATTTAGCTATTGAAAAATAGCAGATCTACAAGCTCATGAGCTTGTAGGTCTGCTATTTTCTTTTTAATTTAAGAACTACCGACGTCAGGCCTGAATGGGTTAACTGTTCCTGGTACCACATCCTTTGAATTAAAACAACATGAAACACGAGCGAGAGTCAAATTGAGTGGGAGCGGGATGGGATCGGGAGTCATTCTACCGGGAGTGGGACGGGATGGGATTTTCTTGCATGTGACAGAGGTGTCAAACTTGAACGATAGTTGCACTATATGTTATAAATAGGTCAACAATACAAATTATGCTAGTATTGTCGATATTTCTAATGAGTGGCCATCAGTGCACCCTACGAAATGACCCGAACTACTTAATATTCACCATAACCAGACCATAACTCTCATCACGGGACTCAGGCAATGTCAATCAATTAATACATCTGCGACCTTACTCTGTATATAGTGATATACAGTGGTGAACCCAAATGGTCCATAAACTGTCCATCAGAGTTAAATCAAAACTGGGAATTTTGTTGTCTGCTACTGAGGCAGGAAGTTCTCTCTACTCGGCTAGACGGGTTGGTGAAGTTAAGTATGTGATGAATTTGGGGATATAGTGTACTACCCATGCAGCCACTGTTGGAAGAGGACAAGAGACGTCTCTCTCTCTCTTCCCAAACGGCCTCTATAACCACCCAAACTCACTTTTCTTTCTTTCTCAGCCACAACCCCCCCCCCCCCAGTGTTTACTGTTTAGCTTGCAGGGTCACAGAGCAACAACCCAATGTTTTGGGGGGAATTGAACATTGGAACAATGTATTTCCGTTTGTCTTTTAGGTTTTGAAAAAGAAATAGACAGAGGGCAGATATGACAAATGACACATTTAATATTTTTTTTAAATGTATAACTTTTCAACATTAAAACAATTATGATAATGCAAAATAATGATTTGACCGATTATCTCCGCATAATTGCGATTAGACAGCAACATTGCCTAACCTGCATGAGTTAAGAATTGCAGTGGAGTAGGGATGGGAATTATTGATTAAGTCATTAATTGATAAGTTTTGATAACCTTATCAATCAATTAAGGGCCGTATTTTTTTTTATAAATCTGGTAATCTTAATTTCCCTCAATGTCTAAGATAAAAATCTACACTTTGCTCAAATACAGAATGAATACAAAATGCATATTATATTCCTTAATCAAATATTTATTTGACCATTTGCGATACAGGGCCAGGCAATGGCATCTTTGTATGAGGAATAAAATGAAATGTACAGTGCACCGTCTTGTCCGTCACATCACATGCAAAAGCAGAGATGTTTCTGTGGCTACCAAGGTGGGGGGACGACGGGGGGACGGGACGGGGGACGACTGTTTTACCGGCCCCACATGTGCGTTCCTCGGCCATGTGCACGTGCAAACAGCACAGAAAAAAACACCCAATGATAGAACCGCAGAACTTTCTATCAATTATTAACCGTTAAGTTGAATTGATTGATTTCTTAACAGTGATTAATCGATTAACTATTAACATCCCTACAGTTGAGTAAACACTAGCATGTACATACTGCGCGTGTGTGTGTGTGTGTGTGTGTGTGTGTGTGTGTGTGTGTGGAATCTGTGTGTGTGTGGAATCTGTGTTAAGACCGTTCAAGACTATTCTTAGATAAAACTGCTCTGCAACGGCCCGTCGTGGAGCGTTCACTGGAAAGACAAGTCTTGGAAGGGAAGCATGGACTTTACGTAGGTGTAGGGTGACGGGAAAATGTGTTGTTGTGTCTGATGCACAGACATTATATACAGTATACATACTGTATAATATATATATATATATATATATATATATATATATACATACACATACATACACTGTCAAATCCTCAGTATTCATTTATCCATTTGTAACTTCAAGAGTGTAGTAATTTAATCAAATAGATCCGTCGGGTCCATTTGTACACCCATGAGTTAAATGAACACCCACACACACACACACACACACACACACACACACACACACACAGTCAGCCATGGTGCCAGTTTGCCTGTGTAAGGGGAAAACCCCAGCTATGTAAAAAGCTGTGTGTGCGTGCGTGTGTATATGTGTGGTCTTGGGTTACGGTTCCAACAGATGGGCCAGACAGGTGACTGGACCTCAACTCTGCCAGAGCTTGAAGGTCAGTATGGAAGCCGTTATGTACTTTATGTACACACAACACAACACAACACACACACACGGTTCACGTCATCACAAACGGTACCCACACACACACCTTGCATGCAGCGCAAGGTAGATTACTATTAGGGATGTGCAAGAAAGGTTGAATTTTCGTGGCAGTCAGTCTCTACATTCTATTTACATATTTAACATTTTGTATTTTTTTCTTTTTAAATGAATGGGTTTAAGCTAGTTAGCTACAATAACATAAGCTAAAACTACAGTAGAGTAAATGGCCATTGATTTATTGTTACCACACGTGGCTGCTGATTCCATTTAAACTCTTGAGGGGGCACGGCATCTCCCTCTCTCTAGAGCAGGCCAGCAGGGGTTCCCATCGGTTTTGGCTGGGGTCCCCAGCCGGAAATGGGATCCTTATTAAATTAGATCATATTGGACCTACGTTGTCTGCCACAGTGCTCAGAGGAACATTCTTTCCTAATGGGTGCTCTGCTTCTGGGTGGAGTAATGCATAGGTCTACTCGTCACTGTAATGTTTTTGTGCCCATGATAACTTTATTGTCTTATTTCTGTACTCTATTCCTTCCTTAATGAGTCCATCGATAGTTAGTCATTATTGCTCATTGTTCTTGCCATGTCTTTGTATACTTCATTTTGATTGAATTACAATAGTGTTATGCCTGAGCTGTTTTTCTTTTCTTGTCTGTTATGTTCCTGTTGTATCTGTGTGTTTGTCTTTAATTTAGTTTAACCAGAAAAAAACAATAAATATACTTTACAAAAAAACAAAAACATTTGAAGATGAAGCATCCAACAGAGATGCCTAGAGACTTCACATCAGCTATCCATGACTCGCTTCATTGCAGTAACGTTGTCGTCGAGGCAATATCCTAAGAAAGAGCAGTTGATTTTTTATACAATACTTTGGTCAATCATACACAAATCAAAGGATTACATTCATGAACACACACACAGTAGAGCGAAAATTCTATATTCAAATATGCTCAACAGTGCCACATTAGGTCACCCAGCGGTATTGCAGCTGTTCATACGCCAAACGGACTGACTATAAAATCCTGGCTGAAATGTTGGTTGCAGGCAAGCAGCTTCGAGGTAAACGCTGTGTCACCTGCCAAACGCAGGCTGCAAAGCAGTTGTTCCAACTTCCTACACTAGCCCGGGAAGCGCACACCCCGCCCCGCCGTGTTCTTCTGCCCAGTTAACACACACACACACACACACACGTCAATGAACATGAACGGGCAACAGAGAAGAATATGAACTAGATAAAGTGCCCCTCGGGGCACAGGTCTCCACCAGGGCAGGTCAGGTAGTGGCCTCCTGGTGGCGCTATAATAGGCCAATTTGAAAAGGGTGCCATTTCTTCTTATGCCATGGATGGCAAATTGGATGATTTGAGGCATTTTGTTCCAAAAATGTGCTTTGCAAAAATCCACCTGTTGGTGACGCTATAACAGGCCAATGTGAAAAGGGTGGGATATATTCCTCAGCCTATTAGGAAAGTCTGTGAAAGAGCGTTCATGATCTGAGGCTTTTTGTTCAAAACGGGCCAATCCTACAAACTTTGAAAGCTAATGTTTGCCAATTAGGATGGAATATGAAATATCGGACAGATCCGGCTTGGACGTATTTGTGTTGTTGCCTATTGTGCTGTAACATTGGGGGGATATAGGCTCTAATATTAGCTACACAGTACATTTCTATCTATCTTTGAAGAAAGAAAGAAAAACAACAGAGAAATAGATATTATGGCCCAGGCGGTGGCGTAACCGTCTGGGCACTCGACTCCCGAGCCCAACACAGCCTTTACTGCATGTCTTCCCCCATCTCTCTCCCGTTTCCTGTCAGCCTACTGTCTGTCCCTTCAAAAAACCAATAAAAGGCGTAAGCAGCAAAAGAATATCTTAAAAAAATAAATAGATATTGCTATTTTAATGGAATTAGGTGCATGTAGCCTATGGGGGGGGGGGGGGGGGGGCGCATAGGCTCTAATATTCGCTACACAGTAGATGTCTATCTATCTTTGACAAAAATAGAGATAGATAATGTAATTTGAATGGAATTAGAGACGGGGAGGCGGAGGAGTGGGGGGTGTGCTGCCCGGGCTAGTGTAGGAACGACTGCTTCGCAGCCAATCTACAAGCCAACAAGCCGTCACGAATGCAACACGTAGTGGGCTTGCAGATCGGCTGTGTTTGCCAAGGGTCACCCTCGTACATTGATGCATGAATCTGTAAACACAAAGACTCGGCACCGCAGACAGAGTAACCAGACTTTCTATGGTAGAAAGGCAGCGCTGTACTGAATATAAACACGTTTAAATCACACGTCACTTCAATTGATTCAAAATGATAACATACGTCAAGTTGAAACGGGCGATCCATTTGGTAGCGATTGCAGACAGCTTACAACCATACTCGACCAAAATAGGGGTACAACTATGTTTGGATTGTCCCTCGCTGTAAAACTTTCTTCTTGTCCCATTTCCCATGTACCTCAATTTTATTTAAACAAACATCTGAAAGATTCTCATGTATATAATTTCCCGGAGCAAAGCGTGTCTTAAGTGGCATCTAAACCATTATTACATTAGATACACTTTTTAAAATGAGGCTATATAAGATATTAAGTACCGTATATAAGTTTGAATTCTTCATTTGATATAGCAAGAGAGGCCAGAGGGAGCTGCAACTCTGCGTCCGGAGCATAGCGATAAAAGTCTTGTGCGGTCTGTACGTTTGAATGAACTTTTACTGCATACAATATTTTATATTAAAAATATTGTTTATATAAAAATATAAACAATATTTTATATTAAAAATAATGTTTGTAGGCTAGATGCCTGGCGTGAGTCCCGTTCATGATGACGTTTGCTGCATGTCTCTCCCTCCCTCTATCGTGTTCGTCTTCACTTGTTACTATCAATAAAAGGCAGAGAAGCACAAAAAAAAAGGAATACAAACATCCTTTTTGACAGGTCTAACACACATACACACACCAGGCAACGCCAAGGCAGAATGCAGAGCAATTAACTGAACAGGGCATCCAAGGGGTAAACAGGAAGGCTTAAATGGAAACAGTCTCCATCTTTTTTTAATGGTCTACATGGTTTCAAAATAAATGGTCCACTTTAGTTTGAATGGAAACCATCTCCGCACCCCACCGCACACATCTCTGCATGGATGTCACATCTCTCTGTGTGACTAACAGTGTTTTTATCTGCGTGGGAGAACACGGCAGCAACATATGATTCCACCTACCTTCTTATTCAAATCTCTGCTTTTAACGCAGTTAACTGTTAACTGGAGGTTATGCATGTATGACCAATTCTCTATTGAGCAGTCAGTGCTCCGCTTCCCTATGGTAGGATGAAGTTAAACATTACATACAGTATTATATTGAGTCGATACAGGCAGCAGGGCTCGAGATTAACGGCGTCCCGACGTCCCGGGGACGGTAAAATATCTATTTGGGACTTAAATGTATCTCATTTGGGACGGTTTCGGGACGAGAGGAGTTTTTACACTGAAAATGCGCATTTCGTGTGCAGTGATGAGCAGCATGAGACCAGCAGCGCTGCCGTCATTCAGACAGTTGACAACAACGAACGCACACACCATCATTCACCCAAAGGAATCCTAGGAATTATATTGCTTTTGCCCCGTGGATGGGACATTTAGATTTAAAGATTTAGATTTAGATCGGTTGGAAGCATGGATTAAACCATGGTTGTGTGCTACAGAAAGGTTCCATAGGGACATGGAGCTACACTACACCAACGTTTAACGTTAGCTTCCATGCTAGGCTTGCTAGCTGGCATAGACATTAAATAATATGTTGGTATATATCCTCTGAAGCAACAGATGTTTTCTAATGCTCAGATTGTTCTGGAAATGCTGCCCCAACACTGGAATGCACACCCCAAAACGCTCTCATTCCACAGTTTTTATTGTTGATTTATTGATTCCTTCGTCTTAGTATTCCCCCTAATAAAGTTGTTTTTATTTGTTTTCTCATGCCACCCATCATGTAATAGACATTTGAGTATTCATAGACTACCTGCATTGGTAGTCTGTTGGTCTTGATCAAGTAGCCTACACCAACGTTTTATAAGCTACTGTAGTCACTATTCATTGATTCACTGGTACACCAAAATAACAATCCATTTGAAAATAAATATCACTGTTCTCAGGTCGAATATTGATATGCGATTAAAATGTGATTAATTTAGATTAATGAATTACAAAGCCTCTGATTAATTCGATTAACATTTTTAACCAAGCCCTATTTTTCATCTGGGAGCATTTTGACTGAAAAGAAACATGACCCCAAACAAATAATGTACTGCATGTATTCAATACATGCAGTACATTATTTGTTTGGCTTAATTGTATTTCTATTACAATAGGAATACAGTTATTCATTTCACAATTTGAGTGGTGCTTTTTTTGTACTTTTCCCAGGACGGTATATATTTACTTTGGGACGGTTCAAATTGTATTTTGGGACGGTTCCGGGACGGTGGTGAAAAAAGTTAGTCTGGAGCCCTGACAGGCAGACTGCACATACTGGTCAAACTATGCAGACAAACGAGGACAGTGGCAGACATGGAAGGAAGGACAGTCAGAAATACAGGAATGTAGACAGACGATGTGGTTTCAAATTGTCTTTCAGTGTAATGGGCAACAAAGGAGAATAAGCTAGTGAGGAGTCATGTGAGTCAAAGAGAGAAAATCACACGCAGACATGCCTGTTTGACTGCACAAGTGTACACACTACACAGTACACACACACTTATTGAATGCCTGGTTGACAATACATGCATGATCTCAAGCGTGCGCGTGTGGGTGTGATCGAGATCCAGTCTATCCTTGTGTGTGTGTGTGTGTGTGTGTGTGTGTGTGTGCGCGTGCGTTCTATAGCAGGATGACAGGCTGCTGTGACTGTCAGTCCTTAACATTTCTAATCTCCCAGGGTAAACTTTGCTCCTCAGTACAGTGGCTACACAATACTATTACCCATACACTCCACCCTCTGTCACATTTAGTACAGTTAAAGGCCCAATCTGCAGGTCTGAAACAACATTGTTCTCTCTCAGTCTTACCTCCAAGTTTATTTGAAATGGAATCACAATCTCAGCAGAAAACAGGTTATTGTCTTTCAGTGAATTGGGCTGTGCTAAAGGTCAATGACATGCATTTATGATATCAGACACATCTGCAAAGTCGTTGTTGACTTTTGGGCACTTGGCAAGTCTAGTCGGGCTCAGAACTGAAAGTGTGAAATGCAAAGAAAAAGGCACGAAAACGGTTACACCTCATGGAATGCACAACGTTGTTTTAAGTGGTTATTACAAACTTACAAAGGAAGGGGTTTAATCTTCCTTGTATTTGGCGTAAACTCCCTCTCCGGCAAGGGATGGCTGGATGGGGGCCGCTGCCAACAACAGCTGTTACCACATGATGCCAGCTAGCAGCCTAGGCAGGGTGCTAACGTAAAGCATGGAAATGCACACCTATATTAATTGGTACTACTGGCTATGAACTGGAACAGGAGCAAGGCAGATGCTGCACACTCATGACTCCAATGCCAAGTTATTTATACAAAAACCCTGAGCATCATAAACAGAGTTCTCCGTCCTATCAAATAGTAATGCCCAGCACTCAGGACGGAGATGTATTGATTTCAAAACCGATCGAATCGATCCACAGGCTGGGAGCGTCTGTTGTGCAACATTCGATGTAATTTCCTGTTGGGACGTCATCGAAAATGTCCCCCCACATTTTAGCGGATGAGACCAAAAATCTTACAACGTGAATAACTCTTGATCTAAATCATTCCGTCCAATTCTAAGCAAAGATTATGTTTTAGACGGCCCCATCGCTAGTAGCGTTAGAATTAATCATACCTCGCGTTGTTGTCGATCGCCTCAGGAGTGTTTTGGCTACATCAAGCTACTTCAGCTACATCCGGGATAGCGCCTGGTGCGTCGCTAAATGTGCTCCTTTTCTGTAAATCGCTCTGCGCTCTGATTTAATGGTCTTAACTCTTAATACCCCCGCGTGTTCGTAGTGTTAATATATATATTTTCTTTTAATTGGTACGGATGATTCTATATGGCCACAGTCAGTGGCAAAATCTAAACACAGTCTACATGTAGAGATACACTCTCTCCCCACTCTCTCTGCACAAAGCTATACATAATGAGATTAAAACGACAGTCTACAAATGTCCATCCTAACTAACTATTGTTGACATAAACTACTGACAACTTATTTTCTAATTTAGCAGTTTGACCTCAGCCAGACTTGGTAAACTGTTCACCAGCACCACCAGTGTTCTATAGGTGTTGCCACGTGGAGAGCACACAGCAAGAAGCGAGTGACTTCAGCCAATGGGATCTATCACACTATCGGTGACTACACTGAAACAAGCACAATGGTTCCCCTAGCATTCTGTAGTGTCTTCTTAGAAATCCTGGAAGGTGATTTTCCAGAGTCTGTTCTTTTAACTGGTAATGTGGGTCGCGCCAGACAAAGGCAGTGTGTTCCCTGGACCAGGTGAGTGTCCTGGCTTCTCACTAGCATAGCAGACATTCCTCCAGCCGCTAAAACAACACAACACAGAGACACCACACCTGTCCTCTTAACCTCACCACGCAATTCACCTGCTGCATTCACATTATGTAATACACACTGGCAAGGTCTGTGTGTCAACAGTTGACTTGCTGTGTATTTGTGTGTGCACGTGTGCGTATCGGGGGTGTGTGTGTACGACTGTCAGTGTGTCTATGTGGGCGGGCATGCAAGTAACAGAGTAGTAAACTAACAAAAACAAACTCATCTAGTTGTCTTAACAAAAGAAGTCCCAATTCATTCCTGTCAATGGTGACATCAACACTTCTACAGAACTAACAGCATTCCTCTGACACTCCTCGGACCCAGAATCATCCACTACTTTCACTAAACTTTCCATTCTCTTTCCTGTCCGTTCCTTGGCCTAGTACAGAACATGTCTTACCTTACCGTCTCCAGTCCATTTATATACATGCATATGTACCTTTCCACTGGGTGCACTGCTCATGCACACATACCAACCGCACAGACCAGGCTAGCTGGCTAGCTAGCTACAGAAGGCCTTTGACAGTGAAAGGGGCTAACTATAACTCTGTGCCCCCTTGAGCTAGCTGGCAATAGCAAACAAACAGACATGCGCTCTGTCACTCACTCAATTAGGTTTCTTGTTGCGCTGCAGACTCCAGTTAGGGAAACAGAGAAAAGAAAAATGGTCAGTTTTTTTGGCCCGGTTCAGTTGGAGCGCACGGAGGGAAGATGAAAGTTTGTGTGGGCCCAGGTTCTGCCCTTTCTTTGCGGCTTGTTTGGAGCGAGCGGGGTTGGAACAGTGTAAAGAGACACCTCACAGATCAGGTTACCCCTGGGGGGAGGGGGTGCATAGGAGGGGTGGGAGGGTGAGATGAGGGGAGATGTTGGCCAAACATACATTAGAAGTGACTGGAGACAAAGAAAAGGGAGAAAGATAAACAGAAGAGGTAGAGAAATAGAAGGTGTAGAGCACCATTTCCAAAATTGGCTTTAGAAGAGAAACGGCATGTGTTGGTGTGCTGTCTGTGTCTGGTAGAGAAACCACAACCAAACACTGAACAGCAGGGCCGAGCTATCAACGAACGAACATTCCAAATTTGTATAATAATGAAATGACATAATCAAAATTACATTCCATTCTGAAAATGGATATTCAATGGTGTGGGGAAAAAAATAACTTAAAATCAGCACCACCACAGCTGTCTGCCTGGCGAGTTTTCGTGTGGCCCTGGGCAGCTGCACTGAATGCATGGACAGGAGTCACAATGACACTGCAATTGATTGAAAATGAAAATTTAGGTCAAGCAGAACGAGTGATCCGTGTGGTAATGATGGCATAGAGTTCACAATCAACCCTACTCGACCACAAAAGAATGATTTGCACTCGGAGCTACCGTAACCGTATCTAAAAAGCCCCATTTGAGGAAAAGAGCCTATAGAGGGTTACAGAGACAGAGATGCTGAGACCGAGAGGGGAAAGAGAGACAGTGTTGAAGGTATGTCCTCATTTACCCTGCATAAGGCAAGAACTAACTCTTTGCACTAATCATCCTCAGCCATTGAGCAATCAAATCCACCCTGCTGGCTCCTTGCCAGCCTTCCACTCCTCCTCCACTCTTTGCTACTCATCTCCTCTCCCCAGCCATCTCCGTACGCATTTTCCCTAATCGCGCCTTCTCTCTCCACACTACTCTCCAACAAGTAATCAACTCTTTTCCTCTGTTCCGTCCATCTCAGTCTCCTCCTTTCCGCGGTTTATTTTCTCTCTGCCTGTGCTCCATTTTCATCCCTCCATAGATACATCTCAGAGGATGTCTTCTGAGCTGTGAGATTTCATTATGAGTCTATTGACAACAAGGCAACAGCATATTTCAACACTGTGGTGGTGATTCCAGTGACTTAAAACTAGTGCTCCGAATGCATTATTCACCTCGTCCTTAAAGCTGTCTGACCAGGGACTTGCTGGCCGTGCTGGGCCTGGGATGCTAGCTGAAGGTTATTTTTTACCACTGACTAAAAACATTTTAGTGAAAGATGATTTCTCAAGTCCACTAATGTGGTTCATCCTCCAATATGCCCCCTGCTCTCATTATCATCATAGTAGAAACAGTTGTACTTCAGTGACTTGTTGGATTTTATACTGATTACCAAGTAGCATTCTTACGCTTGTAAACGCAACTAGAATCAGAAATAAGCCTGCATCGGAGTCACTCTTCATCCCCATCCTCGAAATTCTTGCCAACTGGAGAAAAGTAAACCCCAGATTTATGTATTTATTTTGGCACACTGAAAGGAGAATCCCAGCCAAATATCTCTTATCTCTCCCAACTGTGGCAATCATGTCTGTCCAAACGGCAAACACCAACTGCAGACAAACACAATCAAATTACCAATAAGTAATTATCTAGTAACATAATTTCAGGATACATCCATGTGCTACTTCAAGTCGGAAAATCCTGCTCTGTAAGTTGGTATATGTTTAAGTACCAAGTTCTAGAAAAAGCTGTAATATAATTCACTTTGGGCAGCATTACTAATAATGTAGGAAATGCAATGCAATAGTAATATTTATCAGAAGTAGTCACAGTAGTAGTAGTAGTAGAACAAATAAATCTAATAGTAATAGTAGTGATAATAGTCATAACATGAGCACAGTGTGTACTTTGAGGGATTTAGAGAGTAAATGGATAGCTTGGAATGTTGCCTCATGAAAACATATTCATAGTTCTAGAAAAATATTTTTGCCCCCAGATAAAGACTTGCCTGCAACCCATTTTGCTTACAGATAAAGATTTTAAAACTCACAGGCACAGCTGTTGGAGAGGAGAGAGAGAATAGACTGCATTTTTCCATGCAGGCTTCAAATGTAAGCCTTTCCACCCTTTCTTTGCAGGCTTTCAGGACGGTCATTTGGGGCAGCAGGATAGCCTGGAGTCTACTAGGCCATCTCTTTAAAGAAGCCTCACGTCACATGATCACTTCTTACATCCTACACTGAAACTATACTGCTGATGACAGCTAATCATGCTCTTTGATGTGCAGTGGGGTCTACTGTCAGAACAGAGCATTTTAACTAGATTTTTTACTACCTAGAATAAATATGTATTACACAGTTTAAAAAATAATAATCACACACCGTGTGAAGTGAGTGGCGCAACTCCGTGTGGGGGTCCCCAGGGGGTCACAAAGCTCCGTAAAATAAAGGAAAATAAGTTTTACATTTGGTTGTGTTGTAGGTGACAGACCAAATCTTTCTCCCTGACTACACACACACACCACGCTGTGAAAGGGTCAAAGGTCACTCCCCTCTCGGTCAGCTGGTGATTGATGGAGGCGAATGGGAGACCGCCCACATATAGCACCGTCACCATCTGCCTCTCAGCCAACCAGAAGAGAGCATTCCACAGCGCCCTTGAGTAAGAGTGAAGCAACTGTAGCCATATAGCCAACAATCCCTTAAAAGAAACTGTGTTAGTGTGTTCTATCTCTGCAGTACTGTAACAACAGTATTTCTAATTGTGGCTGAATAGCAATTACAGTGAAACTAGTGCTCCACGGAGCACGGGTTCTCCACCAGGGCAGGTAGCTAATTGTGGGACAGCAATGTTTCACAGCAATCAGACGCTGATTTGAGGCCGTTTGTTCAAACTTGATTACATGACTATTAATAGAGATTATGTGTACTGATTTGTGTGATGTTTGGACATCTGTAGATGACAGAGGTTTTTTTTTTCTTTTTTCTACATTTTTATCCCAACATTTTTGTAACCCATTATTTTCACCCAGTGTCAATTATATAATGTAATCCTGGGGGCTACACTCCCTCTGCCAACCTGGGGAGAGCAACGGACCTGCTTCCTTCAATGCATGAGTTGTCAAAGCTGCTTCTTTTCACCTGACAGGGGGAGTCTTCCCGGTTGGACGTAGCACATGGAAGGAACACGTCATTCCAACCATTTCCTTTTCCCCTCCATCAGGTGCTACGTCTGACCAGGAGGATGCAGTATAGACCAAGATTAATACTGCATGTTTTTTTGTGAGGGTACCTAGTTACCTACCCTGGGGACACGGGGAGAACATGCACACTCCACACAGAAAGGCCCTTTTGCCAAACCCACCTACGGTATGGGCACTGATGACGCGGAGGAGAGAACATGCCCACAGCGTCCCCAGCGGGAATGAAACCCAGGACCTTCAAGCTGTGAGGCGACAGCACTACAAACTGCGCCACCGTAGCCCCCCAAGCGTTAGTTATTCAAATTAATAATTACATATCAATGACACTTAGGTTTTGGCTACTAGCATGCTGCCAGAGACATTTGAAATGCACACACAAATACACATATTGCTTATGGCAGTCCATCGTTGGTGATGATGACTTCATATCTCCTGGGGGGAAAAGGGGGTTTTCAGCGCTTGGTGCGCTCATGCCACCTCATGTGGCCGTTTAGACCAATTGCTGATCCGTGCAATTTTCCACGCGTGGGGCAGGTGTTTGTTGAACCTGGTTGGACAGTCCTTTCAGCACGCTCATTCCACTGTCTGTGCTTCTCTGCAAGTATCTGATGTGAAATAGACACAGGCACACACAACCTATTCATCTACACTGAGGTTCTATGATAAAAGGTATCATTTACTGACGTCCACGGGGAAATGACTTTTCTGCATTTATCCAGCTGCTCAGATGAGCATGCGGAGCAGCACAATGTGTTGTGAGCTTGTAGATCAGCTCTTTTTGGTGCAACCAAGTATAAAACAAGCATTAGGGATTAAACGTCTCAGGGACACTACAACGGGTTGGACCGGGGACGGCCGCTGTACTTGCTGGGCCACTGCTGCCCATCAACAATTGTGAGGATTTGTTATGTACCATTGTTTAGCTCAAGACTAGGGCTGTGGCGGTGTGGATATTTAGTTACTGCTGTAACCAACGGTATGGCGGCAGCCCCCGATATAAGATAGTTTTGAAAATAAATAATAATAATCACAGTTATGAACTCCACGGTATGCCTTACACAAATGCGGTATTGCCCCCAGCCCTACTTAAGACTGCATGTGTAAAATCCTATATAAATATAGTACATAATGCTGACTAACCAGTCAGTGGGAGGAGAGGTGAGGAGGAGGATTCGTCTTTTCACAGACAGATACAGTCTGGTTGGCAGTAAAGGACACAGCTGTCCAGATACAGTACACAGCAGTGCACACCCACCACTGGTGCTGCTATGGAAACCATGGAGGTAGAACACACAAACAGAGACATGATGGGAAACAGATACCTTGATTATAATGGCAAAGGACAATCCCCTAAAACAATCCATCTAATTCTATTAATACTGCCTCTCTACAACTAGTAGTAATAGATACTAAAAATAACAAAAAAGAAAAATAATGAATACAACGGCATGCTACAGACTACGGATGTTACTAAAATATAGCATTGCAATCTACCTAGTATTCGGTTAATTAACCGTTAATAATGAATTGCATTTTTTTATAGCTCTTTTCTATGCACTATACATGCCTACATGTATGCGTCCTCACTTCCCACATTCACACACCAATGGTGGCAAGCTAGCACCGACCGACTCATTGGAGGCAATGTAGGGTTCAGTGTCTTGCCCAAGGACACTTCGACATTTGGACAGGAGGAGCCGGGATTCGAACCACCGACCCAGGGATCATTGGTCGACCTGCTCTACCTCCTGAGCCACAGCCGCCCTCGATTAGTTAGTCATAAATACAGTTAAGTCGACCCCCATAGCGAACTCAACTAGTCCATACCCAGGGACATGCACACTCAAACTGTTCTCAACTTGGCCTGGCCCCCTCAATGGCAGAAGGGAGAACCTCCCGTCCACCCACCCACCCACCCACACACCCACACACACACACACACACACACACACTAACATTATGTTGTTTGGCAGTGGATGGCTATATTTGATTGATGGAGTCAATTTAATTTCAGTGAGGACACATTAATGTGCCATCCAGACAAAGACGTTTTTAAGTGTATACGCAAATGTTTTTAATCGTATTGCCGTTTCGTCCACACGGATCCGGCGTTTTGGGTGACCGAATACGCTCATATTTTAAAACGGGCCCCAGAGGTGAATAAATCTGAAGACACAACCCTTGCGCCTCCATGTGTAAAACTAATACACATCTTTCCTGAACCTACGACGCCAGCTGCCTATTTCAGTTGCTGAATTAAGCATCCAGGAGAACACCAGGAGAACCCATGTGAGTTTGTTTAGAGGGCTCCCAGAACAAAGATAATAATATATTTTTGAGGGGCAATAGCCCCACCTATGTCCAGCTTTTGGTGTATGTGCTAACACAAACTTTGTCCTACACAAACATTAGATCCCATTGACAATGTTGAGTGTTCGCGTAACACAAACATTGAAGATGAAGGTGAGGACGCAAATTCTGATGATGAACTACAAAACAGTGCTCAAAGTAGACTGGCATCGTTCTTTTGAAATAAACCAAGCATACCTGCAATTGTTCATGCATGTGGAACCAGATTGGAACCAGATTTCATATACCACACCCCTCTGCCTTACATGGCTTGTTGGAGGACCGCAATAAGAGGCGAGCAGTCTTTATAATGAATTAACATTATTAGTTGCGGTACACACAAGGGAACACAATTATGCTGTAATGTTACAGTGGATTAGAATCTCAAAGCACAGTGATTAAAATGACATAACAGTGGATCAAAATGTCATATTACAATGGATTAAAATGTCATATTACAGTGGATTAATATCTCAAATGGGAGTGGATGAAAAATATCGTATCAGTGACAGTGAATAAACATCTCAATAATGTAGATGACTTAAGTCTCACATTACTGTACAAGTAGTTACAAATGTAATCTAATTAAAAATGTTAACCTTTTGCCAACATGCTGCAATTGCCAAATGTGAAAACTACTGCATAATTGGCAGGTTGGGTGAGTGCTTTACACATTTTTTAAGTTACACATAATACAATTTATATGATGGGCAATATCATGGTTTTAACTATTTACAAGCATGTACAGGCTGGACAGACTGTAATTTCAGGGGTGTGTGTGTGTGTGTGTGTGTGTGTGTGTGTGTGTGTGTGTGTGTGTGTGTGTGCACAGACACATGTGTGCACGTGCGTGTATACATCAACCAGCTATGAAAAGTGAAAATGTCCTTAGTTACCACAATTAGTACATGTGGACTGTTGCTGCCGTCATGTTGTCTAACCAGGGAGATGACAGTATTTCCGTCCCCATTATAGCAATGTTCAACCCTGACAGTGTGGCCAAGACAGACAGACCGACAGACAGACACACACAGGATAGGATACACTTTCTGGAACCACACCTTGCCTTTATCACCCTGATGTTTTATAAAAATGGAAATGAATCGCTCACTCTCTCTCCATCTTCCTTGGTCTGTCTTTATGTCCGTTACCAACTCTCTCTCTCTCTCTCTCTCTCTCTTTCTCCATGTCTCTGTCTGGTTTCTGTCAGGCTGCATTCCTGTGCTCTCAAGCTCACCACTCAATGTCTCCATCTGTACTGGTGGGAGAACAGGGCTTCATCAAAGCCATGACTCACACCTGGTTCTTCAGACCAATCGCTTTCCTGTATTTCAAACAATTTCATTTTGTAATATAGAACTTTAAAGTGAGGCTACATTTAGACTATGGATGTGACCTGGGTTCTGTTCAGATATGTGAACTCTGAACAACCTTCAGTGTTTCTCAACCAGTGTGTCATAACCCACAGGCTTTCTGTGAGATGCACCATCAGACATTGGTAGAGGAATATGAGTTCTGACAGTAAGTTCAAAGGACAATTTGGATGCAGTAGAGTAGAAGTATTGATTTTCTAGTACACTCAAAAATAAATTCCTCATGGATGTTATGTAGCTGTTGAAGTAAGGTCATTTCCCATAAGGTGTACCTCTCCCTTCATTCTGACAACTAGACTGACCTGGCCATATATCAACCTGCCTGGACATGTAGCCAACACACACAAACATGTGCCCACTCTCTCACACGCACCCACTCACGCACGCACATCCACTGGCCAGTGTAACATATCGGCTCCCCTAGCCACAAGATAGACCGCAATTGAGAATAATGTGGTCTGCTTTGACATAAGAAACCAAAGCAGTGTGGAACGAGATTATGACCAATCAATGAACAGATGTGTCCAGCATTTCACAATGCTGATACTTTGTAAGTGAAAATAGAAGTACGAAATGAAAAGTTACAGCTTCTTGTCTATGTCTGCTTCTTGCAGACCTCCACAGTCCACAAGAGACAAACACGCAGTGCGTGACAGCATTCTTCCAACTTCACCATTTATTGCAGGATAATATCAATGTGGAAATTACAATTGAGCCGAATATGATGTCACTCACACCATTAAAAGTGATTTTTTAATTTAACAAAAAATACATGACATCCGGTCTTAAAGGGAGGCTCTCAGGTTTTGCAGTTTAACTCAGACCATGGCTCATGGAGTGAACTTGAATGTGAAAGAAGTTAAATAAGTTGTGTAAGTGCAAAGAAAAAGTGAAATAACAAAGGTGAGGGAAAGGAAATATTTCAGTACACCACCATCAGTTCTGAAATGTTTTCTTCCCCCCCCCCCCCCCCCCCCCCCCCAATATAGTTATGATGCCAATTCCAGTGAGATGAAAATAGGTTTTCAATGTAGTGGGTCCCAGGACCCAGGGGTGGTCATTTAGATGGGTCCAGGGACATTTTATGAGTCCCACTTCAACTATGTTAGAGTACAGTACCGAGTACAGTATTGCATTCCAGAACCCCCAGAGGGTGACATGATTGCGTCCTTTCTCAATTTAGTGAGTCTAAGGATGCAGGCCATTTAGTATTTACATCACGGTCAATTCCAGCATGTAGTCGCTGTGACTGCTGCCCCCAGTTGGGTCTTGAGGGCGGTATAGATAACCACATATCTCCTCTCCCCAGCCACTTCTGTTCACCTGACAGCGAGGACGCATGCTATTCTTCCCAGGTCCTCTCCTTCAGTAGCTTGAGCAATATACCATTATAAAATATATACCATTTAATATAATATACTCATAAGTCACGACACTGCAGCAGTGTCTTGACTTCTCATCAACAACAACAAACTCTGTATTAAGTGTGAAGCATGTTATGGGTTGCCGTTACAGTTCCTCCTTACCCTTGAGCAGGGGCAGCGGCGTGAGCTCGATGGGTTTGCCCTGAGAGCGGAACTGGGAGGAGCTCTGGGAGCGCTTCTGCTTAGCTTTCCTGACTGACTTCCGTGAGAACCCGTCCACTTTGTCCACAGACGGAGGCGTGGTGGCTGCCGAGGACATAGCCCTGCTGGGAGAGACAGACAAAGAGGAAGAGGAGAGGAAGTGGGGACAGGAGGAGTGAGTGAATGGGGGAGGGGGGGTAGCATAGAGGAGTGCAGAGAAAAACAGAGGAGGAAGGGTGGGGAGGAGAGATGTAGAGATATGTTGGGAAGGAAAGGGAAAGAGAGATGGGGGGGGATTGGGCGGAGGAAGTGAGGGAGAGAAGTGATAATGATGGATGGAATGAAAGAGAAGAGGGGCAGAGAGAAGAGAAAGGACAGTGAAGAGGGATAAAGACAGATAGTGGGAGGAGGGGAACATGGAGCAAAACATTAGTGTTGCACAAATTTGGAAGGGACATTCAGTGACAAGACAAAACAGGAAATCACACATTACATTTTTCGTATATGAGCAACACCACAAAGTAGGCATGCAACGATTCACTCAACTCACGATACGATTCGTATCACGATATGAGGTTCACGATACGATTTTTTTACGATATTATAAAACAAAAAATATTTTCCAGAAACACATTTTTGATGAGCATCAACGACCATCACCACCTGGGCACAGTCACACACACAGCTCTCCTCGACAGTGCTCTACTACTGAAAGTGACTCAGTCTCATTTCTCTCCAAAAGCACTTGAATGTGATCGTGATGGAATATGATTAAAGCTCACATTTCACATCACACACACACACCATAATTCACTAGCCCCCTAAAAAAAAAAATATATATATATATATATATATATATATATATATATTGATTTTTTTTCTTCTCTTTTCATTAAATCGAATGGGATTAATATCGATATACGATATATCGTTACATGCCTACCACAAAGCTATGCACTGTCTTGTTTTTTTGCAGAAATATAATACAAAAAGCATAGTATCACACCGAGCCAAAGTAGCTGCTAGCTAGCTTGATGCTCCGGCCTTGTCCTAGACCTACTTACAGGGTGCATCCGCATTGAGGCTGCTGTGCAGAGCTACTACGACGTTAGTGAGCAATTAAAGACCATTATAATTCACAGCATTCACCCGTTCACTGAAAACAGTGAACAAGCTCACAATAATGTTGCATTGTGAGCTCGTAGCTCAATTAAGTCCGCTGAGTGACACTTTGTGCGATGAAGACAGAACAGACAAAATGAGGCAGGTATTGTTTAGAGAGAAACTTACTTCTATAGTAAGATTGAGTCTTGGACATTTTCCGAAAACAAAGCCAAACAGACCAAACTATCGTGTGACGTGTGTGGTTTAAAAAGTCACAGGCCACAGCTAGGGCTTTTTATATTTAAAATGTGGCATTTGTATATTTAATACTACTCGTCTAGCTTCATAAGATAAAAGTTAAATAAAAATGATCTGTTACCACAGAACTGCATCGAGCCTGGTCCAAAGCTGTGTTCCGTACTAGCAGTGAATTCATGCTTAGCTCCCATAGTTATGTAATATGACATGAATGAGACCCTGCAGGCCATAGCAGCAATTTACACTCACACACTAGTCACACTGTCACTGTCATCGATATGTTTTTTTCAACCCAACAATGCAATGCATCAATGAAAATCAGATAGTTTTGCCAAGAGACTTAAAAACATTTGCCTTTATTTTAGTTAGTAGTTAGTAGTCAGTAGCACTGAAGAGCCAACTTTAGGACGGTACCCGCCCCTCGAACCTCAAATGACTTCACATTGTAGGCTCTACAGAGCCGAACCGATTAAAATCTACTGACAAATCTGTGAGGTCTGACACTGAACCGATTAGCTAGTTGTAATTTGCTATGAGTTATATTTAAAACCTCTACTTAAAAACAATGTCTATCAGTCCCACCACCCACATGCTCTATAGCCTGTGTTCACAGAGTTGCTTTCAGAGTAATAATAATAATACATAGTAATAACAAAAACAAAAAGGAGCGACTAAAACAGGAAACAGACATGCAATGATCTAGGTAAAAGCAATGAGATTTCGTTTAAAAATGTCCACAGATTCAGAGAACCGTAGATCCCTTGGCAGGCTGTTCCACAGCACAGGGGCATAGTAGCTAAAGGCGGCTTCTCCATATGTTTTAGTGTTAGGGGTCTCTAGGAGACCAGCACTAGAGGATCTAAGGGGTCTGCCGGGCACATATTTAGGAAGCATTTCTGAGTGCATTTCTATTCAATGTTTTAAAAACAAGTAAAATAATTTAAACATCTGTTCTAGAATGTATAGGCAACCAATGCAGGGACTTTAAAATCGGTGTAATGTGTGCTCTACGTTTGGTCTTTGTCAGCACACGGGCAGCTGCATTTTGGACAAGTTGTAACCGACTGGTTACAACTGGGTAAGCCAGACAGGAGAGCATTACATGGACCATACTCATTTGGGGTATTTTTCACTGTACATTTTCATTTAGATTAAATTTGTCCTCTGCTTTTACCCGTCCTATTAGGAGCAGTGGCCTAGGCGCTATGGGGGCAGTGCTCAGGGAGCAGTTCAGGGTTAAGTGTCTTGCTTAGGGACACAGACTGGGGCCGGGGAAGCGAACCCGGGACCTTCCGTGTAGCAGACGGACTCTCTACACATTCAGCTATGGTCCTGTGTTTGACAAATATTCGCGAAATTGGTTACAAAAACATTTAGAGCCTTAAGAATAAAAAAATTTAAGTATTAAAATCAACTCGAAAGATAATTCTTGTGTGGAGGCTGCTGCAGCGCGGTTGCGTTAAGAGACAGTCTGAGTCTGCTCAGCTGTGTGTAATACATATTTCTGCATTACTCCTCAATCATACTGTAGCCACTATATGATGTAAAAAATAAAAAAAAACATTTATGTGGTTGGTTCTGGACTAGCAGTTGATACAGACATCACACACAAGAAACACCATCAATAATGAAGAAACTAAAGGTATACAACAAAGCTTGCATTATGCAGTGCAAAAAATACGAATACAAGAGTGTCAGTCTGTCAGATGGCAGATTATAGTGTGCTTACAGTAATGAACTGTTGTTACCAGTGTTGGACAAAGTACCGCATTACTGTAACACAACTACTTTTTGTGGTAACTAATAGTGATAACGTTAACTAGTTGCCTTTTCCCATTCAGTAATGCCGTTATAGTTACTGTGATTTAAATGCATTATACGTTAAGTAATCCAGCTGAAGCCCCACCTGCAGAGTCTGCCACCTAACCTACTGGTGATGTACTCTCACACTAACATGAGCTAAAGCACGATGATTGGTTAACCTAGGGTACAATTTCAGAGTCAGGCGGGTTTTGCCTTATGGGGAAAATATACACAAACACAACACGCCCACCACCACCACACAATTATTTTGAATTTGTGGATATAAAGGACGCTAAAATATGGTAGTCAAATGAAAACATGAGTAACAGTCATGCTAATCTCCTGAAGCACCTACCAAAAGTACATGCCGGGGCTATACAATCAACTAGTTGCCAAAGAAAGAACCCACCTTGGGTCTCTAGTACCACCGGCAGTGACCCAGATGAGCTACTCCATCTAAACAGCCCCTCAAAAAAAAAAATATATATATACAGATTGATTGCCAGGTATATTGTTGAGGACATGCTTCCCATCATAACGGTTTAGTCTGTTGCCTTCAGAGAACTAGTCGGCAAAATGCCGGTGAAAGCAGGGCCACAGTGTAGAAAGATGTTTTAAACTACCTGGACATTGAATATGCTCAAGATGAGGATTTTCGGTGGTGAGGTGACCACCGCTGCGGTGGTGAGCTGACCACCGGAGCTGAAATAACATTGAGCGATGGTGAGTAAAAACAGAGAGAAGGGCTGGAGCGGTGGCGGTGGTTTGCTCTTCACCACGGCTCGTGACGTCATGTTGTAGTTCGGTGGTCACCTAACCACCGGAAATCCAGACTATGTATGAGCCTTGAGAGAGATGAAGCAGGGACCCCCACTGCATATTGTATACAATTGTGTTGCAGATTAAACTTTTCATAGATAGCTATACTTACTGTCAGTGTAAATTCATGTTTGTGTGTATTTTCAGACATTTAAGCATTTAGACCCTCAATACTTAGTAGACTTGACCTTAACCTATGGCTCTCTGTAGTCTGCTTTTTCCCCTCTTTGCAGAAATTAGCCGTTCTACAATCTCACCTTGCAGTGTGAGGCATTGTGAGCTTGTAGATCTGCTATATTTTTCTAAAGTATAGGGATGCTAGGGCTGATGTAAATAAAAAGTGGTTATGGTAAATAAAGATCACACCTGTGTGACGTGAGGGACACCAATATATTAAAGTCTAACTCATGTTGATTAGGTGATGTAAAACAAACGGTGCAAACACAAACATTAAACGCCATTAATAATAAAGAGACAATATGACGTAAATGACACATTATGACCTTCATTGTCAATGTGTTTACAAAACAAACATTGAACTAAAGACAAACATTAAACCTGTGTATATACAACATATATATATATATATATATATATATATATATATATATATATATATATACAAAAATATATATACATCCTATTACACAAAGATTTGGTGCTGCCCTGCCCTGTAGTAACTCTGAGGACCCCCTGCTGAAGACCCCAGTTAGAATATCTCTCTACCACTGCAGGGGGTGATAGCCCCTACAATGCATGGCTTTCTGAAATTACTTTATGTGGCAGGCAGCCAGTCTATGGAATTTTGTTTGTTTAGAGCCTAATGTATAAATTCCCTGTCGCCAGCCAAGTCTATGGACTTTAATGCTTGTTTAATTTAGTAAATGACAACGTAATACGTCATTGAGGTGATTTATAAAGAGAACGGTGACTAGTTACTTTTTAAAAGTAACTTTCCCAACACTGGTTGTTACTTCAGAGTTAATTAGACTATTGAACGAGCAGAGCGACCATAATGTGTCCCATTAAAGATATTCATGGCTACCGAGTCCGACACAAAAGACAGACAGTGCAAGTCTATTGTGTTTCCCCTTGGGGTAGATTAATCTATCATTTCCCCTCTTGCTCAACCGCCGCACAATCTGTCCATGTGTGGGGTGTGAGCTGGTTGTCCATGATAGCATCTAGCCTCCTCATTATACTTGCCTTCGCCAGTAAGACAGCCATACAAGCAGACAGACAGATAGAGATGGAGACAAGTCAGACAGGGACACAGATTAGTGAATGTTAGAGTGGCGTCATGGCACTGCTGCCTGGGGGAGATGGATGGACCCAGCTCAGAGTGAAGGACCTTTTAATCTCTCAGAGTCTGATCTGAAATACTGTTCAGGATGCAAGGCTTATTTATGACTCTTCCCTCCAGGTAGTCCAAGTGCCATAAGACACATTCATTTTGCAACCATCAATGTTTTCGCTGAATGACAACCAGTCACTCTTTGAGCAACACCGCGGCACTGAAGCCCTCCTTTTCCTTCCATTATTGGTACTCATACTCAACTGTGGGTAGTTACTCTTATTAGTAGTAGTACTATGTTATTGGTGTTAATCACAGGACTTAAGTACAGGTGAGTGACAGCTTACCACCTCTGCACTTTTCTTAGTAGCCTAATCATTCATTTCATAACGATCTCTGCATGGTACTGTAGCAACAACTTGCCAAAACTCACCCAGGCCAGGAGCTTAGAAATAAATTGTAAATTGTACTGTAGTATTCAAAGTCATTTCATTTCTAAAGTCACTGCCACAGTAGCGAACCTAACCAGGCCGAGAGGATTTCAAGTTTCACCCACACCTCTCCTCGAAAAACGCTGTACAAGAGTTTCAACAGTTTTGTCATTCAAGCCTGTTGCAACAGGACTAGTAAATAAATACAACATAAAATAAGTTCTCCACACCAACAAACAACCTTACCAGCAAGCACAACGTATGGTCACATCAACACCTGTCCCTGTGTCTGCCGAATACTTTTATCAGGACAATACAAAGCTTTCAAAAACATTTCAGCTCACATTATATCGGTCTAACTAGACAGTTGTTTTTATAACGCTTTCTAGTAACCAAGACAGTTAGTTTCTACTAGTAACGGTCTGACACTGGCACATACTGTACATTCTGAATTGATCAATTGCATCCTGGTTTTAGTGGCAGTGCACAGAGCCAACAGGTTTCAGAAATGCTATCAAACATTTTGCACAAATGAATGCAAGCTGGCAACGGATGCACAGGTGAAGAACCAGGCAGCTAAACATTTAGATCATGTGATAACCTGATTGATTGATTTACTTATTGACAATATAATGATGTACAAAGAAGTTGCACACAAAAGTCAAAAGAATGGCAAAAAAAAGCTTACATTACACAGCCTTCATTTCAAGGTGGTCCTATTGATGTAAGGATGGACTTTACTCTTGCAGGTAGCCCATTCTACCTAACTGCTGGTATTCTGGTATGAAAACGAATTCAGACCTTTACAGCATTCGAATCGGCACAGTTCAGTCAGTGAAACTTGCTCTAGTTGAGGTCTGTACAGCATATTTATTTAACAGTGACTTCTAAACACGAGTTGCTGGAGTTAATCAATTGTAGAACACTTTCCCTGCGGTTCGCGAGTTGCCGAGTTATGTTTATATTGTTTAATCAACGTTTTAATCAGTTTTAAGTCATACAGGCAATCCATCCGACAGAATGGTATATGAGACGCGTTTTGATCATCACCACAAAAAGGTCCTTCGCGCAAAGGGTTATGGGAAATTGAGTCCCTATTGTTTACAATGGAGAAGCTCCCGGGGGAGGAAGCCATGTGCTGCCCGGTCTGTTGTTGCGGTCACCACTATCAAATACTTTTCTACACTACAACAAGCGATTACACCGTTTTAAAGTGGATTTTCATGACAAGCAACTCAGCGGTCGGTGCAGTGGATGTTCAAAGGTAACTTTAAACATAGGCAGTCTAGCCTGAAAGATGGCCGTAAATGGTCCGCAGTCAACCTGTTAATTGTGCAGGCAGTGTCAAATCACCAGTGCCTCTGCCAGTATTGCAAGAGCAATTCTGTCTATTGATGTTGACATTTTAGATATTTTACTTTTCTTTATCTTCGAGATAACTTTTAATGCCATACTCTATCTGGCCACACTCTCTCCAGATAGAAGCTTGAATAGCAGGCTGAATTTGTGTATAATAAAAATAAAAGAGGACTTAAAATGCGGGACCACACGTTTGTTGTAAACGGCACCATGTCCTCAGTCCTCACCACAACTAACACTTGTTCTCTTCCCTCAGAGAAGACCTCACCCACTGTCAAGCTGTACTGTTGAAGACCAAAGTCCTTTACTTCATATATCTTGAAACACTGTCCTCTCCATCACATTCTTCTGCACACACAAGCACAAACAATCTCAAACTAGTCCCAGAGAAAATGTATCTTCTGAGTTTAGGCTCAACTGCTTGCAAATCTCTATACGTCTTAAGAGAGCTTGTGTGCAGTTCTCGTCTCAGCAAGCAAAGGAGAAAAGAAAATAATTCATAGATAGCAGCACCCTCGACAGCGTTGCCATAGCTGCATTGCCAATGGCAACCTTGACCATGCTAGCAAGGAGCATTCTGTGCTTTTCACACCATTACGAATGTCAGCGGTCAACTGGCAAAAACACAGCTCAACACCACCCAATAGACAAACAGCCTAACACCTACAAACAGAAAGAGGCTAATACTACCAGACAGACAGCCTAATACCATCCAACAAACACATTCCCTCAAATACATTTATATATTAAATGTAACTGTATACAAAATGTTCATTTCCGGAAAGCATCTCCATCGATAACCCAGACAGTGACAACAGCACTTACCTGTGCACAGGGGCACTGGAATGAGTGGAATCCCCAAGAATTACCATTGGTACTTCTCTCTCTTTCTTGCTCTATCTGACTCTCAGTCTCTATCTCCGCCAATCAGACAGGCTGACCAAACAGACAGGCAGGCAGGCTAATGGCGAGAGGCTCGACTATGTTCCACCGCGGTTGCTTGTCGGCTCGCCGGGCATACGGCACACAGCACAAACACATTCCCCTCCCTGAGTCTCTCTTACATAAGAGAACAGACGACATCCACACAGAGGATTAGAGAAGGAGAAGAAGAGGAGGACAAAGATAGAGAAAAGGGAGCAATGAGGAGAAGCATAGGAAACGGTCTGAGAGGGGGATGTAAAGGAATGGGGGGTAGAGAATCAGAAGAAGAGCAAAGTCAGGAGGAGGGGGAGAGAAACAGGGAGGGCAACAGAAAGAGAGGAAAGGGAGGAAGAGAGCGCTCTACAGGAAGTCAACAAACAGGGAAAAACAAGGCCACACACACACACACAAGATGAAAGGGAGGCAGGCAGAGGAAAAGCTCAGGGATCTAGTCTGTGTTCCGACATGGCAAAGTCTGAATTCAAAATACATCTATACTATAGTCTCTGGTATGAGATTTGTTTCAGGGGTTGGCATTAAGATCTCAGAGCCTAGGCACTTGCGACACAGGTCATGTTCTACTCAAAGGCCATGCTTACTTTCCCGAAAAGTAAATTGTCCATTATTAAATGATTCGAATTTGGGCAAATGAGTGTTAAATCCAATGGATAACTGCAGAGTTGTTACTTTGAAAAACCAGAATGAGTGCAACTGATAGTTGTAAAAAGGTTGCATTGTTCTTCATGAATAGCCAATAATATTTACTGAAGCCTTCTCGAGCAAGCTGAAAGTAAACTTAACTAGTTAACTTGCCCAAATGTTTTATTTAATTGCCACGGGCAGTCGGGCAACCGTGTCAAACTGTCAACTGTCAACCCTGTGCAGATTGTGATATTAGACCAATGACTGATTATTACCAACATAACAATAAAACATTCCTAATAAAATATTGTGTCCAGGTAGCTCAGTCGGTAGAGCTCTCGCCTTTGGACCACACGGTCATGGGTACGATACCAAGCAGTGCCTACTTGGCTTGGGTGCCACAAGTTGTGCGGTAAGTACTGGGAGTGGGAACTGATGGTAGGTGTGACACTCCACCTCAGGGTCTAGCGCATTGTAACGGGGACAGACTACCTACTAATACCAATAATAAGCCACTCCCGACCTACTTACTTTAATAAATAGGTTCAAGGTGATAACATTTGACTTGTATGATAGTGCCAGCACATCGTTAATATTAAAAAAATCCCAACAGAGCAAATGATAGCTAATAACTTATCAAATATTTAAATTATCCTAGGAATGTTCCAATACATTATATCTCATAGTTATGGTCTCCTTAGTTTATATTGAACAAACCTCATGACAGGTACACTCTCTAGTCTCTACCAACCTCTTCCTGGGTACTTTTCTGCACTCGACAGGCAATATGGAAGGGGGGGGGGGGGGATCAAATGGCATATTTTCTTACCAAGTACCTCAACAGACGGTATTTTTGATTAGGGCTAAAGTGGTTAAAGTAAACGCAGGAAAAGATGCCATACCATATCAATCATATTTAAAAAAAAATCGCATATGATATCTAGTCTCCTAGCCCAATACCTGTCGAATATCAATATATTGCCCAGCCCTACTGTAAACACACATAATTACTTGTCAATGTGTTTAAAAGTACAAAATTATATTTGTGCATAGTGTTCTAAACTTTTATGGAAACTAAATGTACTCTTGAGAAGTTAAACAAAACAATCTTTCGTTTGATCTGATGAGTCATTGGACACGGTTTGAAGAATGAACAGTGCACACAGCCATGACCAGCAACAACTTCACACATGCACAATTACACATATGACACAATACGAGTCTTGCGCATAGATACTGTATTCTATTCTTCACAAACACTGTATGGTGCAGATATTATTGTAGAACAGTATAATACTGATTGTATTGATATTAGTTACTCTATGATGCCGCGATGACACTGTGGTAATTGTACCAGTTTGTGACTGAATTCCCCGCGCTGGATCAATAAAGGCAAACGCAAACAAAAAGCTGATGGATCTAAACAGATACTTCAAAGTAAAATCCTGTGTTCATTTATTCCATTTGCAACTTGTGAGTGAAAATGACACTCAGGATTTTACTGTGTGTACTGATAAGAGATCAGAGAACCGGGCTGCACCTCCTCCTCCTCATCATAAACGCCAGGAGACTTTGGATGCTGGGACATAACACTGACCTCTCGGTGAGATGAACAAACTCATTGAGAGGTGAGGTACTCACTCAACTGACTCAAACCTTTGCCTTGATTATGATTAATGAAAAACAATTAGCTAGTAGATCCACTATTTTAACTATTTTTGTATACAACCATTATAATACAGGGTCATGGGCCAGGTATAATCTGACTAACTTGATTATAAAAGTCATCGATACTACTGTAGTACTGTATACAAGAAAATAATGTTAAAGCATGCTTCTTGATTGTTCAGTTATAAATTGGTTTAGGTATTCATTCTAAATGTATGTTTTTTATTACACCCCACACACACACACACACACACACACACACACACACACACACACAGGCCTGACTGAAAGAGGGTTTCCTCTCTTTCTGTATGCCGGCACATGATTTTGTTTTGATAGCTTTGATAACATTCTCCTCAACAATTCTGAGCATCCTTGTGCCACCAAATTTAGACAGTCATATGAAGAGCAATGCAATGTTGGAGCATGGACACAAAGATAGGGTAGATGTTCCAACAGCAAAGATTATCCATACTGTCTGTCTACATTTATGTGTATCAATTCCTGTGTGATTAATACAGTTCTATTCATCTATTGTGCATACTGCATAGTGCATACGTTTAAGAACAAAACCTCCAAAGAGCTAGTTCTATATAGTTTGCAAAAGGCTGCTCCATTTCAGTGCACAGCACAGTAATTACTACACAATTACACTGTAGTCAAGAACAAATCCTTTTAAAAACAAAAGTTGTCATCGTAATTTGACAAGTACACAGACTCGCAATCGCTCAGGGCAACATATCTTGAGACATTATGTTAGACACTATAGACACTGACAGTAGACAATACTCATAGTTGAAACATTGACAACTGATGAGTGATGACTGAGTCCTAGCTGCATTTCTTAGCATCCCTGTTTTACATACTGTTTCTACCCATCATACATGTCATTGATGTCACAATTTATTACCGTAACGTATACAAAATAACTGATAACTATTATTTTTTTCAGGAACATTAAGATTCATGCATCTTTCCACAGGGCTGTAATAATTCTGGCCAACATAAGAACAGTTAATGGGCCAAATGACATATTAGAGTAAGTTTGGACATTGCCGAAATGTGCAAAGCAAGTCAAAGTTCATATCTGAGTAACACCACTCATTCAGTATGTGTAACTATATATATGTGGCCGGATTCACAGGCCCTGTAAACCATAATGTAAGAATACTTTTTCCATAAGACTTGGACAATTCTTTTTCTGACCCAAAACTGTGATAACGTTGCTTTGACAAGCATTTACCTGAATCACAGCTCGAACAGACTCCAATAAAACATGAGCATCAAGGAGAATCTAAGCTAATAGAAAGCCAAAGCCACAGATAACAGTCCAGATTTAACAAAGTAACCATTATTACGTTTTTATATCTGCGTATTAGGAAGCCAATTTAGCTGTACGGATTTAAAATCAAGCAATCAAATAGAAATTGTGTTTCATCATGATCATGTATGTTGGGCCTGGCGGCAGCAAGCAACACATATTCAAAACTTGACAAGTCAAAGCTAACCCGCTAACATTAGCCAGCTAGCCGCATTAGCTAGCCGATTTGCCGATACAAAAACACTTGAATTTAAGAGTAAACTGATAGTTAGCTACCAAATTTCAGTGTACAATACACCGTGATATTATTTTAATACAGAAACAGCTATGCTTTATATAACCCGATAGGAGGCACTGGATAAAATGACATTTTACACAGCCAGCTAACGACAGTGCTACGGCTAGCGCGGGTTAGCTCAAGTTCAGTGGTCTGGCTAACTGGCTAGCGCCAGCTAGCTGTGGACATGAAAATGAAAACAGATGAGCGTCATATCACAGCATGGCACAGGTACATGTCTAATTGTACGTGATATGTACTAATAAGATAACGTTACCTGGGCGGGCTTGGCCGATCACCCATCATCCAAGATGTAAATACAACGGCACTGCTAATGCTGCTAGAGCTAAACTACCGTTCGTTCACTTCACACACTGTGACAGACACACCGTCCCGAGTCCCGACCGAGCCGCGGCTGCAGCTCTGCTCTGCTATGGTTTTACTTTACCTGGATCCTCTGTGTGCTGCTGAGCAACGAAGACGGCGGCAAGGAGTTTATCCTATGATAGGAAATGTATAAGCTAGGCTACTTCCAGCTCGTTGCAAAGAGCCTCCCAAGCAGCGGCCAGACAGCAGGAAAATCTTGGCCTTATTACAGCCAAACCCACGAGTACCTTTTACCTTCTAACGATATAATCCTCCGACACCCATTAAGAACAAAGTACGGTATAAAACGATTACGGTAACTCAGTTACATTCCCGATATCGATTCGATTGCTTCCGTTATCCAAACTCTTATATTTGTATATTTTCCTTGGACCGTGTTTGATTTGGGGATATATCTTTTTTGCCCTATTGTCAATATTACTGGGTTGAGACCATGGCACACATAACAGAGATGCACCTAACCTGCTCGTGGGTTTGGATCAACACGCGATGGTGATTGGTTGCCGAGTGGGCTGTGCAACACATGATTGGACTCTAGACCACGTCGATCACCGACGAAGCAAGAGGAGGCTTTCCCAGAGACGAATGCATTGGGATAGGTTGTGAGGGAAAAGGGACAAGGAAAGAGATTGGGCAGAAAGCGATGTGGAATGGTAGTCTGGTTCCCATAGTCCGAGGAGATGGTGGTGCTGTGATTGGCTGGTTGGTTTGTCAGGAAACCTCAACCAAAACATGATTTGGTTATTAAATTATGATAATCATAAATATAGGGGGGAAAGGAAACAAAACACTATTACAGTTGATTAATACAATGCTCAAATGTGCAATATACTATAGTATGCGTGCACTCAGCACTGGCTACAATAATGATGAGTATCTAAATGTTATGATGAATTGAACATGGTGGACCATATTGTAAACAAGTGTAATGCTTTATGGTGTCATCCAGTAAGTTTTGTATTGAGTTGTGCTTAAAATGTACTGTAATTCTCCAATCTGTTAATAAATACTTCAATCAAATCTTTTAGGAAAGTATACTGGTCATTGATACTCTTTCCTTGTCCCTTTGTCTAGGTTTAGCAGCACGCATCTAACTCGTCGCTATTTTGTTTACTACCGTTTAAACTTTAACTGTCAAATATAAATAAATACAATGCTGGTTGCTCGACAACCATTTACCAATCAAAGCACGACCGGTCGTCCATCCGGGCTATGGGATACACAAATGGAACATCCCCATGTGGAATGAGGCTCAACCTGCCCAAGCCAGGCCCAACCCTGTCTTTTGCAGTTTAAACCGCGTCTAGATGGTAAAATCGCGGGGTTTCAACATTTTTCGTATTGTTTTATCATCAATCAAAGCATTAATATGTAAAAGAAACGCTGTTTTCCAGTATGCGAGTATCTGGGCTTTATTTACACGGCAATTTACCGTTTTGCAGGAAGTAGCACCAGAGTTACATAACTGCCATGTAGGCCTGCTACTGTACTCAGTCAGTGCAGTTACCTGTCAAACCCTTGGAAAGAGATTGTTTTTTCGAAATATAAAACCTTTTTTTTGTATTTAATTAACATTAAAAATCTATTCACTGCAGGACTACACAGACAAACATTTTTAACTCCAATCCCGTTCCACTGAGAGGAATATAGTAGTAACTCTCCCAGCATGTACTAGCCTACTAAATAGGCTATAGAGAGGTCTTCAGCTGAATAAAACACCATCTTAAAATAATCATCAATCTTCATTTAAGCAAAGACCTCTCTACTACTTAATTAATGGATCATTATTAATATTGGCTTTCTCTCTTCCGAAAAAAGAAAAGTGCTTAAATCAATATTAGCAAGTTATACTGACATTAAAAAATGCAAGCTACAAAAAGAGCAGGGTTTTATATTAAATAGATACATTTATAGAAGGCTAATTTATGAATAGTCCAGGCAGACTCTTGTAGCACAATAGCTGTCACTCTAGTATTGTTCATTTTCAGTATGTTATTTTTAAAAGAAATGTAACTCCATGTTAAACTATGTTGTTTTCTTATCCCTGTGGTAGTCATGTTTTTTGTGGAGCCTCGATTTTACTTTCAGCACAGAGTCACACTTCATGCTCTCCCTCTTCCCTGGCATAAGCTCCTCCCCTCCAGGTTTCCATAGGAGCAGCTGGCCATCCTCTCCTCCGGTAACCAAGTTAACTTCCCCTGCTGAGCTGGTGTCCCACAGGAAACAGCGCACTGTGGTTGTGTGGCCCCCTCGCAGGGACCTCAACAGACGGAGCCCCCTACCATCGCAATCCAATAGGTGGAGGTCCCCGCTGTTTGTCCCCGCAACCACCACCAGTCTCTGGGCCTCCTCCATCCACTGCCCCCCTACCAGGTAATCCACAGACTCCTCACTGCCAGAGAACAGGCTCAGACTGCGGGCGTCTACAGTGCTATAGATGGTAAGGGGCTCGTCAGTGTCCAGCTGGCTTAGGTCCCAGAGCTGAAGCCCCTCATCGTGGCTGAGGCAGAGCAGCTGGGTGTAGTCCTTCCCAGACCAGCAGACAGAGCTGGCTGAAGAGCCACTGTTGAAGGTCGCCAGCAGAGCTTCATCCTCTCGTCCCAGACTCAAGTCAAACACGTTCACTAGGCCATCTGTAGAGCCCGATGCCAGGCGGTCCTTGTCACATGGGTGGAAGTGTACCTTTGGTTGAGATGTTTGATTTATTATTTTTAGTGCATAAAGAAAATTGTATATACATGAACAGATGAAATGTAAACATTTATATTGATTGATATGGTTATTTTTAAGGTGTTTCTATTCTATTGGATAGTATTGTGGACTGAGGAGACAGAAAGATGTGTGTTGTTACACAAATAGAACCTTGGACATTTGATAATGTTTTGAGGGGTGCTAGCCCCTCCTATGTCCAGCTTTGAGGGTCTGTGTAAACAGAAACATTGAAGACAAAAATGTGTAAACACAAAAATTGAAGACAAAATTGTGTAAACACAAATTGAAGACAAAAGTGAGTTGTGATTGGCCAGAATGAGATGATGTATGATAATAAGAGCGCCCACACGGGTGTGATTTATTTTTATTTTGAAACCTTATTTGATTAAGATTTCATCATGTTGGAAGCAATTGTATAGGATACAGGTAAGAATCAAATTGAACGGACCACAATGGAAACAAGCTCTTAAGTAATAAGTACCACAATGGGAATAAGTTTGAGGTTTTTTTATGTATATAAATGTGGTCGTGTATATGCATAAAAAAATATATATATATATATATACACTGGTAATAAGAAAATCCAATACGCTATACACTGGGAACTCAAAAGAAAACAGAGAAAATTATGATACATACCTGTGTGATATCATCACTGTGAGACTCGGAGTACACCCCAAGGAGGGTACCATCACTGCTGCCTCCACTGGCTCCCATTTTACCACTCACACGGGCATCCCAGAATACCAGGAAACTGTCTTCCTTACTGACCTGCTCTGTACCGGCACACACCACCAAATCACTACAGCTCAAATCAAAGCTACAGTAATGGTGGGATGGATCACTTTTAAACACCTGCACTGCCTCTGTATCTGGCCGACGGACATCCCACGTCCTCACTGTCCCATCAGCCGAAGCAGAGTAGAGCAGGTCAGGGTAGGTGTGGGCAAATGTGACACCACACAATGCCCCACTGTGCCCCTTATAATCGCCCAGAAGCTTCAGAGTGTCCTTGTCATGAAGGTGGATGGAGAAGTCAGAGCAGGAGACAGCAAGAAGGTGGCCTTGGGCTGAGCCAGAATGAGAGGGCTGCATGGAGAGATCAAGCAGGTAGGAGGGCTCTTCTGGACAGGACCGCCGAGCAATGGACAGAGCACTGAGTTTCTCCTCCACCATCTCCATGGCAGCACTGTGAAAACAACAAGACTGTAGATAGGTGGGGGGGACTGGGGCTGTCAGATACATTTTCTGCATGCTAATCCGCACTGTTGCCAGATTTCCGTCTTTGCGTATATAATTCTCAAGAAATGTGCAAATTAAGGGCAAGTATATTAGTAGTTGGTTTCGTTTTTTCTCTCTTTTAGAAACACGGCGTGTTCGTTCGTGTGACAGCATACAGAACTAATGCACGTGTTGTCCAGCATATCACACTGACGCTCAACTAAAACGTCCAATGTTCTCGATTTAACAGTTTAACGGAAGTTGGCGCCTCGGTGTTCGTGGTGTGGCGAAAATGAATATTCAACATTTAACAAACATTACAATCTCTTCTCGCCGAGTCGTAGATAGGCAAATATCACGAACCCTGGTTGTGAGATTCATCATCATGAGGTCATCATCATCATGTGCTTTTATGTAGTTTGCATTAACATACCTATTTGCGAGATGTCTCAACAACCACGGCCGAGCTGGGACGCTAAATATTGTACTACGCTGCTAATATATTGGTAATGTGCTGTGCTCCCAGTAACGGTAAACAAAATCCTCACACAACACTTACCCTAGATCACGCTGACTGAGTGAGCACGTTGATGAAATCAGCCGCGTCACCGTGTTTACAGTCCCTTCGGAACCCATCTTTCCGCTCGATAGTTCCGCTGGACAGGAGAAGAACACGAGCCATAACTCTCGCGCACGTCAAATACATTACGATTATAAAATAACTAAATGGGTAACCCGCATACACTTCAGCTTCATTATCACCTCCGATGCTGCCTGACACGTGGCTATATTGGGGCACAATCTATGGAAACGATACAACGAAAATGTATGTGTGTTCTGTTCAATCGCCGCCAGGTGGGAGTAGACTACCGGTACTTCATTCGTACTGCGTTGGATTGGAAACAAAACCACACAAACCAACCACGTCCCCTTCATTTTATCTGAAAGAGTAGAGAAGCCAGTCTACATACATTTTGAATGAATCACACACGTAGCCTTTTACTGCGGCCTACCCTTTTCAAAGCGAACACCTGCTGGCTGCTGTCTGCAATTTGCGCGTGTGTGTGTGTGTGTGTGTGTGTGTGTGTGTGTGTGTGTGTGTGTGTGTGTGTGTGTGTGTGTGTGTGTGTGTGTGTGTGTGTGTGTGTGTGTGTGTGTGTGTGTGTGTGTGTGTGTGTGTGAGACGCAACTTGGCCTGTTGTAGCGCCACCATGAGGCTGATTTGAAAACTGTCAAGTGGCATTTCTTCCTCAGCCTATAGTGGGAATCGGCATGTACCGTGGATATGCACGGCTTGGGATACACTGCCATGTCTTCCTTCTCAGAATGCATTTCTTTCATGTGGATTTAAGGGATTCGATTTCCCAAAAGTTGCGTAACTGATCTGACAGTGCCTGTTCCTCTCCGACGCTGATGTGCATCACTTATTTTTACTACACATTGAGTCTGGCTCTGGACGAAGGTGGCTGGCAACCTGTAAAAGACGAGCAGGTCAGCTGGGCATTCCACTGCCTGAAAACGCTGTAGGCCTAGGCCTACTATACGTTTTCAGGCTCTCCGACTCCCAGTAGCCTACCATTACTACTCCTAGCATAGCCTATCCCAAATCCTGGGGTAACAGGTGGCTCAGTAATAACGTTAACTGCTAGTTACATTCTCTGACTCAACAATGTTTTGCTCTTCCAAAAACATTCATCAAGAAGGCTGACTTAAATATACACTTTTACTTGTGCTGCTGACATGCCAAGAGGGTAGAACATGTGTTTTATCTCCAGGCCAGGGACTGGTGTGTGTTTTCTTAGTTCTGCTACTTCCCTGGTAGTAGGCTGGTACCAAGCAGGCTTTGGCATTGCCCTCTGGAAACTTCGCTGCTTGTCTGGCCTTTAGTTTAATGTGACATACCAGTTCACCATCTGTGTGTATCTTGCTGTTACTTGAAGGGAGGGGCAATGTAAACATCAGGAGTAACAAGCACCATAAAAACAGTTATGGTTTTAGTCAGTTAATCACCTGGTGCTCTATCATGCATGTACAATATGGGTATGACATTTAAATTATTTTTGTCTGGGGAATGAAAAGAGAGATTCTTGCAGACACACAGCTAAACAATACAGGCCCCAGCTTCATTCATTCCTTGCTGCAACTATGTGTCCTTTCAAGTGTACTTAAGACACCAAAACACTCAAACAGCTTTGCCTTATACTCTTCAGGTACATTTGTTGTGGAAGGTTGCAGGTAGGAATGTGTACCTGAATGTGTTTGTCTTCCAAACAGCCCGTGCACAAGTAAAACGGAATTGGACACTTGTCCTTGGGTGAAGATGATTTTCTCTTATGGTCAAAGAGAGTGAGTTGGAGAGGATGGTGCATGTTGTGATCAGTATTATTTCAATTAATTCACACAAAATAATGTGAGTGAAATATATTTATAGATCAAATCCAACATTACAATTTGTAAATAGAAAAAATACTGTAGAACTGCATAAATGGTCCTCTATGGTCCAATGTCAACATGATAGTTAACTGGGATGAATACAACCAACTTAATGGCATTGAAGGAGACAGTTGAAAAGTATAATTTCAAATTATTTCAATATATTCATTTTATCAACCATAATATATTTAAAACCTGTTCTGAAAAAGACAGCTGGCATGAAAAATACATTTTAGAGGATGTAATTATCCAAGTCAAGTGTAATAGTCAAGAAATAAACTTTCTATAACGTAACTTTATAATAAAAAACAAAAAATATTAATCACCTGGGCCCGAGAGTTCAAAACGTTTAATCAAACTTGTCTTATTGATGTAATGTTTGCTGAACTAATTCTATGATCACAGCTTGGATATTAAAGTGTTCCTAATCCTCTTTTTTGGTTTTGTAGCCTACTACCAAAGCCTGAATCTGAAGGTATTTGAACTCTTGGGCTCAGGGAATTTATTTGGTCTTGGGAAAAAGACAAATCTCAAATACTCAATGATTTGTTTTTTTTGTCAATATGCGTCATAGGCAAATGACAATGTCTTGAAATCAAATAATTTTCATCAAGGTATAGCATATATATATATATATATATATATATATATATATATATATATATACATATATATATGCCTATATAACGGAGCTACATCTACATGTATTGTGACTTGAGAGTATATTGCAAATGTTAGCTGAAGCAGTGACAACTGAGAGACGAGGTGGGAACCCCTCATAAACTTTAAGAAAAACACAAAAGCGCTAGTGAAGTTTGCCTTTCTGAGGTCAAACATACCTTTATTAGGCCTCAAAAGCACCTGCCAAAGTGGCAAAGAGTTGACAAACTTAACAACCATTTACTGTATATTTTTCTTCTGACTACTTCCCACCTCGTCAGAATTAAATGCAGTTACACGTGCAAAGACAACACAACATGACAGGATGACAAACGTTTAGGAATAACACATTTTGAACATGCCAACTACTTTCAAATGAACTGGCCATTTAAAAAACGAGTAACCTCACAACTCGTGTTCCTGAACAAGAGAAGGCACTATAAGGGCATGAGGAACACAGCTACATTTAACTCTGTTCTCATTTTGGTCGACAGGAGCCCGTGAAACATTTCCCGTGGTGTGCATTTCACCATCCCACTTAGAAAAGTCTTATCTCTGAGAGTCAGCATTTCAACATGAAAGAAAGCAACATTGGGAAAAACAGGAACATCAAAATCTTAACATATATGTTCGCAAACAACAAAAACGCACACAATACAATTTTACAACAACAAATGAATCTCCAACTCCAAATATACTTTTTTCCTTCCTTTTTACAGTTCAATCTGGGCCATCAGTCATTTGAAAATGGTATTTATCCATTTAGTGATACATAAAAAACATCTCTCCCGAACACTATGGACCATCACAGCAGGACAATAGCTCATCAACATCAGGAAGTTTGGCTTTATCCGCCTTTATCAATCTCATTTCCCCAATCTATCTCCCATCTGCACAGGGGTCTTCCTATGCCCAGATATAAATATCACAGCCAGCACTTTTACACAACACAACAACTTACACACGTACAGTATGGTTCTACAATGGCTGTATTTCTAGTGTGTAAAACTATGTTGTGAGGGGGTGCATACGTTGGTTAGACATACCAACAGTCCTACAGTCATTAGTCAGACAAACCCGTGCTGCAGGTTAAAAATCACCCGTGGCTCCCGACATACGTGGAAGGTTAAAAATTGCGAACCGTTAGCACTTAACCCCTGTATACTTTGCTGTATGACAAATAGCTAAACAAGCTCATGCCACGTCCTGAAAGTGTGTGAAACGGTTGAGCTTTGAACATTTCTTAAAATGTTCACCCATAATGACAGTGATATGGACAGGGAAAGTGGTTAATATTCACAAAGGGAATTCACCACCCACAGGTTTGGCCTGTGAAGGGATCATGAGAATTAGAATGCAAAAGATAAACATCCCACTGGCTGGTTGTTTGCAGGCAGGGACATCCTTTTGTGAAAAGTTGTACATCCTGCAGTGGAAAGCATCTAGTAAGATGTGATAAGGGGCTGTAGGTGACCAGCTGCACTGCTGCAGCAACATAGCACTATTTTATACAGTATATACACAATTCTCATAGAGTTCAATGCACTAATAGGACAAGACCATTATGTAAAATGTGACCATTTTAACCCTTAGTGGTTGCCGTAGTGGTGTGCTTTAATGCCATCGAATGGCATGATAAGTGTCACATCACATTGTCCAATAAACAAAATGCTAAAATAACAGCAACCTTCCTTTAACCACAGACAACAGCACACTAAAACACAGAACAAAGACAAAACACATGTACATGCACATGCGTAAGGCAAGGCCACAGGATGTTGAGCTACCCGAGCAGTGGACACACAGCTGGCGTGTCCAGCCCCGCATTCTCCTCCAATCAGATGCCAGTGCCACAGAGACCAACTGACCAATCATAGGCCAGAATTCTCCAGAGTGAAGTTGGTTCTTTTGTGTGCCATCCAGGTTTCCGCTTCCTGACCAAGGTGTAAAAGTAAAAACTGACCACATCACAGAAAAAGTATTTGAAATTTCGGTTAAGTTTAAGTTGAGTGAGGCTAAGGGTAGGGCTTATAGTCACATCTTTTGCCTCTTAAACCCAGGCATCCCAATCTTCAATCTTGATAGTCAAGCTTTGCAGCTTGGTCATACAGCAAGTCCTTATAACCACTCAACTGGCCTGTGATCAGCATCTACTGTAGGGCCAAAAAACTCCCTCCTGACTGAAGCCTAAATGATGCTCTGGCGCACAACGGTGTTGCACACATTGAGAGCTTGTAGACTGCCTATTTCTGCCCCAACATCATTGTGCAATGAAGTATGAATCAGGCTTTACTCAGTGCATTGAAAAGAAAACAGTGCATTCTGGGTATAGACTAGTGCATCAATATTAGGAGGCCAGTACCGTTTACAAATGACCTTGACTTACATATGAAGCCAAAGCCTTAATGCCAATTAAGACTGAAATATGTTCATATTGGTCTATCAATTTCAAATGGGATTTCACATGGTCCTTTAGTTCATAAGTGAAAACCCATTTAGCCTCAGTCAAGGAAGAATAGCAATTATTGCTTTGTGGAAAGTAGAACACAACAGTAAAGCATCTTACAGAAAAGACACATGGGATCAATATGCAAATAAGGCATCATATGCGTTTTTGAACCATACTATGGAGACACCCATAATGAGATGTATGAGTGTGACAGTGTGACCCCACCCTGTCACAGTTTGCTGCTAGTGTACATGCCTTTCAGTAAGCGCGCACTGTTAGGTTATGCAAAGACTACTAAGAAGCAGCAAACTGACCACACACACACACTGCTCTCATTAGATTCCTGTCACTTTAAGAAGCTGAACACAATTTGGGCCAAACCAACTCAATTTAGGCCAAACCAACTCCCCTTCTAGGGAGGGGGAGGATTGCCTGTCACAGAGGGACATCGAAGGAGAAAAGGACTTTTGGGAAAACTAAAGACTTTCAAATAGAAGAGCTACAAGCTCAACTGAACTGTGAATGTGAATATATATATATATATATATATATATTATATATATAGGAATGTGTTTTGTGCCAAACGAGGCAGAGTTGACATGTTGTGGATCATGTTGACCCCTATTCAGTTGGTCCAGTCTAGTGGGAGGGGCCATGGGGGGTATAAAGCTCAGACTGAATATCCCAGTCAGTCAGTCTAGTAGTGTCTGCTCACTCTGCTGGTGGAAGGAGCTGTCGCTGAGGCAGTGATGTTATTGTTTGATGCCATGGTTTACATAGATCTATTATTGTGATGTTTATTATGATATATATATATATATATATATATATATATATAATGTTGTATATATATATATTATAATTATTTAATTTACATTTTAAAAGGCCGGATTTATAAATACTTAGAATGCTTATATCATATGATAATGACTTATTTGGAAATGATTTATGGTGTTATATATGATATGCAGTACAGTGCTTTGAATATACCTTTTTATTTCTATTTTGCAGATGTTTGGTCTCTTTTGTTGTCACTTGTCACTTAAATCGTGTTAAACTTCTGCCAAACTGCGTGCCTTGCCATCCGTTTGTTCATACAACCCTAGCCTCAGACAGGGGTGTGACAATGAGAACTATTTAATCAGCAGATTTGCTAAACAAAATGAACTGGTTAGCTGACTGACAAGGTGCTCAAAAGCCAACATGCAATTAGCAACCATACCAACAGTTACAAAACTAACATTTGTGAAATTGTGAGCAATGTAGCTGTAGGGAATGTCTTAACTTCCCACGTCCCACTACTTTGAACTGCAGTGGAAATCTAACCAAGTGGATCACTCCTAACAAGTGATGGTGGCACATTGTACACACAGTATGTCTCTGCATTATTGAGTGTCTCCGGTGTTTGTTAACATTTCACAAGGATGCATGCACGCCAAGAAAAGAAGCAAAATCATACAAAACAAAAGCTACAGTGATGTCCACAGATTCACCAGAAGCCATTTACCATTTAACCTGATCAGAAAAGATGGGTTAATCAATGGTTGGTTAGGCTACCTGCCACAGGAATTGGGAGTTTAGAGTAGAGAACCATTCAGCCAAAACATACCAGTTTTGGCTGGTGTTGGTTCTCCACCCTGCTTAGAAAACCTGTCGTAATTTATCTATCCACGAAAAACAAGGAAACCTCTTTCAACCTAGACTCTAACTTTACAAATGGAAACAGGAGAATCTCTTCTCCATAATGAAAATTCCACTCAGTGCACTAAACTTAACATTTCTGTCTTCCAGTCACAGCAGCTGGTACACGCAACACCCCAAATTTCACCAGCCAATTTGCAATTTTACCAACTACAGTTTAATGGCTACAAAATAATATAGGTCACAGCGAAAATATAAAAGCAGACGATGCTGTTGGGGGCTAGTTGTAGCTTCCTACCCTGACACTACTTGGTCCAATCCCATAGAATACTTTCTAAAATATATGAGACAAGGGAGAAACACAGGGCTTTCAGTCCCATGTGCTGCTTCTACTACTGCAGTATGACTCACACATTGGAGAGAGAGTAGGGCGGGGAGAAGAGAGGGAAGTAAAGTAAAGGAGAAGCGATTCGTCCAGTTAGTCTTTAAAAATGCACTGCAAAATCCTATGTGTTAATTTCACTATAAATGTAACCAGATAGTAGTACGACACAATTTTGCAACTGTTCCTAATATTATCAGGACAAATTATTTATAAATAGTATTTGGGGTATCCTTTCGGAAGAAGAAACATTTATACTATTTCTATAACTTGAAAAGCATTCTGTTCAGAAGAACGGAATGGATCCTTGGTGGTGAGCCATCTAGAGGCGTGTTTGTTTGTGGGTGTCCACACCCCCGGCTAATCTAGCAAATCACTACACAGATCACTACCAAGTTTCTGTGACACTGTAGTGTAGGGCAAGGAAGTAAATCTATTTTTCACATATTGTGAAATTGACATTTCAAATCCACCGTCCCACAGATCCGCTGATTAAACTTCTTGCCCAAATATGGAGTTCAAGACTGACATCATCAATTAGACTTTATCTGTTCCCTCCTGAGACCAATTGGTATCTCCACTGCCTATCTTCCCTTGAAAGGAGATACTCCATTGTGCGAGAGGCATCTGTTATCAACAGGAAGTCACCTGTGCTTTGTGTGAATGCACCACTGGTGGACTCAACACGGGCCAACAGTGACCATCAACATCAGTCCTTGGGACCCAGTACTGCTGGCTTGCCCTTTAACCCTTTATAATCAGATATAAATGTAGAACAGGTACACCAGGTTAATGTAGCTGCTCCCTGTTAGAAGATAAAACTACCAGTATTTCATGTTCCTAGGAATGGAGTAGTATTTAAAATAGAAAAACTTAACACAGTGAAATTAAGTGACACTTCCTTCTTTCCTTTCTTGCTTACGTCAGAATAATTATGTGCCCAGTCATGGCTTTTTATCCATTCACAACACAGGAAAACCAATCCATCTCAGAGAACAGGGTGACAGACTGTAATCTACATAATGACAGAATCAGTTGAACATGGTATTTCCACAGGGATACAAAGAGCCCTTTAGGAGGAAACAACACTGTACATCAGCAATTTAAAGAAACCCTCAAATAGAGAGTGAACACAAAACAATGAGACAAAACCGACAATGAATGTTCATTGCAGGAGGTTGTCCACTCCCCAGGAGGAGATAGATGTAAAGCAACAACGTTCAGTTAATCATCTCCTGCAAAGGTGTCCGGAGTCCAAGGTTACAACATCAATTCCTGTAGGATTCTCCAGTTGGAGGATAAAGAAAATAAAAACTCCACAGACAAATCCTTTAAAATCACAAGAATCTTATTGCCTTTAGAGAAAATAGGAAGCTCAAATATTTTCGATATCATCAATGAAGCTTTCAGACTGAGTGCCAAATAAGAAATGCCAACATACTTGCAATTGTATGTTTCAGTCAGTCCAGAAGTCACTTACAGTGCTTGAGGACTAGCATGATATTTGTAATGGAATATTAAATGAAAATAAACAACTTTACTCAAACTTTTACACACCACATTAGTCATTAGGAATGAAGTGTGTAATCCTCCCATACATGTACTTAAAAGTGTACAGAAGCTGCGACAGTGGTAAAGGTCTGGGTTTGGGTTAAGAAGAAACTAAAATAAAACTACCTTTAAACAATGTGTGTAATGTACATGGATCTTTGTCTGAAGGCTTCATATGACATCGACAATAATACTACTAAGACACAGGTCATGGCATTTCGCCATCAGTGGTATGACGCTACAAAATGCAGTCCTTTAGAGGCAAACGCACAGCTTCTGTTGCTAATCATGGCTGTGTAGTTTATTTTCAATTGTGCCAATTAAAGCACCACCCCCCAAGTAGTCCATGGTACTCCTGACACCTAGTGGCTGGTCGTGGGGAGGGGCTGGGGACAAACACACCTCCTCTGATATAAGTCACTTTGTTCTTTTCATTTGACAGGGAGGAGTTTCGCAGAGAGGGCATAATGCGTCATTGAAAGCCCTGATAGGGTTGCGTAAAGACCCGCCCCGCCTGCCTCTTTGCTCCGTGGTTACCAGACAGTCCAGACCGTCTTCCGAGGTGGAAAATCTAGTGACACAGTCCGTGGTGTGAAATATCGCTCTGTGTTGGCTCTCAATTAAAGAAAATAAGGCTATATGGGGAACACAAAGAAACAAGCAAAACAAACTAAACCTAATTTAAATCAATAACAAACCCCAACTAATCCTACCAAACATGAACAATAATGCTTACATTATGATTGTGCCTGAGCAAAAGACGTTGACAAAAAGCAAGCTCCCATACTCTGTTAAATTATACGAACATAATTCTTTTTACAACTTAAGCATGCCTAAATGTAACACTATCACTACTGAGGCAGACTCACAGAGAAATATCTACAACTCAGGGTGCTCCAAACTTTTAGACTCCCCGAGTATTGTCACGGCAGCGGCGCCCTGGACAGAGTGTGCAGACAGGCAGGGGTGGGTCTTTACACGCAACCCTATCAGGGTTTTTGAATGACGCGGGCATAATGCGCTCCAACAAGGGAGGGATAGAGTCATGTTCAAGTTTTGGGCCACTTGGCTGGTGTTGATTGTAGCCAGACTAAAACTCACACAGATGAAGAGAAACAAATTCTTCCTCTTTGGCTGAGATTTAAAAAGCCTGAGATGAGTGTTAGGGATCAGATTCCACTACCCCAAACCTTAGCAAGAAAGAGGGCAAAGTCTCATATCAGGAAATAGACCAGTGCTGTAGGTAGTGACATCCCCTTGCTACCATCACGACCTCAGAGGTCATCAGTCAGACGACAACAAACTAGAAGTATGTGTGTGTGTGTGTGTGGGGGGGGGGGGGGGGGGTAAGTAATTACAGCATATAAATTAGTGCTCACACAGAGTAAAGTCAAACACCCCCCCCCCTCCGTTCCGTTCCGTTCCGTTCCGCAAACTAGAAAGTGGTCACTACTGCATGTAGCTGAAGAGCAGAGGAACCAGGAACTGAACATTGAAGCCTACCGCCCCATAGACAATATATCTGTAAGGCAGCTCCACTTCCATGTTCTGTCTAGCCTTCCTCACATCTGTGCTGGGAATCCCCGCCACCCGGCACACCACCATGATCGTGACCAGCTTCATGATGGCTCGTGTCATCATCAGGACCAGGACACCAATGAAGAGCTTCAACGTGGCTGTTGCCACCAGGCCTATACCCAGCACAGGAATACAGTAAGGGAGCTGATCCAGGGGAGTATCGGGCAGAATGTCCAGGCGGTTGTTGATGTGAGATGCCAAGGCCACGCCGGCCCCTACGCCCAGGATCTGAGCGGTGTCTCCCCGGGAGGTGCTCCAGGCGTCCAGGGTGAACGAGAAGAGGCCAAGTAGGAAGGGCAAGGAGACGATGATGAGAGGGGCGTAGACACAGGTGAGGTTGAAGTTGTCAATGAAGTCCAGGGCCGGCAGGAGGACGAGGAGGATCAGGGTGCTGTACAGGATACCGGCCATCACATCCTGGAGGGAGACGCAGAGCAAGACAACAGGACAAATTAGAATGATATACTACAGTATGTGTGTATAATGGGACATTGCCATTACAAGGACTGATGCTGTAACCTTTTAGTTATAGTAGCATATCATCTGGTTACGGTACCTAGTCTAGTTAGACCTCTTTAACACATTTCTCAGACAATATATTAGTATAACTTTAGTATTGCAGCACACCAACCTCAGAAACATAAACAAAAGCAAGTGCAAAGACACACACACACATAAAGATATCAAATCTCATTCTCTCTCACCTTCTCCCACACACACTGACACTTTGGTTCAACCAGATGACATTTTCAGTTGGGCACAAAGATCTGGTTCATTGGTTCATTTTATGGTGGCGATTAAGTTCAACAAGAACTTCACCATCGTTGTCAGGAAACAGGAAAGCCTTAACTGGCACTGAACTCTGGACTGACAATGCTGTGAGAGTAGGGACCATTCACAGGCATTAATATAATGAAAATGACACATACCGTAATTTCCGGACTATAAGCTGCGGCTTTTTACCCATGATTTGAACCCTGCGGCTTATACAACGGTGCGGCTAATCTATGGATTTTTACAGCTAACGCAGAGCCATCTCAGGCTCTGAGCTAACGTAGCTGCGGCTTATAGTCCGGTGCGGCTTATAGTCCGGAAATTACGGTAGTTCCCTTCCCAGTAGTCCACTGGATATATATTTGGGTTTGCCTGTGTATGTCTGAGAGTTTTTAGCTTACCACTAGCGCAGCGCAAAAAAACAAACTTAGACATAACCCTATGATAGTCTCTTGAAACGACCAGCTGGCTATCTCCACTTCCCAGTATTTCCCTCGTGTTTGTAGCCTTATGAACTCATTGGTCCTCAAAAGCATGCACACACGCACTTTCCCTCCAGTGGTGGAGTCATGTGTTGGTATGCTCTTGAACTGGGAACACATGTTCTGACCACAGCAGTCCAACACATGTTGTATGGACACATTTGACTCTCTGTGGAGAATTTAAAGATGATGTGATTATGACAAAAATAGTATTACAACCAGCATCACTTTAGTACTCAACTAAAGGAAAAGGTTAAGAGGTCCAGGAAATAATCAGAACTGAAAGAGTGAATCCGGTCAAAGTCAGGAAACAGATCACTGAAATAGCACTGCTACTTCATCCATATTCTGTAAAAATAATAATAATCAAAGATTCAATCAGAACTCATTCTAGCCTATTCAAAATGTGAAGTGAATTAATGAGTTTGTCTCTGGCATTTATCAGATACTCTTATCCAAACTTACATAGGCTACAAGTGCAAATGGGGAACAAAGTTTGGAATGCACATACGGCATTGAGGTTGAAGACAAAACATTCTGTTAGTCACATGAGCATGGAATCTTGGTGAGATAAGATATCTGATATGTACTGTACTGTAACTGTAATAATTTCATTGGTAATTTGTTATCAAGCCTACAGTAAATTATGGGAAAATATTTATTCACATCTTGCCAGTAAAATGCTGGCTAACAACTGGTTAACACAAAAATACAGTTGCAGCCTATTTAATTACTTGTTTTATTTTGTTACATAAAGCTATAGCAACCCTGAGGAAGGGCGGAAGCCAGTGAATCAGACATTCATCGGAAAGTTCATGGTCATGAACAGTTGCAACTAGATAGGCACGCAGCAATGTAGCCTCAAATCCAATGAATGTAGCCCATCTACAAAGTCACAAGTTGTGATGCAATGCATTGTGAGCTTGTATGTAGATCTGCTATTTTCAAAACATTTGAACAAATCTTATCTTATGGGGGTCCCTAACACAAAATCTTTTCAAATAGGGGTCCATGCAGGCCATATACATAGCAATTTGACATGAAAAATGTTTGAGAACCACTGACTTATGGGGTACGCACGCTTATCCGACATACCATAGGATTAAGGTTGGCGAACATGCATTAAGGTTGGCGACCGGATTAAGGTTGGCAAACATGCGTTAAGGTTGGCGAACATGTACTGCTCCATGCTTGTGGTTATGGTTAGGTGAGGGTTTGAGGTAGGTTGTCGTTGTCGACCAATAGTATGTCACAACTAAAGCCTGTACACTGATTTAATGGATTTGGGTCCATTAAGTAACAAACTAAGCTGTGACAGCGAGACGGCAAATAGCGGCTAGCTGAAACATTGATACCAGTAGCCCATGCTTTGGGATGCCTATGCCATAGGCATCCATCCATAGGCCCTATGGAGTTCTTTAAGTCCCTGTGTCTGCTCCCCGCTGGTGCAAAGGTTGCCACCTGAGTCAATTAACTTGAATTAAGTCCCTGTGTCTGCTCCCCGCTGGTCCAAAGGTTGCCACCTGAGTCAACTACAAGATAGGTAATTATTTATAATTATTTATTACTCACTTTATTGCTGTCTTTGAAATGTTTTATCCCCTTTCTGGAAGATTAGGACTAGGACACATGGTGGATTGATATATTTATTCGGTTTCAATGGTTATATCCTCCACTGAGCCAAGCAGAGAGAGTTGTGAAACAATGAACTAGAAAGCAGACAAGCTGGCATTGCAGGGCCCCGAGTGTTATAATCTGATCGCCCATGGCTGTGTACTTGTACGAGAGATCACAGTGTACTTGATATGTATCGTGTACTGCCTGAACTGTAGCATAGTTTATAGTTAGGCTACGAGAGACATCTCAGACAGCAAGGTCAGCTTTGCTGTAGTTAGCGGTTATTATGTCTGATATCTTGTCACGTCAGTTGGGATCCAGCTCTATATATGTTCCTGTTGTGTGTAATAAACTTTGTGAACCTTTAGCGTGATACTGTCTCGTGTCGCGTTATTGTTCTCCCGGGACCGCCGCCGCTGTCACCGTACCAAAGGTATACTTCAACCGGATTGTCACACACCACCCAGCCGGCACACACTACCCGTCTGTCAAACCAGATGAGGGTCAAGTACTTAGAGTTGGGCACTGTATATGTGCCATTTGGTAATGCAATGAGAACATGACTAGAATTAATGGCATAGGTGTAGTGTCACACTCAACCCCTTAAACTGTAACACAAAGAAAAGAATAGAACCCCTGTGCAGACAGTGTCAGTTTCTGCTGTAAAAGACCCTAGATTCCCTAGAAGAACCCACCCCAAGTCTCCATGCACAATTTCAATGAGCTTGTGGATCATTTGAAGAATGGTGGTCAAACACACTCAAACGCTTTCAGATGTACAGTTCATCTCAAATGGTTAACAACTTAATAAGATCAGATATCAGAACAATTAGATACAATGATTGTAGATAAACTTCATGGCACAGACCCTGACAGACCAATTAACAATACTCTTGGCCAAGAAAGGAACCCTAGAGACTTCAAGAAAATCTGCCATCATCATTCTGAATAGGTCAATGTTTATCAAATAAAACATTAACATTAACATTTTAGCTGACCTCATTATCCAATGTGACATAGCTAGATGATAAGATTACATTTCAAAGTCTCAACATGATATGGTGTCAAGAGTAATAGTGCAAGAGTTACAGTCTTGGTGACCTGTTGGGTATATAATCAGGTCATATCAACATTGGCAGCAGGGCCAAATTAGCCATTGGGCCAATGGTAGGGATGGAGCTCGTTAATTTGTATTATAACGATCATCTTATCGAGCAGGCTTATCGAGCCGGGTCCTTATCGAGCCCACTATCGAGCATTTGCTATTATCTTGTTGAAAGCTGGGAGACAATACATTCTGAACAGAACCTTATTTGTACTGGCCAGTTCAGCCCAGTTGTGACGTGTGTGACACACACACACACGTCATCGTACGACGGTGTCACACATTAAAACCTAGCCAAACTACAAGCTCACACTGCGTCTGTTTGCACCGCGTTGTGAGCTTGTAGATCTGCCTTGCGATAGACTGAGAAGTCGGCAAACTCGCACATTTAATTATTATTAGAAGTCTATATGGCAGGGAGGGAGATTTGAGTTTCCCAAACGTATTATGAATTGGATTATAAATTATGGCAACAGAGTCTTGCTGCAAGTTGCTGGGCAGCAAGCACCACATGTCTTGGTTGGAAAACGATGGTCATTCCGCTTGCAGCAGCTGACGGCTGTTTTGACTCGGTGCAGACATGCACCGAGTCAAAACAGATGCCTATGCATTTTTCGTGCATGTACTAATTAAGTTAACAACTGTGCTACATTATTGCATTTAGCGCTCCCCTCTTGTCTTTTTAATGTAACCAAAACTTTTTCACCCGTTCCACCATACTTCCACGGCGCAAGCATAACGCAACCACGGCCACCCGTCACATCTCGCCCCCCTTACCACTGTGGCTCAGTTAGTTTAGAGAGCTTGCCCAGTTTAACTTCGAAGAGAGGGGGCGGAAAAATAAGAAAAACAACAAAAGTCTAGTTTGGCAGCCCTTGTGCTGCATGCAAAGTTAGTAGCAAACTACAGCATGTTAGCCGCCTTTGTTTAAAATTGTCCCCCATTCGCACGTCGTCAAAACCGATCACAGTTTACACCAATTGGTCGGAGATGCGCCACCACCACCCCCACGTCAATCATTTAATCCACGCTATGCCCGATAACAGGCTCGACAATGCCGAACCGGGTTTGAAATGGACCCGATTTTCGGGCTCCAGGGGCCCTTCAGGGAAAATGTAATACTCTGTAATGGGCTTGAGGCCCTGAAAAAATCTCCTGGGGACCTTCATTGGCCATTGATTTTGTTAAATTTAGGCCCAGAATTTGATAAAAACACAAAAAAAACTCAAAACTTCTGTGCGCACGTGCACTATGGGGTAAATCACTGTGGTACCTTACTGTCCAGATCAATTGTGACAGAGGATATGGATGGATAACACAGAGAAGGACAAAGAAGGCTAAGGAATACAACAAAACGTGTTTGTGTTGTTTCTCCTAATAAGCTACACATAAAAGGCCAAAGAAAAGGACCGCCACCGCCCATTCTTTAATGTATTGCTACTGTTGCAGATACAGTATAGGCTAAGGCTTAGTTAAAAATTATCAAATTATCAATTTTCTTGCATTGTTCCCGCTGCACACAGGGTCAACAACACCACCACCTCAGTGGGGTTTCCCACCTCCAAGTATGATGTACTGTAAAAGCAAAATGTCCACTGTGTGCATATATGGCCACTTAAAGACGATTATTTACCTAATTTTAACTCGTACAGTATACAGGATAAACAACTGGAACTGGAAGCTCTATCAAATTGAAGCTGATAAATAATCTTTTCTAGAGGATTTTGCTTTACGGCACGCCATTATCCAGAGTGGACAGTAAGCTTTCATTCCTAGACTGTGCAAGCCTTCACGTTAAGTCCAAAGATAAGAAAAATAATTACACGTTTTTTCATGTCAGCATCAATATCAATACCAGGTAGGAAAAAACCTTGTGTCCCAAAACATTTCCTGTAGAACAAGAATGGAGGAAGTGGTTTGATTAGCCGTGATGGTTTCCAGAACACATTATGAGGCTGGCAGGCATGGTAGCACCTCCCTGACTATCAAACCTTACACACAACCATGTCTCTCTCTCTCTCTCTCACTCACTCACTCACTCAATCACTCACACACACACACACACACACACACACACACACACACACACACCTAAGAGCATTAAGCTAATACCAACCATTAGACTAATATTCAGTAGAAACTAGCCATGTACCATGTGGACCCACAAATCAATATGAAATGCTCCCCGTAAGAGCTGATTCTGCTCCTACTCCACTCACTGTAAAACAAACCTCTTCTAGCTATTGAAATGTCATGCACATTTTTACAGTGCAGGCCTGGTTGATAATATTTAGAAGAGGTTTTTGAAGTTCTGTCTCGAAAACGATTGCTTATTTTCTGTGTGAAAATCTGTGATATTCCATTCAAGGCAATGGATGAGCAGCGCTGCTTGCCAGACCTAGAGCTGCAGAGTGGTGGGGGCGGAGCTTCACCTTGATTACTTCAACCTTGATTACCTTCATATCTGCACGACCTACAGTACTATTATAATTTTTGTATGTATTTGAAAAAAAAAATGTTTTCAATATTTGGCAAGGTCCAAGCATAGTTACATTGATTTCTGTTTCAGTCAATCATGCCACCACCCCTGCCCCCCTTCTTTTTCTTTGTACATTCTTTAGCACAAAAGACATTTTCTTGATAAAAAGGTGGATCACGTGAACACAGGCTGCTATTTTCTAAGTATTTTTGGATGAAACACCAAGTAGTGGAAGAAATTACATATGGAGGTCTTGGTTTAACTTATCTGCCACATTTTACATGTCTTACATGACCACTCTGCAGTAGCCTGTTTTCAGTATCAGAATTTGAGTAAAGCTCAGGTCTGCACATTACAAACATTTCTGTAGCAACATCTTTTAATAGTATCACCACTGCAGAAGCCTCCCTTGTAAGAGCATGATGAATTAATGCTGCAGTCTTGCTCAGTGCCAAAGAAGTTCTACTTGGGAAAATGCTTTGCTCGCTTGTTCAGTGCTTAAACTTTAAAGCCCCTCAGTCCCACAAATGTTGTCGGCCTAGCACAGATATATCGGTACCAGTGTATAATATGTTGTCCGTTCTGTCTGACCAGAACATAATGCAGAAGATGATGCTGGGAATAATTTCGAAATAGTTCCATTTAGGGGGCACGTGGCAGTTGGTAGTGCTGTCGCCTCACAGATAGAAGGTCCTGGGTTCGATTCCCTCTGGGGACGCTGTTGGCGAGTTCTCTCCTCCGTGTCAGTTCCCATACCCGAGGCGGAGTTGGCGAAAGGGCCTTTCTGTGTGGAGTTTGCATGTTCTCCCCGTGTGCTAGGGTAGATACCCTCACAAAAAACATGCAGTAATCCTGGTCTCTAAACTACCTCCCCCTGGCCAGCCGGGGCGCCTGCTGGAGGGGAAAGGAACTGGTCGGAATAACGTGTTCCTTCCTTCTACGTCCGGCCGGGGAAACTCTCCCTTGTCAGGTGAAAAGAAGCAGCTTCACTCAGCCTCTAGTCAAATTACACTTGGAGTGGTCGGACACTCAAGTTAAAAGACACTGGTTCTGGTACTGTGTGGTCAGATCCTGACCTCTCTTGGATTAAAAAAAGACCATCCATTTAACAGAGAAATATGCTGTGGAACTGCCTTCTAAATGTGTCTGGGCTGACAGCCAGGTCTGGTCAACATGGTGTAATGTTTACATGACGTGGCCCATATTGAGTCACTCGCTCTGGAACCTAAGGCACCTATCAATCAACCACTGTGACATGATACAGGCGTTACCAGGACAACTGTTGCCTCTACGACAGACGGCCAAAGCAAAGCACGCTGCTGAGACTGACATCATTCACCAGAGTGTGACATGTCTCCTTTAATCACTTAAACCCTATCTTTCATTGACCAGGGTCCCCCATGGGTCTCTCTATTTGGTTCCCTCTTTTTCCCTCTACACCAAATCTCTTCGCTAAATACTCGCCTATTATGACATGGGCGCCGGAGGGGGTGATCAGGCACTGATCCCATTGTGTTGCACAATCGTTGTGTATTGGCTGCATGCTTGCCTCTAGCCACAGTTATATGACCATTCTATTACTGGCTACGTGCAGTTGCTCTCTCACCTCGATCAACTAGGAGTCAGACAAACTAACACACAACATCGTCTTGTTGCTAGAATCAAGTGCTGCTATGATAGACTGGCTGACCATGGATCATATGCAGCGCAATATATGGGGGAACAAAGTTGTTCGTCAGTTAAAGTGAGAGCCGAGAGTGTATGCACAAAGCGCATCAAACCGCCCCAGAATCAAAGTGCACCGTGTGTGTGTGTGTGTGTGTATGTGATCTTGGATTACTGCACATGGTTTTACAGCATTTTAGGTTTGAGTGCCATCCGAGTGAGTCTTTCTTTTTTCTCAGCTCCACTCTGATCTCAGAACCGATTTCAGGGGTCCATAAGGGTTATATTTACAATCTGGTCTTTATCCAGAGCTAATTAGTGCAAATAGTTAGTTAATTAAATTTGAGTACTCTTCCATTTGGTTAGATTTGAATAGCCTGCCCTATAGGAACCCCCCACACACTAATGTCCCGCACGTTTTCCCTCCTGCCGGCAGTGCCGGTACGTTCAATAATCTAGTTTGTAACACTGACACTCTGTGTGTGTGTGTGTGTGTGTGTGTGTGTGTGTGTGTGTGTGTGTGTGTGTGTGTGTGTGTGTGTGTTCGCACGTGCGCGTTTGTGTGTGTGTGTGTGTGTGTGTGTGTGTGTTCTCACCAGTATGGAGTGCATTCCCATGTAAATGCGGCTGGCACAGACCAGCAGACACCAGCACAGAGCCAGGCCGACACCCAGTGGGAACGGGTACTGTAAAAAGAAAACCATCAGTTAGTAGGAATGGTTACTGTAAAGGAAAAATAAAGAAAAAAACAAAAAACTGTAACAGACAGAAAGATGTATCTTGATCTGAAATAGACTCGATCAAAGGGTAAAATATGCCCCCAGAAACTGGCATTGGTAGCCGCTGAAGTCAGAGGGACAACAACGGCCACCGATATTTTTTGCATATTCACTTATTGTCTCCACCAGGAAGCCGCCAAAAACATGGGGAGAGAGTATGTTTTGCACTCCGTCCGTGTGTGTGAGTGAGTCTGTGTGTCCGTCCGTCCGTCTGTTACCAGCTAATCTGCGGCGAGATGCCAAATTTTGCGCACACACTCCCTGGATGCCAACGATGAACCTCTGCCCCAAATTTTCCAGAACGGCCTGTTATAGCGCCACCAGGAGGCTGACTTTTGAAAAACACATTTTTTTATATTACTCCTCCAGATTCTGTCCAAAAATCCCGCAAATCGTTACACACTTTCAAAGTTTGCAGGATTGCCCCGTTTTGAACAAAAACCCTCAAATCATGAACGCAGCATGCTGCAATTAACGTGAAATCTTTCACAGACTTTCCTACTAAGCTGAGGAATATATTTCACATTGGCCTGTTATAGCGCCACTAACTTTTTTTAACAAAATGCCTCAAATCATCCAATTGCCATCCAAGGCGTAAGAAGAAATGGCACCCTTTTCACATTGGCCTGTCGCCTATTAGCGCCAGCAGGAGGCCACAACCTGACCTGCCCTGGTGGAGACCTGTGCTCCGAGGGGCATTTTATCTAGTTTAGCTTCATGAAGCAAATAAGTTTGACAAATTCTGTGGCTGTGTTGTTCCCGAAAGACATTTTCATCTATAGTCCAAAAGTGAGTAATAGAGTAATAGAGCTGCCAATATTCCACACATGCAGTGATACTTCCATATTTGTAGATGTAACAGAAATTTAATTTTATTCCGATTGATTATTAGTGATTGATTATTTCTATTCCTATTTCATCACTTGTACTGTATGACTGTAAGCTGAATCACTTCATTATTAGTGCACAGTGTATTATGATGTCTGGTTGGAGTGTCCTGGCCGAGAATGTAAACAGGCTAGGAGAAGGCAGATAAGGGGGGCGCCTGGATGATGTTTACTGAGGAAGGAGTTCAAGGAGACTGTTCAGCCAAAATACTGCATCAGGGTCGTCTATATCACTTTTGTATATCTGTGGCATTGGTTTTGCATCCTCCTGGAACTTGATCTAGTCATTTCTAACTTTGAGTTGAAATACTTTCTCATCTCATTATTTTGTGTGTCCAATCATTATATTGTTGTTATCTGTTATCTGTTATCGTTATCTGTTGTATCAAATAAACCAAATAAAAGACATTTTGTATTCTAAATGTGTATGTAAATATATTCTATGGCATTCTCCATTCTCTCACAGAGGAAATATTTAATTTCCACAACAATCACTTTCAAGACAAGCTAATTCAATAATTTTCCATTCAAATATAAATGGTAAACAGATGGTAAATCGTACATTTAACATTTATGTAATTTAATCCATAGCGCTTTACACCGTTCAAACACTGAAGGCGGAGGCAATCGTACAAGGTACCATCCTGCTCGTCATTTTTACCATTTTGAAAAACATTTTAAAATAGTTCAAATAACCAATTTAAAAGCTCACAACATGTTAATGTAGATTGGCTATTTCAACTATTTTAAAATGTTAAAAATAGTTAGGCCATAACAGTCTTGCTCAAGTACACTTTAGAATTTTTATACAAAGCCAGGAGGAGTTGGGAATCAAACCAGGAACCTTCCTATTACTAAGCAACCAGAAGAAGACAGCAGAAAACAGCTTTGCCTGGGTTGGCGGACTTGGCGGTCGATAACAGGCTCAGATGACAGGATATGGTTATCTGCTGCTAATGTGTACTGTATGCATGACCTCATAAATATTACAACAATTAAGTTATTTTCCACCCTATCTGATGTATTGTACTTAGCCTGTAGCCTGTAGGGGACATATAGAGAGGGGAAGAGAGAATGAGTATGCGTGTGAGAGAGAAATAGCAGAAGAAATATGAGTGTGTGAAATATGGAAAAAGACATCCAGAGAGAGAGAGAGTGAGAGTGTGTGCGAGTGTGTGTGTGTGAGAGAGAGAGAGAGAGAGAGAGAGAGAGAGAGAGAGAGAGATAAGAGGGAGATAAGAATGCTGCTGATGTTTGCATGCTAACTAAAAGCCTTTTGTGCTGTTCATTGTCGCTCTTGTTTGGAGACGGCTCAAATTTCCTCTCTCACAGCACTGAATGTCACCCCCAACATTACCCCAACACACAGAGTCACACACCCTCCAACACTCTCTCCCTCATATCAGCTACCTGTCTCACATATGGCGTGTGTGTGCGACACACCGACACACACTTTCCCAGCCTCCATCCCTCTCAAACTGGGGGGAAATTACATCAGCCATGCAGTTTAATGGAGTCAGGAGGAGTAATGCTAACATAACACTGATAAGGCTGCTCTATGGATACAGCTCATTTATCAACATTAAGCAGCTGACTAGGAGTATTTTTCTAAAGATTTATTTTGAGGCATTTCTGCAGTATATCAGAGAGAGGGAGGTTGATGTACAGTGGCCTGTGTATAAACTGGTTGGTGATCAGTGCTGTTTCAATGTTATTTTGTGGGCAATCACCGTGTTTCAACAGGACAAAGGCAGGACAGAGATGTCATGGAGGTGACATGTAACTAGGGCCCTCATTTGTAAATGTTTTATTATAATTCCATTAAGGTGAGCAATAAGCCTGAAAGTGGATTTTTCTTTTTTTCCCTTTTTTAAGAAAAGTGAAGACACCAAAAGTGATTGGCCGGAATTACATTTGTGATGATTTGATTGGCTGAGCAGTGAATGTGATGTACTGTATGGGCATTGAGCATGTATGATTATAAGTTGATAAGATTTTCACAGAAAGTCCAACGTTCGAATCCCAAGACTCAGCTCTGTAAATCTGTGTGGTGGATGTACACATAACAATTAGTGACCAGTACAACTGAAATGCCTACTGTACTTTTAGCCTGGGTAAACCCACTCCCCCTGCTGGACAACATTTCATTCTGCCAGGAGGGGTGAGTCTGGCATAATCGCCTGTGTGGCTGTTTAGCCGTGGGGCGGGAGAGTAGCGTTGACGGACAACCCCTTCAGCCAATCAGCGTATATCAAAACAAGAGGCGTCATCTAAACGCGTTCCGTTCCTACTTCCTCATTCCCATGTTTGTTGTTGTGAATGAGTCGAGGAGTTCACACGTCATCAACTGCTCAAATCGTTCCTGATTGGCCAACGTGCGCTGTCAATCACAGAGCCCTGAGCTCGGTCGCGGATTGGCTCGTACCAAAGCTGATACAATCTTAAGGACTTTGTATTACCATTTAGCCAGACTCACCCCTCCTGGCAGAATGAAATGTTGTCCAGCAGGGGGAGTGGGTTTACCCAGGCTACTGTACTTTACCTATTGGAATGAGACTGCGATCTTAGTATACCCAACGGATTAGCACTTGCTGGAGGGCGGAGGCACCGGTCACACTTCAAACACAGGGTGTAACTGCACATTACGCAGCAGCACATAGTGATCAAAGACGTAAACCAAAAGAAAATTAACATGCAGCGTAGCAGACTCCTTGTCAGCCGTCCGAGAGGGCTATTGTTGCAGTATACAACATGCTGTGTACTCATACACAAGGTACTTGTACGTGAATATGCAATGTACTTGATATGTATTGTACTGCCTGGAGTGTAATAGACTGACTGTCTTGTTAGCCACTGGAGACAGCTCATAGAGCAAGGTCATTGAAACGTGCTGCTAGCTGATTGTTATTGTTATGTCTCAGTGGCACGTCATTAGGACACAGAGATCCAGTGCTATGATTCTGTAATGTGTAATAAACTTTGTGAACGTTTTAATGTGACCAGTCTGGTGTCATGTTAATCTTCTCCCGGGCCGGCCTGTCTGTCTGCCGCCGAACTAAGGAAATCATCAACCGGGTCGTCACATACCAGAACCAGACGAGGGTCCAATACTTAGAACAGTTTCATAACAGCTATGATGGCTTTCATCCTGAAGAATGCAGCTCTGTGACGTACAAACTGCACTGTCTGGTTTTGGAAAAACGATATTTTTAAGTAGTTTTTTAAGAACTACAGCGTATCTGCTTCCACCTGCTGACATCTTGTCAGATTACATCCACATTCCGCACATCTTGTTGACATCTGATTGACTTCCGATTGCTTGACAAGCACACCACAATAGATAGATCAATCAATATCTCTCTTCCATCAATCTGTACTTCGGTAGGTACCAGACCTATACGAAACAGCACCATACTGGCACTGTGATTTGCTAGCCAATAGACACATTGGGTGCTATAAGAATCAAACCTCCCTATTAGAACTATAGATTAACACAAACCTCCCACCCCAACAGACTAATACAATCGAAGATAACATCTAAGTGACACAAATGTATATGGTAAATGAGACCATTGTAAGTGGAACTGGGACAGTGTGGGGTTGTTTAGCTACAAAGCCCAGATCTCTTTCACACACATAATCGGCCACGCTAAATAAGTAAGCAACAACATGTGGGAAAAATCAATCTGTATGTATGTGTGTGTGTGTGTGTGTGTGTGTGTGTGTGTGTGTCTCTGTGGGGGGGGGGGGGGGTTACAGAGAAAACCGTTAGTGAAGAACGTTGTCCCTCCCAACAGTGTCCCCTCTGCTTTGTGTAAACACACACACAGAATGTCTGTCAGTAGTGGGGCCCCACAGCCATGTTTGCGTCACGCCCATGGCCACAACTCTCCTACTGTGGTGTAGTCGGCGGCCGTCACATGCAGTTTTATGGAGATGCTGTGTGTTTGTGTGTGACCACTGGTCATTGGCTGGTCACTCTAGGTCCTGCTCTGTCATCTTGTGGTGGACTTCCGCCCCACATGCATGCAAAAAGAAATGCACACAAGAGCGACAGACGCACATACAGTTACACATTACACACGCACTCACGTAGTCACACTGAGAGGGTATACTTGTCTTGAGCATAGGTTTGAAGATATTTACTGGAAATCGTTTGTTAAGATGCAGGCTTTTTAAGAAAGGCCACAAAGCTAGACTCAAACTATCTCTACCTGGTGTGCACTGTACGCACTACGCAGTACAATTTAGGCAATTTAGGCACTTAATCCAGAGCAATTTACAGTAAGCAAAATTCAGTTTTAAGATAGGGACACAAACACACTAGGCAAATAGAGAGACCCATCAATCCCACGAGGGAAATACAACTGTCATGGATCCAATTGAGTCCATCCGACCAACACATGATTTCACTGTGCTGTGTGGTGCACATCCTTTTGCATTATAGGACACATCATTTTCCATGCGTACTACAGCAATGCAAATTGCCTGCATCCTGCATCCTTCAGCCCTAACCACACCAAAGGGTCACCATGCTACTCCTTGGGTCCAAACGGTTAAACGTGGTTAAACGCTAAAACCGTCTCGACCCTTTGGTGTGGTTTGGGCCATTGAATTCCATGCATTGAATCACCAGGGTCAACGTGCAACAAGACATATCAGGCTAAAACCGTCTTGACCCTTTGATGTGGTTAGGGCTTAAGACTCACTAAATTGAGAAAGGACGCAAATTCACGCAATCATGTCACCCGCCGGGGTTCTTGGGATGCAATACTGTAGTCAGGACTGTACTTTAATGTTGTTGAAGTAGGACTCCCTGGGACCCATCTAAAAGACCACCCCTGGGTACCGGGACCCATTACATTGAAAACCTATTTACATCACTGGAAGTTCTAAAACGTATGCCTGTCAGCTGTCATCATGGATTGTATCACTATCACAATGCAACACTGGAACAGAGAGCTAGTTTGGAGTGCAATATGACTGCAGATCTCAATCATGCTTGGAGGAAGAAAACTATAGGCAGCTTTGTCCTCTCTCCTCCAGAGAGGAAGTCTTACACAAAGTCTGTTTACCATACTGTGCTCTGTTCTGTGCTGTTCAGAACAAAATAACAAAGTGCCCCACCAAGCATATATGGAGTTGAAGCCCCTGGCTATAGCTAGCTTATGTCATATTTCCATAGGGTGTTTATCTGGAGAAGTTGAGGGCCAGGCCTGCTCTCTCTCTCTCTCTCTCTGCCCCCCCCCCCCCCCCCCCTTCTCCTCTTCTTCACTCCCATATGTCATTTCCACCTTGCTACTGTTTCTTATTTCTCCAATAGCAATTATTTAAGGTAGTCACAATTACTTTGTCATAACCGTGTCCATGTTGAAAAAATATTTTAAAAAAAAAGCAGAAATAGCAGATCTACAAGCTTACAACGCGACATTATGTATATAATTGTGACAGACCTACTCATCATCTCTTGCCTTCTCTCCGCCTCTCGTCAACCTCCCATTTGCCTCCCTCGTCCTCCACTATTTCATAACCTCCCTTCTCTCCATTCCACTCCACTATATTTTCACCTTTCTCCAAATGCTGTCCAGACCAATTTCCTTGTACCTATTTTCTCCCTCTCCTAATCATTCCTGTTCCAATATTATCCGCTCCTCTTTTTGTCAGTATCCCCTCGGGAGATAAATGTGTCTCTACTACTAGATACTAGTTCCAGAGAATTGGTGTGGGTTAAGACTGGGCGAGGAGGTAGGAGGCCTGGGTGAGGTGACTGAGGAATTGGGAGGGATTAGGATGCAGAAGAGGGTGATGCAATACTGGGAAAACAAGAAATGTGAGAGTGGAGAGAGAGAGAGAGAGAGATAGAGAGAGGACTGTAAAAAGGTGTAGAACGTGGGAAGGAGGAGATGGAAGGTGGGAGGGAGAAAGAAGGGTAGGAGGGAGGGAAGTGTTGCTTCTCTTAACACTTCCCTTACCATTCCCGATTGCAGCCAAACTAAACATTATTGCCTGCTCAGACGAGTCAGCCAAGTTCAAATCCAAGCATCCCAACCCTTACAAGACTGCAAGCTATGGCAAGCAAGAGGTGACCTGAGTGACACACCCTATTATATGACTGCGTAAGAAAGATTCCGAATTCCGATAGGCCATAACCTGTATGAGACAGGGTGACACTGACAAGTAGATGAATGCCACTGCCGGCCACTTGTGTCAAGCTGCGACAGGAGGGCGGAGACAGAGGGATAGACTAGAGCACTGTTTCCCAAACAGTGGGTCAAGAGCCATTTGTGGGTCAGGTCACCGACCATTTGTTATGGGTCACGACTCAAGTAAAAAATACTATTTTCTTTTCTTACATTAAAAAAAATAGAAAAATCAAAGTGATAGAGGGAGTCTGAGGGACAGAACAAGGGAAATAAAGGAGAGAACGCCAGCATGAGAGAAAGTGGGTGAGAATGTAGACGAGTCACTCTGCTATCTTGTGCTCAGGGATTTGGTTGCACTCTTATCACTTCTTCTGGCCGTGGACTGATATGTGGTCAGAGGGAGACAGCATGATGTGTTAAATCAATCTCACTTCTGCACTCCTCGAGTAATTTAAACGGCATTCTCTTAGGGCTACTACACACGTAAAGAGATTTGGTTCGATTGTGGGCCTTTTTTGGAGCTCGTCGACAAAACCCCCGATCTCACGCAAGGTCGGGCTTTGCTCCTGTAATTTTGTTACATGAACTGGAAAATGTACTACTGCATGTCTGCATCTTGTCTGGTTTTAGTTAAATCCCAGTACAGTGAAATGAAAAGGCATCTAAACAAGCTTAATTTCTTCCAAACACTAATTGTTATGGTCTTTAAGAGTGCCTCTTCCATTCAACGATTGTTATTAATGTAGCCATGACTACATTATTAACATCCAGCAATGACTTGATGTGACTTGATGTTTTATCATAGCATACCGGTAGGATCAAAGTCTGTGAATAGCATAGATCAAAGTCTGTGCCATCTTGTTTCTGACTTGGCCAACAGACAAAAACAAAACTACCTCAGTTGGCCTCAGTTGGCTCAAAAGTACTGTACTGTAGACTGATACTGTTGAATTGGAAACAAGCACAGGTTCCCACTCACACTACACTTATGAAAGATGTTATGCACTATTTGCAATTGGAAAAGATAAAGTTTGAATTGAGAGGGAGTGAAGATAGATTTTACCAGACATGGCAACCCTTCATTGACCATTTCAATAGGTGCACGCTAACCCCTCCTACACAATAGATAACATATTAGAAAATTGGAAAAAAAAAGGAACTGAGTATTTTTTCTTTATTACATTTTTTCTCATTTAAAAAGAAATGTCTGTAATTCAGTTAATTTACAACAACGTGTTGGGAAAGTTTGAGAGCAAGTGTGTCTGTCCTGTTGTCTTTGTTTTGTTTGTCTGTTCACATTTGTCATTGTTTAACTGTTTTTTGTTTTTTCGTGTTTATCACATTATATATCTTTTTTATTATGTATTGTATGTGGAATTTACATTACCTGTCATTATCTTTCATTTTATATAACTGAATAACTCATTATCATTGTCAAGGATATTCTGAAGTTGTCATATAGAAACAATGCCTAATAAAAACAGTATTGCCCAGGCCGTAGCGTAACGGTCTGGGCACCGGACTGGTGATCCAGTCGCGGTGTGCCGCGGGTTCGACTCCCGGACCCGACACGGCCTTTACCGCATGTCATCCCCCCATCTCTCTCCCGTTTCCTGTCAGCCTACTTTCTATCCCTTAAAAAATCAATAAAGGCGTAAGCCACAAAAAAATATCTTAAAAAAAAAAAAAAAAAAACAGTATTAAAAAAAAAAAAAAAAGTACTGTACTGTACTGTACTGTTCCTGTATTAGCAGCACCTACCTACATTAGTATAAGCGTACGCACCAGTCATTATACATAAAATATTACAATACTGAATACATTGAGTAACTGACTGACTTACCAAACTACTATAGCAGTATTAACCTAACCACAGCAGTAATGTGTGGCACTAGGGTATTAGAGTCTGGTCTGTTATAGATAACTTGACAACGGATCATGAAACTTGGGAGGGAGAATGATCAGTATGCTGCCCCCAAGAGATTATTATTAACCATTGAGGTAAAAAGGTCAAAAGTAAAGGTCACAATCAAGCAAGGTCAAAATCGAGAATGGGTGGGAAGACTTTGACAAAACTATGTGGATCAATCAAATCAGTAGGCTGCCCAAAAGACGACGTTTGGATGATAAGATTATTGTGCAACAAGCAGGGTTTGCACCCTAGGTGCAAATTTGTTTAACTGGACAACACATATGTTGTCCTCCTCTGCCTGGTACACTTCCTTCTTGATACTGCCAAGAAAATACTTTTTTTTTGTTCCACCTTTTAGACAGATGACAAAATCTGTCTAAAAGGTTATTTCCTCTACGGTAATTAAAGTTCCAGTTGAGCCGGCACTATCATTACACGCACAGACACTTTCATTGAATACGGTTCAACATTCAACACCATTGCGCTCTCCAATCTTGTCACCAAGCTCAGAGCTCTAGTCTCAACACTGCCCTGTGCAACTAGATCCTGGACTCCCTGACAGACAGGTGGTGTGAATTGGCACCAGCCCCAAGGATCTAGCCTCCTCCTGTACTCACTTTGGCCCCTTTTCCACCAGGGTTATTTTTATTATCACACTGTTGAGATGGGAAGGATTTGAGTATAAGACTATCACTGCCTGCCACAGTGATCGCTGTATTGTAACTGCATGTGACTGCATTGTAAATTCCTTGACTGATTTAAGGATCATTCTTTTTCTCAGTATCACTGGAGGAACTAGATTGTGTCACACACACACTGTGTGACACAAAAAAGATAAATTAATTATTATCCACCTTGCAAGTTGAATTGAGTCAAAACTGACATATGCCGGGGCAGAGAAAACGGAACAGAAAAAGGGAAACGAGGAAAACTTGGACTTGGTCTTGACCTATGTACAGCAGTAGCAGAAGAGTGCAACACGGGTGGCACTGCCACTGGCCACACTGTACAAACATGCCCCAACATAACAGACACTGCCAAAACTCCAATATTGTAGCGTGTGGTCAACATGAGTAAGAAAGGACTCATAATCTTCTTTTGGCTCTATTTCACTACCTTTTAACAGCTCTGTTACGGATTATTTGGGTTTTTTTTTTTTTTTATCGCACGATTTCGTAACCCATTTTTTCACCCAGTGTCAATTATCTAATGTAATCCTGGGCGCTACACTTCCTCTGTCAACCTTTGGGGGCAGTGGACTGGTCTCATGCTGCCTTCTATGCATGAGGAGTCCAAGCTGCTTCTTTTCACCTGACAGGGGATTGTTTCCCCGGCCGGATGTAGCGTGTGGAAGGAACACGTTATTCGGACCAGTTCCTTTCCCCTCCATCAGGCGCCCTGGCTGGCCAGGGGGAGTTTAGAGACCAGGATTACTGCATGTTTCTGTGAGGGTAACTACTAACTACCCTAGGGGACACGGGGAGAACATGCAAACTCCACACAGAAAGGCCCTTTCGCCAATTTTTTAGATTAGGATTTATGCACATTTGATTTATTTAGACTTATTCTGTTTCATTGCAAGCCTATCTAGAAAGTCCAGATATATGCCCTCCAGGTTAAATACAATATGAACTGGTTAGTGGTTAAGACACATGCCCAAGTTGCTCATGTCAATATAGGAACGTACAGTACGAGCTCATGCAGGGCTGATCATGAGTCGATGGACAATGTTATGAGTAATCACTGCCACTACTAAACAAGCTAAATCACACAATTGATAATGGCAAGGACTAAAGGTTCTGGATTACCAGGCACCATGTTCTTCTGAAAATGAAAAATGGTGCCCAGGGTTCTCAGGTCAGGTCAGGTGCCCACTATTCCGGTTACCATGGCAAACAGTGAATTGAAATTTCCCTCAAGGTACTTTCCTGCTAGGAGGAAGCAGTTCACTTCCCTATTTCGCCAACAGAAAATATCAAAACACCATCTGTCAACTGTGTCCAACAAAGTAATTTCAAAGGAACACATTTAGAGCTATCCCTCAAGGCCATCACACTTCTCCTAAACAATATGATATTGTTGCCATGATTCTCCTGTCATACTGCACTTCTATGATGTATTTTAAGATACAGATACATGGTCATTACATGTACACTGTCATATTATCATCTTAATTTGCGTGTTGACCTTTTGTGCGTCTTATTTGTATTGTAGGCCTACATTGTTAACACACAAGCAAATATTTCATTTCGCAGTTGGTTGCAGTTGCACTTGCACTACGTGCATATAACGATGCACGAAAAATATATTGTAACCATGAAATTCAGTATAAAAGTTAAGAGCTTACCTCCCAACGACCATAGGTCAGGAAGAACAGGGAGACTGGGATGGCGGTGCCCGACATGGCGTGTGTGGAGGGCATGCTGTACTCGGAGTTGTAAAACATCTCCACCTTGACCACGGGCGGAGAAGCCGGCCGCGACCAGCCGAGGATGTCCTTGGTGCACTGTCCCAGGTACATGACCCACACCCACACCATGATCAGCCTCCTGCCCACGAACTGGTCCACGTTCCACGAGACGAACGGGAAGAAGGAGATGTAGAACATCTCGTTGCCCAGCTCGGTTCCGAGGGTGAACAGGTAGTAGAGGAACCTGTTATCTATCAGGAACTCCTGCCCGGCGTCGCCCGTCAGGGAGTTTTTACGGAGGGGTTTGACTTTGGTCAAAACGGCCCCAGCGGGCACGGCACCTGCCCCCGGTCCGGTCTCGTCGGCGAGCCGGTTCCGAGGCTTGCCGTAGCGGTCAACCTTTGCTCCCCCGGCGGCCGCCGTGGTGGTGGTGGTGCCCGTTGCCCCGTTCTGAGGGAGACCCTTCATTTCCTCGGCCGTGTGCAGGGTATCGCTTATAGATGTCGGGGAGGCGACGGTCCTCTGTCGAAGCTCTGTGGTTGTTGTTTTTGCACTCGGATCTCCGCAGCCTCCGTCATCGTCACTTTCCCCGGCGAGGTGGTTGCAGGCAGCCCCGTTGTTGTGCGAGTGAGTCCGGTCTCCGTCTCCGCTGCTCCCCGTTGGCGAACTCGCAAATGTCCCGCGTATTCCGCAAATGTGCTGAAAGCGAGCGACGAGGTGCGGGTCCTGCAGGCAGTGTAACACTTCTCCAATCCTGCTTGTTTTTTCCATGTTTGGAATTGGATTCACGACTCGCGGCGATCAAGCAACGCGAAACCACTATTTGCCCCAAAACGATATGAAAAGCCAGCTAGCCCAGCTAACGTTAGCTATAGCTAACCAGTGTATCATCATTCATCATGGCAGAGTATATTTCCCATTTAAACAGCGCTCCTTAAAGGTATTGCTCACAGACCGTCCACCAGGTATATATTATGATATATATTGCTGCTTAAATATGGCAGAACTGTTGAGGCGTGCAGCAGCAGCAGAACTGCTACGTCGTCTAGTAGTGGTTGTATCCTGTTCTGTTATAAACTGACAGATAGCAGGAACGCGCACTGGAGACTAGAGTCGGGGTCGCGCACCACTCGTACAGGGTTGAAATATTTTGGATTTTCAGGAGGAAATGATTTCCATGTTACATAATGTTGTTGTTTACCGGTACATAACATTTGTGTAAACGATTATTGAACATGATCACTATTCATATTTGTTTTGCTTACATACTTTATTATTATTATTATTATTATTATTATTATTATTATTATTATTATTATTATTATTATTATTATTATTATTATTATTTTCTGATTAATTTAAACTGGAGGACCCTTATGTAAACAAGTCCTTTTCTGGTTTTATCCTCTTAGCAGATTGACCTGTAGCCTACTTTCATTGAACTGTACCAATTCTACAAACTGCTTATACAATTTTCAAACAAACAATTATTATTATTACCAGTAAGACGCCCTGAGTGCACGCATTTGCCTGCCTGACGGCAGATGGCAGACGGCTGGGAGAGCGCTGGCACTTTGGCATGGGGATGGGGGTCAGATCAACATATAGAATGAATTCGGTACTGGCCATATAAGCGTGTCTTGAGTGTACAGGGTTTGATGGGGTCAGATCAACATTCGGAATGTCAGAACAGGAAGGACAGGCTGTCCTTCCTGTTCTGCCATTCCGAATGTTGACCTGTCAGGTGTGGTGGAATCAACATATGGAATGTCAGAACAGGTCAGCTCTATATGGAGATCTAAGGGTTTGAGGTCAGATATAGTTGCTGGCCCGGCTCCATATATGCAGATCTAGGTGATGATCCAGTCTTCTCCATGTATGGTTATCTACAAAGTAAGCCTGGGACCGAGGCTACGGATATCCACGGCTTCCCAAGCCGTACATGCCTATTCCCACTATAGGCTGAGGAAGAAATGCCACTTGACAGTTTTCAAATCAGCCTCATGGTTACAACAGGCCAAGTTGCGTCTCTCACTCTCTCACACACACACACACACACACACACACACACACACACACACACACACACACACACACACACACACACACACACACACACACACACAAACACCATACAGACAGACAGACAGATAGATAGATAGATGCTATACAAAAGTTACAAAACACTTAACAACATTCTCACATTTTATTTGATAATCAATCACCTGAAAAAGGTTAATGGTCAAAATAGCTCATCTTAAATATGGGAATATCCATTTTCATCAAAATATAAATTCTTGTAAAATATTTAGCTTAGAGCTATCTCTTTCCACGTTTGTTGTTCTAAACCATTACAGTGATTGTTATCAATACACATGTTTCAACACAGGAAAAAAATCTTTACAGTTACAGAGCAATCAAATACAGAAAGACACAAACATCCATATAAAAGGATAAGCCATTATTTAGACCTGACATAGCCTACTTACAATATGTGAGTCAGTTGTCTTTATAGGGCAGTCTGACATTAAATAATTATTCCCTATAAAATTAATTAATTATTTTAACTACAATTTGGCTCATGTCTGAAAGTGAAAACCGCTTTGAAATTCCTTAAAAACAGATGCAGAACCGATCCAGACCACATCAATTTGTTCCATAGAGATTTCCAAAAACAAAACAATTATTTTAAGCATAGAATCAACCCCATAAAACGAAAGGTAGGCCTATTTATGTAGGCTATCATATAATTATATCCAAAACAAATATTCACAGAATCAGATGTTTTATTATGGTCATGATTCAGCAAGAGCCTGGACGGCTTGATTCTAGGCTTGTAAAAAAAAAGGTGATGTGTCACACACACTAAGACTGCATTTTAGTATTTATTTTTTACATCGACGTTTCGGCTATCTAGCCTTCATCAGTGTTCACACACTGAGAAGGCTGGGTAGCCGAAATGTGTGTCATTCAATGTTGTGATAAAATAAAAACTAAAATGTAGTCTTGATGTGTGCGACTCATCACCTTTATGACAATGTTGATTTGAACGGGTAACGCTAACACACCATAAATCAGAGTGCGGTGGCCACAAGTAAAATATCTGTTGATTCTAGGCTTAAAATAATACATATTCTTTTTAAATCTCTATGGGAAAAAATTATCGGGTAAGGTGGAACCAGAAAATGGCCTATGCTGTAGAGGCCTAATTCTCCAACTCAGCACTACAGAACACCACTTGTATGTTCACAAATTGACCTTTTGCAAAAGCACCATCCAAGTTGTAATACGTTTGGTTTCCCACGCGAGAGACCCAGATCGAATCATGGGTGTTACATTGGTGTAGTGACCCGGATCGCGTTTCTCGCAAAGGGGAGGTCAATAGATGTAACTCAGCCCAGTATCTCCCCTGGCAAAGGAGGGATTCCCTCTTGAAATGTTTGCTTTCCCACGCAGAGTCGCAGACCTTGTTCGAATCTGGGTTTGTGTCTCTGCAGTGCTACAGTCACAGTGTTTGGAGGCTGGGTTTTACGGATGACTGGTTGTGGTTTGAGAATACACAAGAGGGGAACAATATCGTTTTATTTAACCTTTTCTCTCAGAGGACTGATGCAGCTCCACTCTGAGTTCTGCATGTTTAAACCCACCCACTGTATACAGTCCTGGAATGGTGATTTTTTTTTTACCACAGATCTCAGCTGTTTACATCAACATGCTTTGACATAAATGGTGTCAGAGATTGCCCATTTCTGACGACGGAAACAGTGAACAAAGTGTGTGCTATCACTCTATAGCCATCTGGTTGTGTAGTAGTCGTTCAGAGGGAGATTGTAGAGGTTTGTAGAGCTCTATAAGAATGAGAAAGCTCACACACTCATGCTAAAATGCAACCAATATCATCTCTCTGTAGACTAGTCATCCTTTGGACTGGACATACGTTTTGGGGCAGGGTTTTGTCAAAGGTCAATTGTTATTTTCAAACCTATCCAACAGGGGGCAGCAAAGTACTGTGGACAGTGAAAGCGACAACAGATGAGATTGACTCATCAAATGCAGCCAAGAGGAAAATAAACAATTTTCAATGGGAAAATAAACAATGTTCAATGGGAAAATAAACAATGTTCAATGGGAAAATAAACAATTTTCAATGGGAAAATAAACAATTTTCAATAGTACAATAGTACTGTTCCAAAATGCTAAATATCCATTTTGGGGTGGAAAAAACAAATCAGAAAAATTGATCTAAATATAGTGCACCTAGTAAAAATGTCATAATTTTCTCAGCCAGGGACTTTCCTAATTAATGGATTTAACTCCTGCATTAACAATCATTTTGTCAGCATAGCTGTCACCTTTTCAAATGGTCAGGTAAAACAGGTCTTGCGATGGACATTATCAATTCACATAATACACAGTAGCTTGTTAAGTAGAAGAGAACAGAAGCATAGGTACCAAACAACAACATAAATCCATTCCAGACCTGTCCACACAAGGCAATGTGCATCAATGATGAATAAATAAATAGCCTACAGTCTGTATCCCTGAATGCACTCAAAGTTCCCATGAGTGACAATAACAATAAAAACAAAATTATGAAAACAAAGATCCTATAGCTGGAGCGCTCATGTCAGCATACAATAAACTGGTAAAGGCAGTGAGGCTTCAACAGAGGTGCCATTTGACCCTGACTTTGACCCATTGCCCAGGACTCAGTCATTATGTCCTTCAGCACTGAAGACGAATTCACCTATGAAAGAAGTTTCTATACTGCTCAGCTGCACTGACACATCTTAGCACTGAGGCTGGGATGGAAAAAGGATCCCGCCTCTTACAGAAAAATAATGCATTTCCAACGTCGGTTTTGTGAAGGTTAAGAAAAAGAAAAAAAGTTACCTCCCCTGGCCTGAACAGACAAGTTTCAGACACTATACTTGATCCACACACCGCCTGTGCATCAAATATCCTTTTCACCGGTTCTTTGACGAAAGACACTCGAGACGTCCCGCAGTCAGCCATTGTCATCAAGGTTATAAAGCAGGACCTGGTGTGTGTGATTGGGAGGTAGGCCAGGGCAGGAGCCCAGGCTGTAGAGGCAGGTGGTTGAAGGGTAGTAGGGCACCAGGCGGTAGCGTGGCAACTCCTCCAGTCCAAACGGCTGTGAGCAACAGTCCGCAACCAACACCTTCACCCGCTTCCGGTCCGAGTAAATCAGCCTCTGCGGTCGTCCCCCAGATGATGAACCCCTTCTCACCACCACAGTTCCCCTTGTCCCTCCTCCTCCTCCTCTCCCTATCTGCCTCCTGCCACCCTCTTCCTCCAAATCCAGCTCTTCTTCCTCTTCTTCTTCTTCCCGCTCCTCTGCTTCTGGCTCCTCCTCTTCCTCATGGTGTATCTTCCTCAGCAGGTTGTTGATGAGGACAGAGCGGCGGAGGTAGGCCTCGGGGTCCTCCAGGAACCTCAGTTTCTCCAGGGACAGCTTCAGGATGCAGCTACGGTCCTCCTGCAGGATCAGGTGCTGAGAGAGACAGACTTTAACAGTCACACAATTACAATGGGCTATATGCACACAGAATAACTCTTCTTACTTCCGGGCTGCTTCCCTATACTTCCTTCACAGGTGTTACCAATGATACTAATAACTAATTAAGGCTCTGTTCCATTTAGTGTACAGTGGTTCTCAAACGTTTTTAATTTCAAGGACCCCCATAACTCTGTCCATAAGATAAGAGAACTAGAAAAAGTGCCCTTCCGGGCACAGGTCTCCACCAGGTTATCCACAGATCCGTGCAGTTAGAGGTAAAAACACTTTTCGGCCAGTTATAGCGCCACCTTGAGGCTGAGTTGAAATTGTTCATGTGGCATTTCGTCCTCGGCCTAGTGGGAATGTGGGTGCACAATTTCACGGAAATCACGCGATGTGTTCATGATTTGCAACATTTTGTTTGAAACTGAGCACTCCTGTGAACTTTGGAAGCCAATCTTAACCAATCAGGATGGAGTCTGATAAATCTGAAAGACCCGTTTCGTTGAATGGCTCTAGAGAGACTGTGTACCAATTTGCGTGATGTTTGGACAAAATCTGTAGGTGTACTGTGCAAAAACTTGTTTTGCACAAAGCGGCCTCCTGGTGGCGCTATAACAGGCCGTTCTGGAAAGTTTGGGGCAGAGGTTCATCGTTGGCATCCAGGGAGTGTGTGTGCAAAATATGGCATCGACTGGGTTAACGGTGGCCGAGATTAGCTGTTCACGGACACACGGACGGACACACGGACGGACGGACGGACACGCGGACGGACGGAGTGCAAAACATACTCTCCCCACATGCCTTCGGCCTGGTGGAGACAATAAGCTTACGCCAATTTTGGCTATTAGTGGAGATATGGGATGGATGCCCATAAATATCAGACACAAAGGTGAGATGTTGAGACTTTGGAATAGGCTTGTTAGTATGACCGAAGACAGACTAACCAAAAACTTTTTTAACTGGGACATTTCTAATGGCCCATGGACACATGGGCCAATTAAGTAAAATCTTTATTTTTTATGAATAATTCATAATTTATTTGAATTGATTATGCTGTAATATTCGCGAAATGCAGAATCATATGTTTCTAATATATAAAGGGAGCTGGGCTGTTGACTTATGGCACAAACCAAAAATAAGAACATACAGTCTTAATGGCCCTGAAACTTATGTCACACAAAATGTATCCAAGTCAAAGATCTTTTTGTGCACAGATGCATTCTGGGACCTTACCATTAGCTTTGGAAACAGGTATACATATTCATTGGTACCCAAGGAGGACAGAATTTGTTCATTGTGTGATTTGAAAGAAATAAAAAATGAAATTAATTTCTTGTTTTACTGTCCACTGTGCTATTATTTTGTAAAATGTCAACTATTTGTGTTAATTCTTTTTCGTTTGATGATTATGATAAACTGAATTATGTTTCAGTAAAGGTACTTTAGGTGCTTTAGCAGATTTCCTAGGTAGGGCATGGGAAAAAAAGGCAGAATGTTCTGTTTGTTGAAATGGAGTTTGAAAATGTGTCCATGTGGGCTGGGTACCTCTGGTGCATGACACAAAAATAAGAGTCTATCTATCTATCATGTACAAATGGAACCAAATGGATCCCTACGGGTCCATCCTTACGGGTCCATTTAGTATTTGTATACTCTCAGAGTTACACGTCCGCACAGGGCCATTTGGAACCCATTCAAGAACACTTTGAGACACACTGGTTAGCAGAGTGTTTCCAGTGAGCCGACATGCACAATATAGCAGCACACCCTCTGTTTGACAGAGTGGAACAGAGCCTATTGTGTCATCGGTAACACCTGTGAAGGAAGTAGGGAAGGGGCCCAGGGCATGCAGAATAAACAGTCAAATTGTTATGCATTTGTAACTCTGTAACATTTGCGGGATGAGATGGGAATCATGGGACAGGGAGTAGGTGAAAAGAAAGTGGCAGCACAGAGAGCACAGAAATAGGTGGAAATACGGATGATGAAAAATCTGCAAAGGAAATGAAGTGGTCACCCATTTGTGAATAAATAATATAGAGAGCTGCAGAGGACATTCACTAAATATTAATCTGAATATATCATTGAGATCGATTGAATACTGTACATCTAATCATATAAGTGGAAGAGGTTGTGTATTAGAACCTGGTCCACAGCTGAATAATCACTGGCTAAGCTTTTGTCATCAAAGCGCAAATTAGACTAGAATTTCCTATGGTGGGTGCAAATAATTGATGATGGATAGATGGGCAGATAAACGAACAAGTGGATTTTTGGGGTGGATGGAACACATGCACAAAATGGAAATGCAAGCTTTTGTTGTTTTACTTTTTGAAAATATCCCTGTAGGTGTCCATGTAAATCCTCCTCTTCCGCATACTTCCTCTTGAAGTAAGCAACTTTCGACGTTGTTGAATGGGTTGATCTGCGCTCACAGGGAAGCAAGCGCTGAAAACCAAATCAGGAAAAAGTTGTGTTTGTTTTTAATCACAAATTATAAAATAAAAACATAAAAAACAAAACAAAAAAACAACACCCACACATTATTATATTTAAATATGAAGGAATTGTTATAGCTTCTATTATCAATGTAGGCTATTTTAAAATGTAATTGGTAAAAGTGTCTATATTGACAAGAACCCATAGTTAGGCAAAAAACAGGATCAATTAAATCGTCTTCGATCCAGTCAATTCAGGAAATCAATTTCCTTCACATTTCCGTTAGTGAAAACTCTGGTCTCAGAAGATTGTGTATTACGTGACTCAGAATGAATGAGCTGCCATTAAGAAACAGCTGTCTGATTCAGACAAGACTGTGACTCTGAATATAGCAATCACTGCGGTTGCCGTGGTGCTTCTGTTGAATTACAAGAGAACCTCATCCCAGCCCTGCTCTATGATATATAGGTGTGGAAAGATATTGGAGCACCCACAAAGTTGGGTGACAGTAAATGACATAAGAGCTCAGAATGAGACAGCACTAGGCTTGTAAACAGAGCTTAGAAGTGTATTACCTGATGCTGTCAGCCCACAACGGCCAATGAGCTCTCTGACCGCAGGCTGTTGATTAGTGGGTCGACTCTGTTCCCAGCCTCACACATCACCCTCAGGGCTCTCTGCTGGATCATCAAGATGAGGGAAACAGCAGGGAAGAGTAAAGTACAGAGGAGGAGAGAGACAGATGGAGAAAGATGAAGGAAAATGAATGAGCCGAGCGTATAGGGGGCATTGCAAGAAAAGAGAGGCGGTGAGGTAGAAATAGAAGCACCAAGAAAGACAGGGAGAGAGAGAGAGAGAGAGAGAGAGAGAGAGAGAGAGAGAGAGAGAGAGAGAGAGAGAGAGTGTGAGTGTGTGTGTGTGTGTGTGTGTGTGTGTGTGTGTGTGTGTGTGTGTGTGTGTGTGTGTGTGTGTGTGTGTGTGTGTGTGTGTGTGTGTGTGTGTGTGTGTGTGTGTGTGTGTGTGTGTGAGACAGAGAGAGACAGAGAGAGAAAGAGAGAGAGAATTAATTAATTTCCATTCAAGGGAGGGAGAAAGGAACAGAAAGAGAGGAAGTGGTGAAAGAAAGAAAAAGAGGAAAAAAGATGTGATGGTAAAGGGGAAAATAATAATAAGGATAAAATTGAATCACAAACCACTAATAGGGCCTAACATAAATAAAGTGGCTTTAATTGTGCTCCAGTCCACTCTGACTTGACTGCAGCGCTCGTTCTGTGAGAAGATGATGCATCGCATATTGAATTTGATTTGAGTAGCCTAGGTGCGTGGGACGCAAGTACAGGCTATCTGTAAGATGTGTTTATGCGTGCTGCCTGCCGTGCCTGGTTTGTGTTGGAGCGAGATTGTGTGTGCAATCCTTGCACAACGCAGCACTGATTTATGAAAAAAAGAGAAGAAGAAAAGACACTTGCATAATTATATAGGCAGCGCGGTGTCGTGCTATTTTTACGCTTACCTATAATAATAAAAAGAAAAAGTGCAATGGGTGTTTAGGCTATTTAAGATGCAATGAATGGTCTAAACATCACTGAGGATACGTCCCAAGTGCATGCATGCGGTGTTTTTTGTTATAATGTTGTTAGTTAAAATGTACTGCATCAAGACAAGTTGTTATCTTACCTGATGACAACGTCCAGGAGTTGGAACGCTTCCAAAATGCTCTTGGGGTGAAGTCGCGATGCATGCATCTAAGGCTAATATTCCGAATATATTGACAGTATCTCGGTGCAACATGTACCGTCTGTGCCGATCCACCCTAGCTGTTACTGGTTGCTTGACCGTAAAGTTTTACTATTTGCGATCCACACTTGAGTTCACACCCACCCAGACGCCGTATCACCGTTTACAATAATCCGTTCGGAGTAGGCTACACCCCACACACACTCCTCCCCGGGTCTTAAAATATCCCTTTCAGTGCAACAAGCAACAAACATCGTTCTCAGTCCGACCTCATTGGTCTTCGCCAGAAGCAGATGTTTCCTGTTGCTAGGAGAGTCACTAAGCGACGATGATGACGCTCCATCACTCTCCTCAACGCTCTCATTCTTTTTCTCCTGCCTGGTCCTGCCCCCCTGGATGGTGCTGCACTGCTGCCTGCTTTCCATCTAGACCACCTGCTATAATCCGTACTCTGTCTGGGTCAAGTAAATAAAAGCAAGTGTTAGCCTATGATTAGGACTCAGTAGGCCTAGGACTGTGTCAGACTGACATTTATCTGCTTGACACCTTGACCACTAAACAATAAACACTATTGTTTATTCACTCTTATCTGCTACGGGATAGAGCAGCACGACCAGGGTGCTGAGCTGGTACATGCTGAGAATACACTTGTGCCACATGGCATGCCATCAATCAACTGCTTTATCAGGAACACCTTTCAATTTCAAGTAGCCTACTGTACTTGTCTTTTAGGCATCTTTGGTCCCAGGGGGAGGGGTGGGTGGGATTGTTTGTTTGTTGTTTGTTTTTGTGTTCCTTTCTTTTGCTGTTATGTGTTATTTATGTATTTTGTTTTCTTTATTTCATTCATGATGTTAACATGTTTTATTGTGATTTTTTGTCTAAAATAAAAAACATTTGATAACAAAAAAAAACATTAAACCTGTGTATAGGAGGGGCTAGGTCGCATATTATCATATCATCACGCCTCGTGACACGTAATGCCACCATATGACCGTCAGTCCATCACGCCTCGTGACACGATCCATATATGGCCGTCTCCGTATATGAAGATCACGACACAGACCTCATCAAACCCTGGATAGCCATAGGCTACATGGAGAAGACTGGATCATCACCTAGATCTGCATATGGAGCCTGTTCGTTGGAGCTGACCTGTTCTGACATTCCATATGTTGATCCTTCCCCATCCGTCATTCCTCTTCGATGTCTCCTTTTTGACTAATAACTGCATCGATTCAAACTCTAGACGTGCCCTAGTCTCTCATCAAATCGTGTACACTCAAGACAGACACTGCCCCCACTGCCACCCTTAGATCTCCAAATATGGAGCTGACTTGTTCTGACATTCCATTATGTTGATCTTACCTCATCAAACCCTGTACACTCAAGACACACTCCATATATGGCCAGACCTCATCAAACACTGTACACTCAAGACACTGCACCCGCTGCCACCCTTAGATCTCCATATATGGAGCTGATCTGTTGACATTCCATATGTTGATCTGACCTCATCAAACCCTGTACACTCAAGACACGCTCCATATATGGCCAGTACAGAATTTCTTATTATGTTGATCTGACCCCCCATGCCGAAGCACCAGCGCTCGCCCAGCAATCCGCCATCACCCAGGCGGATGCGTGCGTCGCTTCTCGCCCTCAGGGCATCTTACTGGTTTGTCATATAAATTAGTATTCAAACTTTTTTATTTCACAGAATCAAAGGTTTTATGGTCATGATTCACCAGGATCCTGGATGGCTGGATTCTATCTAAAATAATTGATATAGATATATTTGTAAATCTCTATGGGAAAAATGAACGGCATATTTTCCAGTGGGTCCAGAAAACCATGCCCACTGCTAGGCTCTATTTGCATATTGATAAGACATCAGGACATTAAAGGGGAATACCACTCATTTTCAACATTGAACTATGTCATTAATAGAGTCTGAGTTGTTGTATGGAAATAATAAAAAGCCTTCTGTTTAGCTTAGAACTGGAGGTCTAGAACCTAGGGTCATGTGATCACTATAAGTGATACCTCGAAGGTGTACTCTGCAGTCCAAAGAGAGCAATCTAGAATTCACATTTAGTTCCAACTAAAACACCTCACCAACTCACTCAATGTCTCCAAAATGCAATCCCATTCCCAAACACTGATACACTCTCTAATCCATTCTAATCTACACAGCATGATTTCCTAAGAGTATGTTGGCCAAGGTATTAAAAATCTAGATCTGCCACAGAGGACAAGCTGTGTTGTTGCTGTTCTTTGTTGTAGCTGAATGTTCGTATCGGGGGCCTCCCCAACCTCAGAAATTAAGATGTCTTAACGTCGTGTACAGCAGCCCACGAGGGAAGACTGAGGAAAACAGATGGCAGACAGACGTAAACACAACAAGGGTCTGTATTTTTTTTTATTTATTGGCAAGGACAAAACTTGGTACAAAAAGTGCTCCGTTGATGCCATGGTGTTACAGCATGCGTGGAACAGCCTGACATGGGCTACACACACACATTTTCACTCCGAGAATGTACAAAATGTAACCAAATGTACAGTATACACATGTATTGACTTGTACACACTTGGTTACAAATGGATAGATGACCACTGAGGATATTACTGCACTACATGCATACAATTAAGTCCTACAACTGTATTCACACAAGTACATCTGATAGATTCATGCAATTTGGGAAACTTTATTCACACAGGTGCGTCTTGTTCCCCAGTAGAGGCAATACAGTACATTACAGGCACTTTGTCAGAGAAATTGCAACCCAGAACAATTAATTGAGCATGCAACCATATAAGTATATAGAACTAGATGTCAAACTAACCATTTATAATCTTTAAAAAATATAGAGTAGATATTATAGATTATGTACAGTGACTCTCTAGACATGCATAAAATACTATATCACAAACTGTGCAAGGGAAGGAAAAAATAAACATAATAGTCTGGTGCGTGGTGCCATATGTATAGTTTGTAGAATGGGAGCATTGACTGAGTCCTGCATGTCTTTCAGGTGTCAAGGAGGTAAACATCCAATCATGCCATGGGTTGCAATCTATTTTTATGAGTTATCTCATAAATGGGATATACTGTATATTTAATGTTGTTTTTAATATAGGCTACTTGTGTTATATATTTCTTAATTCCTTATGTATAATGCCACTACATGAATACATTTAAAGATTTATATCAGCCATTCCTCCATGTAAGAGGAAAACATTATTCCCGTCTTGAGTGTCCGTAACTCAAAAATTAAAATACCGGTAGAAAAAGCATCTTCATAGGATGACAGCAGTTATATTATTTCACAACTAATCAACATTCTTATTCCTCACATAATAACTTCATAAATACTTGAACTTAACTCTTTACATTATTTGCAATATAAACATGAGAAATACACAATGTTAGTCCCAGGCTTCTTCCACAGATCAGCTAAAAGCATCACTTCATCCTATCCTCAGATAATGAAAAGAAATGTATACAATAGGCTATCTATCTATACAAATTAAGGCCAAAAATATATTCAATTATGTGTGGGAGAAAATGTATTTGCATTGGCCAAAATACATATAGTATACAACATCTTCCTTTATGTGTGTAGCATATAATTCATCTTTGATTTGTTCAAGTTAGTGCTGTGCCATGTGCACACTTCCCTGAATCTCCCATTAACAACCTTGTGCATTATAATTCTCTGTAACTGGTTCTGAGGTCAACATGTTACTATACAAACTGTAAACGTTTAACTCTTATGCTGTCCACATCGTTTCAATTCCAAGGGGACCATTCTCGGCTTCCGAGAAAGCTATATTAACTTTCAATGTAATATTCGTTACGAAGAGATATGAAATATGTGTAACCGAGCTGATTAATGGAATTTGCTCAAGGGGCTGTCGCTCGGTTCTGTGAAGTTGTTACGGACCACGGTCCTTTTGATTATTTGTTATTTGTTTAAGTATAATTATTATTTATGGTGGCTATTAAATTAGGATAATAATTATAAGTTTGGTATTTGTTATTATGTTTTATGGCATGTGACAAGTTGTCTTTCTTTTACTACAGTACTCAAGTGAATTGACAGACATGGCTCTGAGTGACAGGTCCCTGATTGGACCTGCCCCCTCTGTTCCTTATTGGTTCTCCCTGACAACACCAGTTTCCTGTTAGCAGGGCACTCTTCCTGTCTCTGTATAAAGGCTCAGTTGAACAGTTGAACTTTTGCTCTGGAGGGGACGACAGCATTCAGCAGCAGAGAATCGATCCCTCTTGTCCTCTCTTGTGCCTGCCTTATTATTTTGTTTGTTTTGTTTCTGGTTCGTTATGCCGTAAGTTATGATTTGCTTTGTTTAGCCCAGTTTTGTTTGAAGTAATCTTTAAGTTGCCTGTGAGTCTGTAAACTATTATTTATCCTTGTTAAATAAGAAGCCCGGTTCCTACCTCCACCATGTAGGGGTGCCAGGTCTTTCTTTTGTTAACTTATTGTAATTTTGGTTAGTTAGGGTAGTTAGGGATTTAGAATTGTAATTTTGTTTAACATTCTGTTAGGGCCTTTAGGTAGGGGTAAACTTTTGATTTCTAGTTAGATTCGTTTTGTTAGAATAGCACCTGCACTCTGAAGCTAAAAATGTGGGAAGTTGTGAACCAAAAATGTAACATTCTCTGCTTTTGAACAAAAAGAACGACCACAAATAAATTGAAGTTCTTTTTCACCCTGTCTCCTCTCAAATTGTGTCATCTCCCCTTGTGTCATCGTTTAAAAATAATAACATAATGTGTGTTGATATGGGACTTGGTGTTGATTGAGTAGGTGTTGATTTAGCTCATTGAAAAAACTTCATTTACAGAAGGTATGAAACTGTGCTGTGCTCAGATGCACCATGAATCCTACAGGTTTTTCTTTGTTTTTTACTATAGTAAGTAGAGTAATAACACAAAGTGAAACAAGTGGCAATATCCCTGGATGATCATTACAATACATTTTTCACAAAATGCTGGAGCTGGTATACATATGAAACAAACATATCCTACATATCCAGCTCATCTGTTTTCAAACTGTACGCAAACAGATTCAATATAATCCTCTTTGCTCGACACATTTCAACGTAATAGTTATATTGATTTTATAATAATATGCATTCCGTAGGCACAATGCGTAGTCAAAGTGCATGCTTTAACCGAAAATTAGAGACCCTTGTTGGCACAGGTGGTTCTAGAAAGAACCATGTAACTATTATAAATCTTTACTGGGTTCTCAGATATGAATATACCTTTCACAAAGAAATTAAATTCGAAAGACTTATGGTGAGAACAATAGAATACTGTGCATTTCTCCAGTAATAACAGTGTTTTGATTTTGCATATAGAAGCACTTTGTTCCTAGTATTTTGTTGCTGTCATGAACTTCTCGTCCTGCTTGAGAATGTAAACAATGACTTTTTGCATTAGGACAAGGTGGGGAAAAGCTCTCAGGCATTGTAAGAACACAGATCATGTGACCTGCTGTGACTTTCATGATACTTTCAGTATACGAGACAGAATGATCTTTTGCTATGAAAATGACTGATCTAACCTGGTGCAGATAGAGACAGGTCTGTAATTGGAAGTGGAACAGCACGTACACCCCCAACAGAGAGTAAACCGGCCACGTTATCTACTATTTAACATAGATCTACTGACTTGTCTAGGATTAATTCACAATGGACCCAATCAGATTGTTCCAAAAGTGGCCAACCATGCCCATCTGACTGGCTCAAGTAAACAGCCTTTAGGGTAAGTATGATACATAGGGACCACTTGACTGTAGCCTAACCCACCATTCTGCATTCTGAGCCCAGTTTGAAACGCCCATGTGCATTTACAGGGATGTTCATATTACATTGTTTGTGCCATCTTCTGTATATGTGATTTAGCTTAACTTTGGTCAACAACAGTTGTTGTTAAATGTGCTTCATAAGTCAATTTGACTTGACTTGTTGTACTTGGAGTAAACAGTTTTCCTTTTAGGCTAGCTTGTGTCCAGCTTTGGCCTGGTGCGTCCAGTAAGCTTGGGGCGATATGTAAGCTATAATGTACAGCAAAGTGTCCTGGTATAGGACATAACGGAATAATTACTCCATGACGTGAAGACGAGTGGAGCGCCACAATATTTGTTATCATTATCCTTTATTCTTTCACACAACCAAATTTTGGGGGATCAGTGATCACCCAAACCTACTGTCCAGGTTGAAACTGGTTTGACCCAGAGCGCCTGGCAAAAACTTGGTCACAGACTGGCCACAGCATGACTTTGGCAAAAGGAAACAAGGCATATAAGGACATGACAACAGTCAGTTTCAATAGAGCGCTGTCATGGAATCACCCATTCCTTACATTTTGTTCTTTCAAACGTACATTTATGTACACAGTTCAACAGCATCCTGAACTTACTATTCTATGTCTGAGCCTTAGTTTCGTACATGTGACAGTATAGAAGCCTGTATCTGGCTTGGGTCCAGCTTCTGCACACCCTGGCCAAAGGAGACAAGTCGTCAGATGAAGTGAGAACAGCCTGTTTCGAGAGGCCCGTTTGAAGATTCACTTCAGATCTGTTCCTCCCTTTTACGGCCGAAAAAGTCATAATAATACCCCATCGTCATGTCAACTCAATCACAACAATCGATCCTCTGTCTATGAAAATTTGCCACAGACTTCTGAACAACTGCGCCGTTAAAACCAACACCCCAACAATCCCTCCCACCTCTAGCTTCATAGGTCTGGACACAACCCCTCCAACCTCTCCGCGCCCTATGCATTACTGCCAGCTCCTCCCCTAACCCTCCAGGAGGACGTGCCAGCGGCAGACCTGCTGCCCGCGGCCATCCTTCATGTCCTGCCAGTGGAGCTGCTCCTCTTCCCCGCTGCTGTTCTGTCCCAGCGCCACCCACCCCACCATCTCCTTGCGCTTCATACTGCGCCGGTTGTAGATGGACACCATGAGCGTGACGTCTGAGAGCTGGAACAGAGCCACCTGGAAGACGAAGGTCTCCTTGTAGACAGGGTTGGGCTGGCCCCGACGCACTGATGTCTTACACCGAGAGATCTCCTGGCCCACGGAGTTGAGAAGGGTGAGCCTGCCATAGGTGTCTGCAGGGATGGGAAATAAGAATAAGAATAAAAAATATTTATTGAGCATAAGTCTATCTATAAGCATATTTTGGCATCAAGGCTCTGTCTCAATTAATGTGTTCCCTGTAATTATAAAAAACACACTTGTGTGAAGTGAGGGGCGCTCTTATAATCATACATCACATTCCGTGCTCAGCCAATCAGCTGAGCACATTCCGTGCTCAAACAGACTCTCTCTCTCTCATTAGCAGGCAACAGTGCAGCACTATCTCTCTCTCTCTGTTTCTGGCACAACAGTGCCACTTTTGCCCCTACTGGTACTCATAGTCACATACATAGTCACATAGGTTAACACAGACATTGCTGTTCCTTGGAGTGGTTGCACCACTCAAAAATATATACAAAAATAAATAAATAATAATAAAAGTCTGCAATTACTATAGTCTGGGCTATAGCCTATATATGTGAAGTGAGGGGTCGATATCGCAATATTTGGCATAAATACCGATATATGACATTTTGTCCATATCATTTCATATATAAGTTCATGCAGCCTCACACATGAGGGGCACTCACACACCCAATGTGTGTTTGTGCAATGCATGCACAAACACATACAGGTGCTTGAGTGTATACATTTGCAGAAGAGATGCAGAAACATGTGTCAGTTGTCAACTGGTACGTTCTTTTTCCTTACCTGGTGGTCTGTTGATGGCCAGGTTTCGGAAATGGCTTCCCTTTATGATCTCCACAGACATACGTCCTGTTGTGGCGTTGTAGGAGAGGCCCACCAGCAGCTCAGGAACTCCTCCATGGGTCAGAGACTGTGTGGAGGAGGCACTGTCGCTCTGGGACACCGCAGACAGGCTCAGCTGGGAGCCCACACTCTGATGGACACAGAAAGATGGACTTTAACACATTCTGGCCTGGGCGGGAACCCCTTTTGGTGTTTTAAGCATTATGTTATACTTTAGCTATTGAAAAATAGCAGATCTACAAGCTACGAGCTTGTAGATCTGCTATTTTTGAAAGATCGTGAAAATGTTGCGCAAATCTTTGAATATGTATATTCTTTCTGAGTGAACGTTGTTAACTCAAATATTTGCTTCTGGGGGGTCCCTGTTACAACTTATTTTCAGATGGGGGTTGGCGGCCAAGTACATATCATTTTGGGGGTCCTTGACATGAAAATGTTTGAGAACAACTGACATAGAAACATGGGATTTTCAGAAAACTGTCAGGATTTAGAAGACATTTGTAGACTTATATATTTTTTATATTATGCTGCTGTTGTTGCACAGTCTTGCGGAATACCACACCAACATTTCACTACTTGTACTTGAACATGTGACAAATACGTCCTTCTTCTTGATGGCACTTACTCTGACCTTGCACTCTGGATAAGAGCATCTGCTAAATGCCCAAAACTGTAAATTGACTAACTATCTCACAAGCCAGTGTCCAGTGTTATTCTGAGAGCGGAGCCTCTCACCTTCAGGTTGCTGCGTGGCTCCAGCACCAGCATCATCTCTGTCGTTCCGCCATCGGGGTCGAGTCCCCCGAGTCGGAGCACCTTCTCCCCCATCATGCGTTCGCGGGACATTCTGCCACCCAGCGCATAGAGACGGAACCTGAGTGCCGACAAGGCCAAATCTGACGGATCCAGGCGTGAGAAGCGGAACGTGTCGTTGAAGTGTGGCAGCGCCCCCCGCTGCAAGGAGGTTTTATGCCGTTGTTTTTTGGCGGGAAGCAGGACGGCGTGCACCTGCCACGAGTCCATCCCGCTGCGACCCTTGTCAGGGATGTCCCTCGCAGTGATGACGGTGACCAGGAGTTTCTCTGTGTCAGGGCGATACTCCAGGGAGATGACCAGGTCCCCACATTTGGAGATGGGGGGTGGGGGGTCGACACTGACAGGCTGGGGGAGGGGCTCCTCCAGTGGGACAGCAGGGTGGTCTTGCTGGGGGAGGTGAAAAAACATGATACTGGTTGTTATTTGAAAGTCAGTCAGGGATCAGTGCCTTGCCCAACAGTTCATCCAACTCAACTCTCCATAAGACTCCATTAACTTTCTGATTTGGATGTTATTGCTGGGAAAGGAAGAATGTAAAACAATAGAAAATATAGCTGAAAGCTATATTTGCAGCAGGGGCCAAGGAATACACTATGCAAAACCATAATACACAATAAGCCATAGAAAACTGAGACTCAGACTAAACCTAACGTTAACCCTAACCTCAGTAAAACTATGCCCACATTGCCCAGACTCTTCTTCAACAAAGATGGCGAAAGCAAACATTCTTTGTTCTGTACTGTAAGTCCTTAACCCAGAAACCTAACCTCAGAAAAAGTACTGCCAGGAAGCTAATCAGACACAGGTAAGGCGGGTCTATCCTATATCGCTGATGGAATACATAATAACGCGTCAGAGACAGGAATCAAACCATTGACCTTCGACCATCAAACTCTCAGGATGCCACTCTTCCCATTGAGCTACAGTATGGCCTCTCTGTTGGTGTATGTTGATGACGAGTATAAAGCCCTTGTTTGATCAGTGGTTCACAAACAATTTACCAATAGAGAAATTTGATGTCTCCCAGGGACTCAAACTAGGAAAAATAGTGGATTTACAAGCTCACAGAGAAAAACAGGTTTAAGTGTTTTCAAACTGCTCAAAATGGCGGAAAATCTAAGGGGCAGAGCTTACTGGTCAAAGTAATAGATGTGTTCCTCTTGAGTCAAGGCTTAACCTTATCTTGCACTGTCAATACATAGGACCGCAATGGAAACAAGTCTCTCCTTAGCCCAAATGTTTTAGTGTACCTACATTTTTTACTAATAAAATATTCAAACAATCAATCAATCAATCAATCAATCAATCAAGCCATGCAGAGCATGTACATACTGTACAGAGAAAAACCCTGTAACACAAAATGACCCATTAATGGTGTTTATTGTTTGGGTAGGTAGGTCCAGTTCTTTGACTATGAAACTGTTTTATGCACAAATAATGCCCTTTCACAAAGTAAGAGGATAGGCTAGAAATGGAGATCCAATTGCACCCAGGATTAACACCCAGGATTTTACAGTTCGTGTCTGCACACAACGTCTCAGAGGTGAATAGGAAAGGCAATGCCAACAGAGAACAAGATTGAGCAAATCTCCACTCGTTTGCACATTGATTTATTCTAGCCCATATGTTACAACAGACCAAGCCATCATAATAATAACCCTAATCATTTCAATGAATAGACTTTCCCCACAGACTAAATCGGAGAAAAACCTACTCCATCCCCTCCCACACAGACAGCACACAATGACACATGCACGCACGCACACGCACACACACACACACACACACACACACACACACACACACACACACACACACACACACACACACACACACACACACACACACACACACACACACACACACACACACACATACACACACACACCACTACGCAGTCAAGCAGCCTCTTCTCCTATGGTAAGCAAACAAGACATTGATTATGTCGGTGGCGTTGACAGAGTGGAGCCTGAGTGTTGCCGTTTCCTTGACAACAGCAGACGAGATAAGATAGCGGCTGCGTGGCATGGCTCCAATTGTTAGAACACACACACACACACACACACACACACACACACACACAGAGGTCAGAGGTCGCCTCATCAAAAGCTCATCATTGCTGTCGCATGGAAACCTTGTATGTCCGACTCCAAACCAAAAGAACGATTTACAGTTGTGAAAATAGCCGATCTACAAGTTCATGTGAACTTGTAGATCTGTTATTTTCACTACATGTGTGCGAAACTCTCGTATGATGAAGTAGGGCATTACTTTATGAATAAAAACATAAAAATCTGAAATATGGACATGAGGTATTTACCTGATGCTTGAAGGCACGCATGCCACACATGCGCGCGCGCACACACACACACACACACACACACACACACACTTGTACGCACATACACATGTACACACACACACACACACACACACACACACACACACACACACACACACACACACACACACACACACACACACACACACACACACACACACACACACACACACACACACACACACACACACACACACACACGTACGCACACGTGTACGCACATGCAGTAGTATTAATACTAATATTTATTTCTTAGATAGGTCAGTGACAGTGTAGAGAGACAGGAAACCATGGGCAGAGAGAGGAGAGACAAGACCGAGAGTCGGATTGGAACTCAGGTCCTCAGGGCTCACAAGCAGCTGTGCAACAGGCAGGCTGCAGGCACCACAACCAGCCTCATTTCTAACGTACAGTACCACTCCTTTCGACATATCAATAGCTTAGTGTGTGTGTGTGTGTGTGTGTGTGTGTGTGTGTGTGTGTGTGTGTGTGTGTGTATAAGTGAGTGGGAGGCATTTAACTGCTCCAGATTTCAGTGTGATGTGATGAGAGAAACACACAGAAATAGACTGGGTTCACACTCACGCACGGCGCACACACACACACACACACACACACACACAAAGCCCTGGAGATAGTGCTACTCCTGGAGGCAGTGATAGCAAGCATGGCTCGCCTACTCTCTCTCACACCTTCCTCCCAGCTGGGCACAAAATCAATCACAACCAAACACACCAACACGCACGCACGGCGCACGCATGCACGCAGGCATGCAGGCAGCCAGGCACGCAAACACACACACACACACACTCTGACTGCGTTCCCTGTCAAAGCAAACACACATAATCTTTCTTGGATGTTAGCAACAGTCACTCAAATCACACACACACACACACGCGCACACACACACACACACACACACACACCCCCCCCCCCTGGTGTTCCAGTTCAACAGACAGTGTCTTCCAGGCCTTTGATAATTATTCATAAGGTTGTGTTTGTTAGACAGCAGAGAGCTGAGGAGGAGATATGCAGTATTTACACAGAGCCCCGGGGCCACAGCACTGACGGGGCTGACTTGTTCCATCCATAATGAGGAGCACACTGCTCATCTGTTGGCTTTGAAAACACCATGCCCGTTTATCCATTTCCATTATGGAGACACATCTGATATGCAATCGCTCACTTTCTGCCAAACAATGGACCGGGGACCAATGTTGGGTCGCGGGAACCATGTCCACGGGTCACAAGCAAATATCCCTTTTTGTTTCCAACAATTGTTCAAAGATTATCACTTCAAAATATTATTCTCCACTAAAACATAAATAAATCCAAATGATGACCCATTCGGAAGGGGGATAATATCAGATTTCTATGCTCTATTGGTTGACTTTTCTCCGGAATCCTCGGAAGATAGACTTAATGCCTGGAGAAAAGATATCCAGGAGGATTTAACAGTGGAACAATGGAGTATGGCTTGTGCACAAGCTCAATCCCAGACTGGGAATACTCGTCTAAAACTTCTACAATACAATTGGCTTATGAGAGTGTACATCACACCAGTTAAACTCAATAAGTATAATTGTAATATTCCAGATGTATGCACCAGATGCGGTGAAGATAGAGGCACATTGTTCCACTGTCTATGGTCCTGTCCAAAATTGATGGAGTTTTGGGGGAAGGTCGGGCAGGAAATACAGAAGATTTTGTCAATAAATATTGTACCAGAACCAAAGTTCTTCCTGCTCGGTCTATACCCAGAGGGACACAAGATAAAGAGTAATGAACATATGTCTTTTACAAGCTAAGAGAATGATAGCATTGACCTGGAAGAGGCCAGACAAACCAAGAATTACACAGTGGTTCAAGGAATTATGTTTATGTTTACCTTTGGAAAAGATTGCATACATTCTTAAGGACAAACAAGAAAAGTTTCAGGAGGTGTGGGGACGTTTTATAAGAACATACATAAAGAACAATAATTTGTCACATTTAATGGATGGAGCTGAAGAGGAGTAGTGCTGTTGTTGTTTTTTTTTTTTTGTGGTTATTGTTGTTTTGCTTTCTTTATACCAGTAATTGTCTTGTAATGTTCATTGTTGTTTTTTGTATGTTTGTAAGTCAGTTTGTCAGTTGTGTGTGTAAAAAAGGAAAATAAATACATTGTTGAAAAAAAACAAAATCCAAATGTTTCTGAAATAAATAAAAATATTGTTTTGTTTTTCATAAGAATTCGAAAGAAATTGCACAATATTTTATATACTTATGAAGTAGAGAAAATAGCAGATCACATTTCTCTTTTGGGTCTCGAGCTTAAAAAAATTAAAATGCTCAGGAAGGAAAGGGTTGAATGAGAGATTGAAGGGAGCGAAGGAAGGAAGGAACTTAGGAAGGAAGGAAGGAAATTGAGACAAATAAAACAAACAGAAAGAACTGAGCGCCCCACCCACCTCAGGGCTCCAGGTAGAAGAGCTGTCTGTGGGGTCCTGGTTGGGGTTGTCATAACCCTGCAGATCCACAGCCGTCTCCATCTCTATGCTACCGTCTGGAGCTTGTCTGATCGTACTGGGGGTGGGGGTGGCCCTCAGGGACCCCTCCCTCGGGGAGGCCTCCGGCCCCTGTGCTCTGCTCAGGGAGCCTGTACTGGAGGGCGCCTCCTGCTCCTTTGCACCGTGGGCAGACAGGGGGTCGCGGAAGGGCGGCGTGGTCGTCTGGGCATCCATGTCTGCTGCTACAGTAAGTCAAAGTAATGGGAGCCGTTCATTACACATTAATAACTGCTACTAACATGAGAGACATAAATAAAAGATGTAATAAGAGTGTCTGACTGAATTCCAGTAACACCTGTCTGTCAACAAAATATTCAACCTTGCAAGGACATCCACTGGGGTCTGATAACATAATGACAGGGTCAACCATATACAGCGAGCAGCAACATGACAGGACATCAACTATTCACTAATTCTCGAGACAAACTATCACTTACAATTACACCGCAGGCAACTGCAGTCAATTACTGAATCTGAATCTTTGTGACAGCATCGCATGATGAGCCTCAAAGGCAAGACTGCTTCAAAACCTCACTGGTCAAGTCATTCACTTGACTCTGAATGGTGAATGTTTACAGCGAGAATGATTACTATTGACTATTTATTGACCAGATCACAGGTGGAAAATCTGAAGCTGTCAATATAAATTCCAGGTATTCTCCAAATCGAGGCATGGCTCTCCCTTCCCATCATGAATATGGACGCTGTTTCTACAGTGCTTTTCTAGCAGAGGGGTTCTTGTGTAATCAATGAAACCATGGCCTTTTCAAGGGACAGTACAGACAGTACCATACAACAATCAATGACAATTGACTCCAATTCACCGCCATTAAGTTCAGCAGGACAGTTATATCTATTCACCATGGAAACAGGCTAAGGTGACTCATAGACTGCGTGTGTGTGTGTGTGTGTGTGTGTGTGTGTGTGTGTGTGTGTGTGTGTGTGTGTGTGTGTGTGTGTGTGTGTGTGTGCGTGTGTGTGTGTGTGGTTAAATCAGAACAAAAACACACGTTATGTCACAGCATCTGGTCAGAGAACACATCCGCTGAGGTCTAATACAATGAGAAGGTCACCACTGTACTCTACTATACTGTACCTTCATAGGTAAATAATACGATATTCACTAACACAAACTATTAACTGACTAACAGAAGCCTCTCAGACAACTAAGTCACAGTATTACACAGTATAAAAACCTTGCTATATTATTTACATATACATGAACATATTTGTATTTGGCCAGAATAGAGTCACCTCAAACACAACCTCAAAAGTGGATTTCCTCATTTGGTCAATTAGTAAGTTAGGTAGTTAATTAGTAACTAACCAAATTAAGTAATATTTAATTACCTAGTAATAACACCACGATAATACCGCACACATAACCCTGTATACTTTACAATGCAGGAAGCTGTGCTCATCTTCTGTAGGCCAATAAGAACTAAATGGCATACGAACTTTGGCAGTGCCTGCCTTGCCAAGGTTCTGTTCGACAGTTCTTAATTTCCCAATTATCTGTCTGAACATCTCCACCAGTCGAACATTATGTGTGATTTGTCAGAAGTTAAAGGTGGCCATGATTTATTTGGTTTAGATTCTGCATTCTGCCCAAGGCATGATTATCATACACTGATATGGCCTTGCCTGGGATGGAACCCACAACCTTGTGGTCCAAAGGCAATTAAACCATTCTGGGCGGGAACACCTTTTGGTGTTAGCATTGTTATGCTTTAGCTATAGCTAATAGCAGATCTACAAGCAGATCTACAAGCTCATAGCGCGCCACCGAGATTGTAGGTCTGCTATTTTTGAAAAATCAAAGAACGACTGACATAGAAACATAGCTTTTTCAGAAAACTGTCAAGACATTTTTTTTATCTGATTTTCAAAATGTATATACAATATGTTGGATAAACGTCCCTCTCCACTTTTTTTCTAAATGATTTCCCTCTTCCCTCCATCACTGCACTTGCCCCTCGGCCGGCCACTCATCCTCATTAGGTTGTGTTTAGGAGTCGGACACTAGAAACCATTGGCATATAAACAAGTTTCCCAATTAAACTAAAGACCTAGATCTCTGTTATATCTGCCCATACTGGGCTCATGTGTCTGTTTCCATTGCTACTTAGCCCCACTGAGCTCTTTATACAGTGGTTGATCTGTGATGGAAATATTATTTGTGGCCTTTCAGACCAGTGGGGTTAGGTTAACCCTGACTGGTGCGAACTCTCTGTTTGATGAACTTTTATGACTTTTTAATTTAGGGGATAAAGGTAACCTTAGATTTCAGGTTTTACAGTATGTGATGTAGCTTGTGGATTTTGTGTTTTGTGCATGATCGAGCCTAATGTATGCTACTGTTATCAAAATCCTGTGTGTGTGTGTGTGTGTGTGTGTGTGTGTGTGTGTGTGTGTGTGTGTGTGTGTGTATACTCACAGTCTCACACTCACATACTGTACACACTTTCATAGTATCCAAGTATGTATTGGACTTATGAATTAACTTAAAGCTGCTAAAAGCAATATGTCAAATTGTTTTAGGTAAAACTCTCCCAAAACAAATTTAGTCTCTGTGACACATCTAGGGCCGCAATCTGCATTCAAAGATTTTACTAGAAGCTTTGTCATTGGTCGATTTGCCTGTCTACTTCCTGATTGGTTAGTCATTTCGACCGGGTTCTTTTTCGACCAATGACAAAGCTTCTAGGAACGTCTTTGAATGCAGATTGTGGTCCCGAGATGTGTCAAAGAGACTACATTTTTTATGGGAGCGTTTTACTCATTGCTGGCTATCTGAATACCAAAAAACATTAACACAAAAATGTCATTAAACATTTGAGATATATTGCTTATAGCAGCTTTAAGACCTGGAGGTGTGGCTGATGCTGTTCGGCAACTAAAATAGGTATACAGCATGTGCCACGCCTCCAGGTCTTAAGTTAAGTCATAAGACTGATACTTAAAACTGTTTGGTAGCCATAAACGTCTAGACGATTTATTTTTTTCATCCATATTTAGAAAATTCCTCTAATCTGGTGTACAGGTGATGACATGCACATTACATGCATAATATAATTACAAATTCTTTCTCTCTTTATAATGGGAGAATTGGCACTCAAAGCCTAAACTGGTGACCACCAGGTGGCGCTGAAAGAGTTAAGACACACAAAATAGGGCCCATTATGTCCAGTATCCTATAATGTGTCTTCATATGGCCATACCTTCACAGTCTGAGGGCTCTGTGCTGCCCTCCTCCTGGTCTTCGACTAGTCTGTTAAACTTGTGTCGTCGGCTTGACGGTGGCTGATCCTGGTTCTGGCTCTGGTTCTGTGTAACGGCGCTGTTGGCTGCAGCCGAGGTGTTTCTAAAGCTCTGGGAGCGCGACACAGAGATCTCAAACTGCTTCAGCACCTCGTCTTCGCTGTTGGATGAGCTGGTGGCGTCGTCGTCATCATCATCATCATCAGTACCACCGTAACTGTTCACTGTCGGAGGGAAAGGAGGTCACACACACAAACATACAGGGAATTGTATAGAGAGCCACACATACAGCTACAGAAGACAGGAGTTGAGACTGGAGACAAGCAGGATCAAATCTGAGGAGAGGAGAGGAATGTACAAAGGAAAATCCACACAGCAGGGGAGTCATGGATGAAAACAAAACAGAAAGAAAAACAAACTTCAATAAGAATGGAACAGCAAATGAGACTTCAAAGCATGGCTCAGTTCATAGTTGTTGATGTGAGACTGTCTCACTATCCACACTCCACACAGCCCTCTACATTTCACTCATTGTCTCCGTTTCTCACTGTTTCTAACCCTCTCTGCTTCTGAATATGACACACACATGCACAATTGCACATGGCGACAAATGCTTCTCTATTCACTTCATAATAATTTCCCCATAATTGGCTAGCAACAGCTGAATGAATGATGCGGTAACGAGGAATACGCGGGCGCTTGCCCTGTACCCACTCTCACCAGCACGGGTCAACAAGCACAAAGTGTCCCTGTCTACCTGAGTTATCGCCATGGTAACCTAAGGGGCAGATTTGCTTTTCCGAGAGTGGGCAGGCGAAGGTTGATTGATTTATTGTCAAGATGTGCTTTCCTTGCACGCACACAAACTTGTGTATAATAGGTACGGTGACATCATTATAAGAAACATGTGAGGCAAGTAATAACTTATATATAAATATAACTGTACTGTACACTCTCCATTGCTGAAGACATTACATACACTTATTCACGCACACGCAGGCATAGAGATACATACAAATTGCTCATATGAACAGTCAACAATAAAGTGACAATGAAGCAAAGTAAAAATGTTTCAATGACAGTCCCAGGATTTACACAGAATCTTAAATTCAACACCATTATGCTGTGAGAGATTAGCATCTTGTTAGATTTCCGCTGACCATAGGGTGAGGGTTAGTGTCTGTGTAGCCTGAGCTAATGTGTTAGGTTTCTGGTCTAGAGGGGCGGGTCGCAGCAGAGATTTGCGCACGCCGTGATTGGATCTCACCAATCTGTCAATCACCCCGGCCCCTCCTCTCCCCCCCAGTGCAGCACTACGTCACATGATTTGGAGCGACGCCCACCCGGAAGGGTTGACTCGCAATTCTAGACCAGAGCGGCCAATGCGTTCCTCCAGGCATTCATTTTTTGCGTTGACGAAAATGAAAGCCTGGTACCGAGGCTAGTGTCTGTGCAACACATTAGTTTAACTAACTAACTAACACAGATAAAGCATGACAACCATCAGCTTGGTCTATCTTGCAATTGAACCAGAGTATGGCATCCAGCTCGTTTCTTCTTCTTTCAGCTTTCAGTGTAGAACCCTCTCTGATCTGTCTGTTACAGTATATATTTATCAATCTATTTAGGGGTTCAACTTCAAACATAAGTCATCATACACTGATCCTTGGTCAAAGTATCTTCTGCGTTCTGTGGTGACACAGATGGCCCTGTTCGCATCTCATATTAACGAGAACAGAATGTGGACACGAACGAACGGTACCACTTTCACATTCTATATTGACGAGGAGGAGGGATCATTACTCATTACTTATTATCTTCCTCTCGAACAGCGCTCAGTCGGCATTAGTGGACACTCTCCGGGTAAGCCTCTGTCTGGGATGCAGGTGGAGCCTTGTGGTTAGAGTGTCTGCCCTGAAACTGGGAGGTTGGGTTTCGATCCCCGGCCGGGTCACTGCGGTAACGTGTGAGACAAATCGTACGACTTTGACTTTGAGCTGTAGGAGCCGGGGCTGCAGGTGGAGCTGCAGGTGGTTCCCCATACAAAGGGCCAAGCGAGACCCCTCATAAGGGTCCTGGACAGAAACCGGCTCAGGATAGGCTGATGATGGGAATACCAGCACACGTTGGCCCGGGTGGGCTTGGTGGCTAGGCGACGCAGGGAGATATTTCCCTGTTTGTTGTCACTACAGGGGGGTCTCCCCGAGCCAGGCTGGTGGATCTGGGGCATGAAGTGGTTCTGAATAAACAGGATTTTTTGCCATTCTGCGAAAGTAGGAAAACAAATCCATGTACTGCTGGTTTTCATCAGGATTAGTGGGTTGAAAGCTCAATACTCCAAGCCTCAAGGAGCGGGAAGCTGGCTGGGAAGCATGAAGCAAGCTGGTCTCAAAGTCATTAAGCCTCCCACAGACAACATCCAAGTGAGGAACAAAATGGCTAACCCATGGCCTCTCTTTGAATCACTGCTGCTGGGTTGAAACCTGCCTCTGAAGTTCAGCACGCGGGTTAGGAGGAGAGGCAATGATCAACCACATTTTCAAAATCCACAACCTTCTTCTTGAAAATTGTAATTCTGGAGTGGTTGAACCCAAATGCAAAGTCACAGGGCTGATCTCAAAGTATTTAATGAAGAAAAGAGTCAAATCTTACACAGGAGTTGCAGGCAGGAATCAGGATGTCGAAAAAGACAAAGTAGTCTAAACAGGAGCAGGTAACACATGACATCCACGACAACGAACTTATGAACTGACAATGAGTGTTTGCACTGAGCCCAGTTTTAAAGGGCAGTTTTAAAGGTTCGCAGGTGGGCTGATGAGGGAGTTGGAGACAGGTGTGTAAATGGGGCAGCAGTGTGGTGGAATGGGATAGGCCTATGGGAGTGGACACAGACTGAGGGAGAGACAGACTGTGACACTCCTGGTAAGCCTCACTGGGCCCAAGTCCACTTCTGACGGCACACCTGCCTTGTTGTAAGTTATGTTTTGGATTCATTTTCAATATTTAATGTTGTTTTCAAGTTTGTGTGTAATGTGTAATGTGATGCCCTGTACCCTGAAAATTGAAAAGCTAAGCTAAAGATATGATTTTTTTATCCCACGATTTTGTAAACCATTTTTCACCCGGTGCCAATTGCCTAAACTGTAATCCTGGGCGCTACTCTCCCTCTGCCAACTTTGGGAGAGCCCTGAGCTGGGCTCATGCCTCCTTCAATGCATGAGGAGTGAGCAGGCTGCTTCTTATCACCTGACAGGGGGCAGTTTCCCCAGTAGGACATACCGCGAGGAAGGAACACGTTATTCCAACCAGTTCCTTTCCCCTCCATCAGGCCCCCAGGCTGACCAGGGGGAGGCAGTATAGAGACAAGGATTACTGTTTTTTTGTAAGGGTACATAATACATACGCTAGGCCAGGGGACTCGGGGAGAACTCCACACAGACAGGCCCTTTCGCCAACCCGCAAGTGTACAGTCTGTCATCAATATAAGGGTGTGTTCTGGAATACGCTCTGGGCACACTCATTTGGAATTCAGAGCGGTCAGAAGGTCGCCACTTGAAAATTCAGAGTGCCACACTCTAGGTTGAGTCAGGGGGAACAGCCAGAACACTGAGTGACCGCCCCCAAGTCAGAAGCCTAGTTATCCAGAGAGTCCAAAAGGTGAAGGAGGAAGTCATAGCCAAATGCTGTTTAGTAGGCCTATTCTAGACAGTATTCAACACACCTACAGGCTATACAGTATACATGGATATACAAGGATGAAAATGGCAACATTAGTATTTATTCTAAATTCACTTATATCAGAGCACTCTGTGGCGTCAACACCAGAGAACTCTGAAATCTGAGGAGATTCTCAGAGTGGTGCAATAGCGATGTTTTTAATTAGTTCTTGTGTTAATAAAGACGGCTCACACCAAAAAGAGATGTCCACGTAAGAAATAGCTGCAACAAATATAGTTTAAGGTGCGTTCACATCGGGCGAGAAATGGCACGTTCAGTATGATATTTTGAGTGATCTTATGGACACCATAAAAGCAGTCTGGTTCTATTTGCCTGTTTGACAGGAATGCTTACAGCTTACAAAAAGAAGCCAAAAATACACAGGGAAAACCTAGAGGAGTAATGTCAACTCCATAGACAAAATGACCAAAATTTAAATATATTACACCCGTGAATCCGCTTGCGTATACAAAACACAAACACACATATCCCAATTTCTCATATCAATATTGCTATCCTGGGCTGATTCTAAACTGGAATATGCAGAGACTTGCATTTGGAAGAATGTTCAAGAAAATAATTACTTGGTAATTATACAGGCTGTATAATTGAAATCACATTAAATAGTAGAGGTTTTAGCCGTCATTCAGATGAAACTGAAATCAATGGAAGCACAGACGCCAAGCCATAAGCACGATCCATGTTGTTCTACTAATCTTCCTGCTATCCCTACCGGTTCATCTTTTTTAATTTCAGTACAGCCCAATATTGACTATTCATGTCAATAGGGCTTATGTCTTATGCCATACACTGGGGTGTTTGGAAACCCTGACCTGTTGGAGGCGGGTCCATACAGGCCTACCTCCTTCAATAACACACAATTTCTCAAATACAGCAGCCCTCACTCGATACACAAACACACCGAGGCATACAGATGAGGCCAGACAGACATTTGGCTGCCGCTCGATGAATAGAAGACTGTTGAAAGGACTGAATGAAGGATGTTTCCAATAAATGTGATGAAAAGGACTTCAGCTGCAAATTACATTCTTGAAAACAAAATGTGCTGCTACATACATGCTTTCATACATTCATACATTTGATCGCACCGTGTCATATGGTAAGCATTGTATGCTAGGTTATTATTTAAGTACATTAGGTGTCGTTATCTTGTCTAGGGGTCTTCTGGCTTACTCAATTTGCAATGCAATCAATCAAATTTATGTTTCCTTCCTAACTTACCAGGTGGTTATGCCTTTATTGGCACAGCGCTGAAACCACTGCCACAATTGAAAGGGTTCCAGCTCCCAATCACTGATTAACTACCGTGCTTCACATTATATTGTATTGGAAATGTCAGAACACTAATTAACCAGCCAATAATCTAATACCGGTACTTGGCTGCAATATACATAGCTAAAATGCTGCTACAATATATATACCGGTAGCTAAAATCTACACAGATCCTTTCCCGGTTTTAACAGGTTAATAAACATACTTAAGGACAGATCCAAATAATTAATCGATCTGACTGGGACATACATATGTCTCATCTGCGATGACAAAAATGAGTTCACTTTGTCCTATACTGCTCACATGGATATGAAAATGTTTCTTAAACAATGCATGTGTAGTTTAGGACAACAAAGAGATATAAACTTGTCTAAATAAGGACTTTACAAACCTGGGTATTATTGCTGACCGTTACAAACCTGGGTATTATTGCTGACCGTTATGTAACAGAAGAGCCAGGTAGCATATAAAGCACCAATTAAAAAAAGACAAAAAAAAAATCCCCTACCTTAGACTACAAATCTCTCCCAGACTATTCCAACTGTTAGCAATACATCCGTTGAACTTCATCTAAAAGCTTTGTCATGGATAACATCCAAACAGGACGTGATGTTTGCATAAGGAGTGAACTGAACTGGAAATACCAGAATATAGAGGAACACCTGCCAATCACATAATAACTGACCTACAGATCAGCCGCTACTGTAGTGTTTGCACAGCGTTGGAGGAAACACCTTACCTACAATGTGAGACTTTGGAAGCAAATTTCAGCTGTTTCACAAGCATATAGGATGTGAACCATTCTTACACAGTTGAGTTGGCCTGCAGAAACCCGGGGAAATTCAAGGCCAGAGGGAACACATACATGCCTGTAGTGCCTTGTGACAGTTTATATGGTGGCAAACCAGGAAGTGGGGAAAGAAACCTCCTCCTAACAAGGAAAGATAAGAGAGGAGGGTTGCACTGTCCGCGTAACGCTGTAACTAATGTTACAGCTTCTGTTCCGTCTTCCATGCCTCACCCAGCACAACTCACGCACAGATGCCCTGGAAGATCCTTGGCTCCCCCTTACCTCTCTCCCTTTCATCCCTCTCTCCCTCATTCACCTCCTCACCACCCTCTGCTCGCCCATCGTCATTTCTCTCTCTCTCTCTCTCTCTCTCTCTCTCTCACCCAGGCCCTGGCGGATGCCACTGCGGGTCTTCTTCCTGCGGCGGTGTCCGTGCTCCTCCAGGCAAGGCAGGCCTCCTACGTTGGAGAAGCACAGCTTCTTGTTGATGAAGAGGAAAAGCACGGCCAGTGCCACGACGAAGACCCCCACCGCTGAGAGGAAGCCGATGGCCTCGGGGGTGACTGCCAGGGACAGAGAAGAGAGGGACAGGGAGGAGAGGGAGAGGGGACACACAATGACACACTGATCAGACCACACAAACAGACAGCCTGGCGACGTGCACGCATGCATGCACACACACACAGGCACGGACACACACAGTACGCATGGTACATGAGATGCATACACAGACACAATGAGCGAGGCTTTAGTATTCAAGGAATGCAAAGGTGCTGTTGCTGCACTCCATCATGCTATATGTTCTGAGAAGCATTTTGAGTGTTCAGAGTATTGGTTCTACTATTCAATTCACATCTGTCACTTAGGTGATGATGGGAGCTGTGGGGTGCATACTTAGTTTAGACTAGTCATTGGTTTAGGTGTGCTGCCCTGTGGGAGGTTAGGCTTAGGGTGAGGGTTTGAGATAGGTTGTAGTTGTAGGACTAATGACTGGTCTAACCAAATTACTAGTCTAAACTAAGTACTGTCTAAACTAAGTACTGCACCCGGGAGCTGTCTATACAATATGTTTCTGCACCAGAATTACCACAATCACAAATTCCTGTGGGTTCATTGGTTACAAGTCAATACATTTGTACACATTATACACAATAGAACTTCATTGGTGATGTTGGCCCACACCTCCTTATTACATCCTGTTTTCCTGCTCCAGTTGTATCAGTATACAGTATGCTGTATAATTTGTAGGGATGTCCCGATATACACTTTTTTCGTTTCCGACCCGATCCCGATAATGTCTGTGTTAGCCGATACCAGAGAATAATATTTATAATTATTAAAAAACACAAAATAAATGGTACATCAACTACATTCATAAAGGAGGGGGGAAAAGTACTTTATGAATAAATCACTTGAACTATTTCAAATGTGAAAATAGCAGATCTACAAAACGCATCGTGATGCAACGCATGATTATTTCACTATGTCAATGAACAGTTGGGGTAGCTGTACACACCCACACACACACCCACACACACACACACACACACACACACACACACACACACACACACACACACACACACAGTCATGAACGTTCTAGCCTTTTTCAAACATGCAGCTCTGAGAAGAACAGAAGGAATGGTTTCTGTGAAGGAGCATACGTGCAAGACTCAGCAAAGATGAAGAGAATGGTAAAAAAGAGATCAGAATGGAGAGAATGAAGAGAATGAGAGAGGGTATGGCTGGGCAAATAACCCAAAATATATCAAAACACACATTAGAACCTCTAAGCCAGTGGTCCGGGGCCCACTGGTGGACCATGAGGATTTTGACAGTGGGCCCCCAAATAATTGTCAAAACATTGATTGTGTTCCAATAATTTACGATTAGTCTGTTTAACCACATATGCCCTGTATTATACATTGTTGTATAAAATCGTGGCGGGCAAAATAAACGGTGAAAATGTACTGTACACGCTCACATGTCAAGTTTCCTTTTGAAATAATCGTTCGTTAATTGCAATCGAGGCAAAAGTTTGAAATAATCACAGTATTGATTTGAAGTCATATCGACCAGCCTTAGGAGAGAGAACAGCAGCACGTGGAAAGGAAGTACAGAAAAAAGAAGAAAAAAGGCGAGGGAGGGAGAGTGATGAAATGACCAAGATGAGGCGAGAAAAGGAGAGAACAAGAGAAAAAGAAGCCTCTCTCGTTCTCACACACACACACACACACACAGAGGCTCGTGTGCTCGCTGTTCCTCATCTCCATGGCAACCACTCATGGTGGAGGTGAATCGATGAAAGCTAAAGATGAGAGAAGAAGAATCAAGTCTGTATAGAGATCAAAAGAGAGACCATCGGAGACACTGGTGGATGGACAGACAGACAGACAGACAGACAGACAGACAGACAGACAGACAGACAGACAGACAGACAGACAGACAGACAGACAGAGGGTTCAGTGTGTGTTGTTCTCAGAGTCAATGTCAGCGAGGGCAGATGGACAGGAAGAACACCCGTGTCACAGTCTGCTCTCACACCTGCCATCCTCACATACGTGCGTGCGTGTGCGTGCACACACACACACACGCACAGCAGGTCTCCACATTAACCGCTTGTCTGGGACAAATGGAAGTTTTTGTAGGGCAAGTGTAGGAGAAATACAATTGACCCAGATGGGATACGTTAAGAGGAACTGCACTAAATAAGTCAAACAGAGAGTTGAGGGGATGTGTTTCAAGAGAGGAATAATGTCGTGCAGTGTCTGCTGGGATAAACCAACTACTGCAACTAGGCTAAGTCAGCTAGCTAGTTCTGAAATGCACAGGGATTGTTCATTGTTGGGGATTGCTGTTGCTCCAAACATACATACAGTATACAGTACATACTGCATAGTTCAGTGACTGCTCCTTACTACTTTTCAGACTGCACGCACACGCACACACGCACACACACATGCACATCATCACACGGACAGGGAATTGAACCTAATTACCCACATTAAGGATCTTAGAGTGAAATTAATAAAAGGCTTTGGCATTATCTCTCTCTCTCTCACACGCATGTACGCACGCACGCGCACCAACCAACCAACATACACGGTCCATGAAAGCTAATTATCCACATTAATTGATGACCTTACAGTGCACTGAGAGAGACAGCAGGCAGTCCCTTTTGTTCAGTGACTACAAAGCCCCTCTCTCTTCTCTCTGCGGGCTCATATCTCTGTTTAATGAGCAGTATTACTAGTGTGGCCTTCTATAAGGCAGTGTGCATCTCCCCCAGTCTTTCAATCTAACAGCAACATCAAAGTACTGTCTGCTTTCCTCTGGAGGTGTTCACTTCAAAGGCGAGGGGTGGAAAAGTCAGCACTGGCATAGTAATCAGGGATAAGGGTTTAATGTGCGCTCACACACGTACATGTCAGTGGCACTGGGCACGCACATGCATACAAAGCACGAGTAGGTCTGTGCATGTGTCCATATACACATTACACATACACATACACACAGCTCGAGAACAAACACAACACTCGTATGTGCACACATGTGTGAAACCGGCATGCATGCACACTTTGATATGAATATATTATTATTTGACAGCCTATCGCAGGTTTGAATCCCGATCCCAGCGACCTTTGCTGCGTGTCACCACCCATCTCTCTCCCCATTTCCTGTCAGTCTACTGTAACTCTATCAATAAATGCAGCCCTCCTCCCTCCCAAAAAATAAGATCATTGATTTGAAAAGACTTTAAACATAACGTTTTTAAGTGTAAAGGTGTAGCAGCCTAAACCTCATTCACTTGAACGGAGTGTTCGTTTTTCTGGACGCGCGCACACGCACACGCACACGCACACGCACACGCACACGCACACACACACACACACACACACACACACACACACACACACACACACACACACACACACACACTCCAGTAGGCAAGCACATAATGAATTATCAAACTGTTATTAACATTCAAACACATCCCTCCCTCCCAACGCACATCAAATACAAATGCAACAGCTCAGATCACAGACCACAGCACAAACACAAATGAAGGCAATGTAATTGACACATTCACCCATGGGTTTATACTGGCAGAGTTATAAGAGCTTCTTGGAAGCAAAAGTCTATAGTACATACATATCATCGCTGTCGGGCAGAAACTGCAAATCTCCATATTTCATGTTTTTTGAGTGGCGCAACCACTCCAAGGAACAGAAATGTCCGTGTGTGTTCACCTATAGTATGTGTCCGCCTATGTATGTGTTAATGAGCACGAGTATGACTATTAGTACAAGTAGGGGCACTGTCCAGAGAGAGAGATAGTGCTGTACTGTTGCCTGCTAATGAGAGAGAGAGAAAGTGGGGGGGGGGGGGGGGGGAGTTGCACCACTCAGTTCACATGGGTGTGATTTGTTTTTGTAAATGAATCTTCTTCATACTACAGTGTCACACAGAAGTAACAAACATTGTCTATCTACAAGCTCAGAGCTTGTAGTGAAAGTAGATAAGTGAGTCTGTGGGTTTCATAAATATTATAGCTTGTTACTGAATAATAATAAGTTCCATTGGTTCCTTTTTCCATTTCCTGAAAATTACCAGTTTTGGACATTTTGCACACTCAACAGCGACTGTATGCATTATAGCTAAAAGTTAAAAGTAAAAAATATATGTTAAAATATGTAAAAGTTAAAATATTTAGGACGACCGTTGAGCCGATTCTACTCTATGGCTCCGAGACATGGACACTAGAGAAACGGTTGGATGGCACTTACACCCGCCTTCTAATGAGAGCGCAAAATCCATCTTGGAAGAGCCACCCATCAACTAATCTAATATACGGCAACCTTCCCCGTGTTTCTTCACTAGTCCGATCCAGAAGAACACAGATTGCCGGCCACTGCTACAGAGCTAACAATGAGGTTATATCTTCCCTTCTTCTCTGGAGTGCTGCCTCAAACCAGACCATAGGTAGAAAACTGTCGTTCCCTGATGTCATCGCTAGGGACACATGCATAAGTAAGCAGGAACTGGGGATGGCAATGAAGGAACGGAAAGTCTGGCATGGCATTGTGAAATCCATGATCTCGACCGCGGTCGAAAAATGATGATAGCTTCTAATGTACAATTTTCAAATACCAAGCCATTCTTGCTTGGTAAAATGTGGTACCATGGTAAAACAGTAGTAAGTAGTAACAGTCTATGACTATGTCATGGACCCTAGCGTCCCTATCCTGGGGGCAACATTCTGCAGAAATAGCAGCTCAACACCACACATTGTGAGTAGATAGGCTTCTTTTGGTATAAATATTTAGTGTAGAGCAAAAACAGGAGACTAGTATAGAGCCCAAGGGAATCCGGTGAACTAAGTATAGGGTTTAAAAAGTGAAAAACAAATAAATACAACTTCATTGGCACTCTAAGCTAGCCCCTCAAGTGTACTAAAAGGAAAACAAACATAGTTTACAGTGAGAGCGAAGTACACTATATACACACTCATTTATGGGTGCACTCTTGAGTGGTATCCAAACTTTTTGTGAGCATAAAGGTGAAAAACTAGGTCATGTGTGTGGCCGCCTGGCCGGGTGGGAGCAGTGTGGGGTAGACTATATATAAAGCTCCAAAATATAATAGCATAGACCAACATGGTAACGCCCCACCTGCCTCTGATTGGCCTACCGACACTGCCGGCCTTACCAGATTTTCCTCCGAGGTGGAAGATACATGCTGGATAGTCTGCCGCGAGGTTACTCCGTGGTGGGAAATAAATAAATAATACAAGTACGATATAATGCAAGAGAATGACAGCTTGGCACGTGCGGCAGTTACTTTAAGTTTTGTAGAAGAGGCAAACTAATATCGTTTATGCCGTTGGCCTGTTTATTTTGTATACATGTGTACACTTGAAACATTATTGTACTGTAAAAATCACACCAGTGTGAACCAAGTGGTGCAACTCCCGTGCGTCCAGCAGGTGGCAGCCATGTCACATACTTCTCTCGTTCCATGCTCACACAGACACACACACACACAAACACGTACAGGGCATTGTAAGCTGGATGTAGAAGTGGTTTGCACCACTTAAAAAGGTCTCTTTTCCCTTGATCTTTATCTTTTTTAGTACAATAGTATTAGTTTACTATAATTAGATTAATACACGATAATCAACACTATAACACTTTAATTTAGAACACAGCCAAATTAAATCATAGTACATACGTGTTCAATCAATTATTCAATCAAAGCAAACGGCACAAACAATATAGTTTGCCTCTTCTACAAAAAATAAAGTTACAAGTTACTGCCGCGTGCCAAGCTGCCATTCTCTTGTACTTGTTTCCCACCACGGAGTAACCTTGCGTCTCGGAGGACAGTCTGGTGAGACCATGGGGGCAAGACGGGCAGTGTCGGTAGGCCAATCAGAGGCAGACGGGGCGTTACCGTGTCAATTCTCGGACGTAGGATAGATATACGCAGCATGTATGAGGCGCGGAAGGTGGCAAACCAGTGAACACAATTAATTAATTGAACTATTTGAGTGTGTACAAACCTTTATGTAGAATTTTAGACTCAGGCTTTTAACGTGTGAACACTGACAGGCATTTAGAGTGTGTGTGTGTGTGTTTTCTCACCATTTCAGATTCAGTTGCCGGAGAGAATGGGTGTGGTAGCTATTGATACAGTAAGGTGTGTATGCCTACTATGCCGGTATCCTGTCACGAGTTATCGCACTACACACAAGAAAGCTGCTGATTACATACTGTATGTGAGAGCCTGCGCACGCACGCACGCACACGCACGCACGCACACGCACACGCACACGCACACGCACACACACACACACACACACACACACACACACACACACACACACACACACACACACAGCGCTCATCTCTATTCACAAATGTACTAGACGCCATTACTGATGTAATGACAATTCTACTGAATTAAACACTAACAGCCAGGTATGTTTGTGAAGGTCAGACTGGCCTTGCTTCATAATTACATTCAGTTCTGTCCACAATACTCAAACCCAGTGACCACAAGGATGCTGACATTAACTCCCCCCCCCCCCCCCCCACACACACACTCGCCCACCTCTTCCCTCGTCTCTCTCTCTTTGTCACGCACACACCTGAACATCAGTTAGTTTCCGTGGAAACAGGCCAGTGGCTGTGTTAGGTATAATGAGTGTGCCTTTGCCCACCCACGTAATAGAGGGGCTCATGTTACCATGGTACTATCAGTCTATGAGCCTTGATTGGCTGGGAAGAGAAGAGTTTTTCAGTTGTGAAGAGGCATTCAAGACGACTTGGAACTGAGACGTTTTCAGAGCTGATGTGAGGTCAGGAGGGCTTGTGCAGCTGTTCCACAGAAAATATGTATTTTCAACTGTCTTAATTGTCTGTTGAAAATACAGTTATGTGGAAAGTGCTGTAAAATGAAAATATTCCTCAATGTTGCAGTGGCCAGTTTATTCATTATTTTGTGATGCATGTGTTACAGCTGGAGAGAGCTTTTGTGATGTGTGTGTGGTACAGTTGTTGTAGGTGTATGAGAGAATAGCTCTAATCAATACAGAAAAACTTCCAAGATTTGAATAGATAGATTAAAATGTTTGTTTTAATAACTGCTTTATAATTAAGTTTATTATTATTATTATTACTATGAAAAACTGCAAAACCCGTCTGCCCATCCGTCCGTCAGGTCACGCCACCATATATGGCCGTCAGCCTGTTACAGATCTGACCCCCCATGCCAAAGCGCAAGGGCTCGCCCAGAAGTCTGCCGTCAACCAGGCGGATGCGTGCACGCCACCTGGCCCTCAGGGTGTCTTACTGGTCATTATTACAATATTACTTGAGCAAGCACAACGCGCAAGTAATAGTTTTCGTCCAGGGCGATGTTTGATACGTATGAACTGTGCCAGCGTATGACATAATGACTACTTGTGCTTGATATGGCAGTGGTGTCAGATTACATACATGTATACATAGGGGCATTACCTTTAATCCTCCCGACACTAAAACATATCGTCCTTACGTCACCATCGAAAACCAATTACACCCTGGCATTGGGTCCTTTAATCCATATCTTTATTACGTCATCATTGAGAGCTAGTTATAACAGTTATACCCTGCTACGATACATACGCATTAAACGGGGCATACGCAAAGTAACCACAGTATACCGCTAATCAACTTACAAATGACATATAGGCATTTCCTTCAATAGCGGTCGACAGTACTTGCACGCTCTGCTTGCGCACTACTAGGCCATTTATGGCCTACTTGTGTGCAATAAGCAAGTAGGCACTCGACAGAGTGCAGTTCTAGTTATTTTTATTTATTTTTTGTGATCAAGTTTTTTTATTTATTATTATTATTATTATTGCCCTTATTATTATTACTATTATTCAACCAGCTGATCTCAATCTCACCCACCATCCCTCTTTCTCCAACATCCAAGAGGAGTCATTAAAGACTCATATAGAGAATATAGGTTATAAATGGTCTAGTTCAGACATTTGCAATGCTCCAAGTTGTATTGAATGCCCTGTGAGAACACAGAACTGTGTAGATCTAAGATAAAGTTACAATAACATTTTAAAAATGTTTCAAAAATAAATAAATGATCACAAACAGAAACTGAAACAGAGTGTTATGTTGAATGTTCCTCTAGTTTTCTGTTTCCAAAACCTGGAGAGTTTAAGGGGGATTTTGTTGGAAGATTTATCAATATTGGTGTAGAGATGCCCTCTGCTGTCCAAAGGCTGCATTACATACTGAGGCTATCTCCTTGGCTCAGTTGAACCAACTAAAACTATGCCTAACCCAAACTTCAGTACAACTGTGCTAACCCTAAACCTAACCTCAGTAAAATTACTGTACAGTATGTCTAAACATAACCCTAAACCTAACTTGAGCAAAACTATGCACAGTTTTCCCTAGTTCCCAGAATGTTTTGGTGACCACCCTTCCTGTTACCCAGAGGAAAAACTCCCCCCAAAAGATCCTTGACAGGAAAGAAAAGGATCATAAACAACGCTAGAGATCAGCAATTCTGGCTACAGTCAGTGCAGTTTTATAACTCTGTAGGATGGCATGTTAGGTGAGATGGGAAACTTCAGGTTTTGCCGAGTGCCATGTTTACTCTACTTTTCTACAGGCCTTCTTATGGGAACATCAATCATTCTTGGCTTGTTTTCAAAGGCAAGCAAGTACAACTACTGTATATAATGTGCTTTTGGGGAGAGCTATCACCTTCATTGTCACGATTATTACATTTTACCAGACTATTGTCACTCAAATAATAGCAATTAATGATTTAATTGTGTTTCTGTCAGTGAACACTGGAATATATGAATATAATTCATGTTTGGCTTTTAGGATTTGAAGTTACACATGGCAGATATGACAAATAACAAAAAGACAAATAAATAACTGACATATTTAATAACTAGGCAAAAATAAATAACTAGGTAAAAAAACTTTAATGGTGGAAAATAGCCGATCTGTAATCTCACAACGACGTTGCAAAGTGTTGTGAGCTTGTAGGTCTGCTATTTCCACTATTTTTGAAAATGTATTTTTCAACTTGGAAAACGATTATGACGATTATGCAAAATAATTGCAATTATCTCAAATAATCACGATTAGGCGAATTAATTAATCAAATTAATGAATCATTGATACATATATAGTAGACCAATGGAACCTCATTCAGCCACACAATCAATTCAATCATTTTGGCCATGATGCTAAAGATCTCACGTTTAGTAGTTGAGGAAGGCAGGTTGGCAATGGGATCTGCCCCGGCTGACCTGGGGTCTGTAGTTCCTCTAAGACTGTCCATGTCTCCTTCCACACCTCCTCTACTACAGACCTCTTCTATTTTCCTACTGTCCTTGACCACTTTTCCCCTCAACTCCAATCTTTTCTTCTGCTCTCGTATCCACTCTTTTCCCCTCTTTGCTACACTTCCCTCTCCACTCTGTTTGCTCGTGACACGACTTTCCACTTCTGTAGATAGATACATAGATACATTTAATCTAACACCTAAACATTCTCTCTCTTCCCTCTCTTTCTGTGAACTTGTACAATGTTGTGTGTTTGGTCAGGAACCAGCCTTCGGTCTGCTCAGGAACCTGCCTTCGGACGTAACACCCTTCCTGATTCCTGCCCCAAGCTCCAACGAGGGGCAAGGTGATGAAAATGATCTCCCAGTAAACGGAGACTAGTAAGCAAATGATTGTAGCAACCAGCATGTTGTTAGGGCTTAGGATCCTCTGTTTCTAGCCACGTCTAGTCCCTTCATAATATGTTCTGGTCCTGCCCAAAACTCACCCAGTTCTAGCAGCCCATTTCTTTTTACTATTTTAACCTAACCTTCCCCACTGACCACCATTTTCAGCACATTATAATCTAGAAAACATGTACTGTTTAAAGTATTTTCCGGGCAACGCTATGACAGAGCTTCCCCTGATCCCTTTTCAATGCAACTTAAAGAGAATTTGTTTGTACTCAAACTCAAACTTTAAAAAAAATCTGAATCCTCTATGATAACAACAGCAACATCCAAGTAGCACTCTCTGCATTCGTTTCTTCCCCAAACAATTATTGACAATCATCCAGTTTGGATGATTGCCAGTATGTGCCTGAGAGGGAGGAAGATAGAGTGGCTGAGAGTGTGTGTGTGTGTGTGTGTGTGTGTGTGTGTGTGTGTGTGTGTGTGTGTGCGTGTGCACCATAGACTGTAAAAAATATGGACAAAGCGTTCCCCGGGTCTAACATGAACGTAAAATGAAGCCTGTCAGTCCTTGAATTGTAAATCGCCATCTTTCTAGATCCGTTTGGGCCCAGCTGGCCATTGGCTGGCCCAGACAACGAGGCGGGACTTCCCCCCTTCTTCTTAGTTGGTTTTTATTTTGACTCGAGTGGGTGGGGAATCCCGATCATAGACTGTAACGGTAGCCACGCCCCTCAGAACATACGCAACTTTATGGTAATTTTTTTAATAAATGGGACCATCATTTTCCAAAAAGAATATTATGACATTAGAAATGAGACTTTAAACTAGTGACTGGAAGCAGAAAGTATTCATGACCATGTTTATTAAGGTAATACAGTCTAGGTGAAGTTGGGCCCAAATACATGGACTTCTATGGGGCTATGGGTTTTTTTGGGCCCAATGACAGCGCCACAACAGGCGATTATATGAACTTTCAGGAAATCCCGATTTCCTTAGTGGCTTCACAAAATATCTGTCTGACTGCCCCCCTGGTGTGCACGTGTGTGTGTGTGTGTGTGTGTATGTGTGAGTGAGTGCGTGCGTGCGTGTTACACAATAATGGTCCACTGGCAATGGGAAAGGACTCAATCGGCCATTGTTTTCGTGTTTTCCTGCATTTAATACTTTTGGTGGGAAAGGGGTATATGTAATACTCTCACGGATAGAACTGAAATGGGACAAGTGGAATCAATTTAAACAATGCCACTTTGAGATTCCACGCTATCTTATCTAGTGTATATCTCCACAAGTCATCTACATTAGGCAAAACAGCTCCTAGGTCCAGTCTGAGTGGATCATTAAGGAGGAAATACATGTTCCAGTTTCCTGATCCAGCTAATTACCCCCTGTGCGCCACACACACACACACATACGCACACAACTGGCACATTACAACATTATGCAAACACAAACAAAATCTCTCACACAGGAAAACAAACATACACACCAATTCACACAGATTCATACCGCACGCACGCGTGCACACACACACAGTCACACACACAGACACACACACACCATTCCATGTAGCTGGATTGCGGGCTGTCTCAGAGTATGTAGGCTTATAACTAGCACAACTGTGGTAGTTGGAGGTGGTCAGTGTTGCCAGATTGTGTGAGGGAAATAAGAAACCAAGTCTATGAAAACAAGCCCAAAAGCAGCGTCCACATGAGCACACCACCACAATAGCTTGTACATCAGCAGTTTTCAAAAGATATTGTACAATATTTTCAAATGGGGGGAGAGGTTCTGCAGACAAATAAATATTAATTTGGGGGTCCTCAACATGAAAATGTTGCGAAACACCAAGTCAAACAGTTACTAATTACAACATTAGGAAGCAAACCCAAATAATACTGCACAAGCCCTCCCAAAGATAAAAAAATAAAATAAATGAAACCCGCATTCTAGCAATATTACAAGCTTTAGATTAAAAGAAGCCCAAAGTCGCTTAGATCCTGTGGTCAGGTAGGACCACTACTGATCGACAAGAGGCATTGCATAAAGATCAAAGGGGAAATGGCTCGCCTTCCTGAACGAGCTCAACAGTAGTTCAACTTTGGCCAGGTTTGTGTCCCGGGTAAGCAGGTATAAGCAGGACATGAATCTCATGGATTGCACTGCAGCTTTAATGGGCTCCATGCACGCATAACTCTTCCTACTTCTGGGCCCCTTCCCTACTTCCTTCACAGGTGTTACCGATGATACTAATTAAGGCTCAGTTCCATGCCATGTGCAGTGGTTCTCAGACTTTTTAATATCAAGGACTCCCATAACTCTTGAGAGTGTAGAAATGGAACCAAATGGGTTCCATTTGTACATTCTCAGAGTCATTTGGTTCCATTTGTACACTCTCAGAGTTACAGACCCGTACGAGGCAATTTGGAGCCACTTTGAGACCCACTGGTGTAGCAGAGTGTTTCCAGTGAGCCAACATGCACAAAAATGGCGTGTGTGCATAGAGCCCATTGAGGAATGATTCCTATGGAGTTTGGTCCAGTGTTTACAATCCTCCCCATATGTAGACCTCTGACAGGCCTGGATCAAACCCCTCCAGCCACAACTTCCTGTCCCGTTTCTCCATGAAATACTGTATTACAATGGAGTGCTGAAGCCCCACACACACTTTGATTGCATATGGGCCTAAATGGAAACAAGTCTTTTGCAGACTTTAAAAAAAATGCTATATCCCTTTTTTGGATGTGTTTGACTGTATACCGTTTGCTGATTTTACATTTCTGTCTAATAACTTGAAACTACCGTATTCAATGAAAACAAAAACGTGTGCCATGCTGATCTGGGAACTCCCACCAACACTGTCACTATGCTCTCTTTGCTGGTGTCTGTCTCAATATACAATTACATAACTAAAATTACACTTGAACTCTGCTCAGAAAACACACTTATAGTAGCCTACTATGGCCTCTGAAGATCGAGACTTGAAAATAATGTAATTTCTTGGGTCGGTTTTGTGAAGGTTTTCCGATGGTTTTCAAATCCCTTGGCAACTTAGCACAAACACTGGTCAGGGGTCTGCCATCAGAAAATAGTCCGAATAGACCCCACATTTCTGGGTACAAGGATTCCAACGGTAAAGACCAAAAGTCTGAGCACCGGAAGTGGGTGTAATTGCAATTTGTCCCCACTATCATCATTTCTTTGCCTCTACCTCATGAACGCAAGGACGGACAGGTATATTAGTGGACCTGGGTGCCGCAAGTGCATCGTTGCTCCAATTAGCGCCAATACACACACCACATGTGGGGCACTACAGCAGTGTTACAGCATTTCAAATTGCCATTGTGATTTCACTCATTTACTTTGAGATTCACCTTGATACAACTTCTCTTTCCAGATTGTATTAACTCTACTTTTGCTATACAATTATATTGCACCCTGGCACTCATGGGTACTGTGTGTGCTAGGTATTATAGCTACAGTATCAGTTCACCATTAAGGTTTACAGATCCCTCCAAGGGTTGTCTTGATCATGTCCCAGGAGCAGAACCGTGTGACTTTGACCCTGGCCTTTACTGTTGTTCATTCGTAGCCTACAGGTCATGCACATGCACATTGAAGCTTATTCTCCTATAAGTAGCTCTGGATCAACTATTACCATTCGTATCATTCACTCTCACCACATTCCGTTATGTAATTATGTAGGCTACTAAATCCTGACAGATTAGATGAAATCTGAACAAAGAATTACTATTTCAAACATTAGTGAATTGTCTGGTAGCGTGATAATCACATTAAATAGCCATTTGTAAACAGGAAACTGATCTTATATGATAGTAAGCCTATAGGATACACCTAATGTAGGTATTTTATCATGATCATAAAGATACTCCCCTTCCCATCATACATAAACGAAATGTTGATATGGTATCATTATTTAAATTCTGAGTTTATTAAAACACTTAAAATAAATCAATTATATAGGGTAGTTTACTAGACTAAGATTGTAGGCATACCAGATTGTTTTCAATATAAGTCTGCATGCACCTTTTTGCTGTAGCTCATGACAGATGTTATTATGCACAACATGCCTATTATAGAAACATACAGTTGAACACGTTTGACCATTCATTAATTGACTATAGGTAAACCCACGATACAATCTGATAGTGGCCTATCCAGGACAGCAAAACATGTCTGCTCTGCAGAATGATATACTGGCCTACACACTACACTACATATGCCTACAGTAGGCTACAGTAACTATGGCTGCCCAAACCGTTAGACAACAAATGAAGGCAACATCTATACTATCCACGAATCATGAAGGGAAAACAAATTTAACCAAGACTATAACGTAGGCTATAGGCTAATCCGTCAAATCTACGGACCGACAGCGAATCGGGTACTTACTATCTGCGGCCATGGCTGTGTCCGTTTCAGCTCCGGTTTAAACGGCGGACGGATTTAGCAATAGAGCAGCAGCATCCCCGAGCCGTTGGTTTACATGCTGTTGGACTATCGGTCGGGATGCAGCAGCGCCGGTGGCCACAAAACGCTGATAACGGGATGCTGCCTGGTGAGGTGGACCGTGTCTCCCCCGCAGTATAGCTCGTCGGCTGTTCTATTCAATAATGGAGAACGTTTAGATACGCTATGTTCCTGGATCCTGCATCTCCAATTAAATGACGCGCTCACCTCACAGACCTCAAAGAACCTCTACGTTATATACTGTACGTGTATACGTACGGTGTTGCTTGCCAAAAAGCAGTGTGTGGTTCTCCAATACATCTCTGCCCCCCCATAATTATTTGGGCCGCCTGGCCTGTAGGCCTACATTGTGCCTATAATGACCTCTGCTCCATATTGATTCATTTATATAAACATTTTTCAAATTTCATACACTTTCACAATTCACAATGACTCTCACTATGATTCTTATGTGAGCATGAAGATATATTTTCAAATAGCTTGTAGTTATAACTATAGGCCTATAGGCTAGATAAAATGTTCATCACTTTGGTGGGGAGTGGGGAGAAGAATGGAAAGGTGGTTACTTACTGTAGCGTAGCCTATACTGCCATTATTCCCAGTTTCTAGGCAATTTTACACATATTCCCATTTGTTGTTGTTCAGGTGGGGTCAAATTCACCCAATAGAATATTATTCTATTGGCCTCGGAAATGTAAAGAAAAAGGAGAAAACCCTTTAAATCAAGACTGGACAATCGCCATCATAGATGCTAAATATGCTAAATAATGTGGAGAAAGTAAGGTCAGGAAAATCTTGAAGAAAATATGATATGCAATGCATGTCCACACATCTCATCTGTACCCTCGCAGTGTAAACACAATGCAAGAGGATGTGGGATTCAAGCTGAAGAGATGCTGGGAATAATGAACGATGACAATAGCATCAACTTAATGTGATGGAGTGAATCGGACTAGCTTGTTTTTCTCTTGCTTGTCCCACTGAGCAGCTGCACAGGAACAGCCGGGAGTGAATTAGTTTGGCCAAGGGCACCATCCTCAGAGTAACTGACTGAGGGAGAAGTCTACTTTTGCCACATAAATTCTTCCAGGCTGTCAACATGCAGCATTCATAATATCTTTTTTGTGAGATGTGTTTTGGAAAACAACTCATGGAAGCAGTATAGTCGCAAGGGTTTTCCTTATTATTACACAAGTACTGTCTGTGGCATATACTGTAGTAACATTCCTCATTTCTACCATACAGTTATTGCATGCATAACTACAGTACAGAACATCCTATTACTGTTTTAGTGGGAAGAAAGTAGGATGACACGATGGCCTGAAGTTGGCAGTGACATATACAGGTCATGCACAGGCATTGTGATGCATGATTAACAAACTAGCATCCTTGAGAAACATTAAAGGGACAGTGCTGAGAGGCATGTAAAAACAGGCTAATGTAAAATGGCATCCAGCATGGTTGCTGGTAGATCATACTGTACTGAGGCATGGGATTTTCCATTCATTTAAAAAACCAAGACCCAAAATGTGAGATGAGGCTTCTTACCCCGGGACAAAGGCTCATCAGAATGTGTTACGGTTACTGTCATGTGGAGAATCTCGCAGAGATGGAAAGCCTACAATAACCTGCAGTAACCTCGAGGTTCTAATGATGTAGAAACAAGCTGGCACTACAGTGGGAAAATGTGAAGTGTCTATCAATGAGAATAACAGAACTAAATCTCTTATGTTTGGTCTGAGTAGAAAGACTTGGGGTCTGCACTGTATTAACCATTCACTTAAGAGACATTTTCAAAAAGGTATTTAACGTTTTAGCTTTTTTTAAATACATTTCCAGAATAGGTGGTAGAAAAGCAATGTGAATGAATTGGAAATGCTGGACATCGCAAATTTCCCGATTGCCTGTAAAATGTCTTAGTCCATCAGAGTGTAATAGCTTGTTTCTACATCAGCAGAGCAGAGTATATCTATTTTGATTATCTTTCCATTTATAGACCCACAGAGAGCACCTACTCCACCTACTCCATCGTATTTTCAACCATGCAAGATGCACACTGAAAATAGCTTGCACCTTCCAATTATGTCTTTCTGTTGTGATATAAAGTACTGACCTGCAAAACACACTTTAGAAGAAGTAGGTCGAGAGTGGCTTATTGTCGGTATCAGCCGGTTACATGCAGGAGTCTATCCTCGTTACAATGCGCGGCTAGACCCTCACCCCTGGGAGATGGAATGCTGAGGTGGAGTGCCACACCTACCATCAGCTCCCAGTACTTTTTTTATTATACTATTTGCTGTTCCAAGCTGTGCTACTCATAGGCTATGAGTAGAGGCTATGGCGGTGCCCGGGATCAAACCCATGGGCTACCCGGACACTTACACACTTTAACAAGCACATCCCACATTTACTACAGTATCAGTATGTAGTACTAGTCAGTGATGCATGGGCAATTACCTGCACATACAACATAAGCAGAAGATAAGATGACTAAGTCTGAACTTAGTCGTTTATTTGGTCGAACAGCACATATTAATGAACACTACACATTCAATGCAATGTAACTATGTCGGATTTAGCAAGGATGTTAATTTCCATTCGTAGGCCACAAACAAACATAAACAGGCAACAAAACAAAGTACATAAACATTACCAAGAGGGTACAAACGGAGAGAAAAAACAACAGTAAAAAGGCAAGTAATGACCTAAAATACAAGATACAAAATGCAAGACACTCAAGAAAACGAATAAAACCTATAATTTAAAAAACGGCCCAGCTCCGTATCAGAGACTTCTTGGCATGGTGGTGTCCCAGGTCACTCCAAATCTAACTACTAGAACTAGGAATCTTTATGCCACTTTTGCTTTTTCTATACTAGTTTTCAGTTTACAGAACCATATCAATCAAACTTTATTTACAGCCGAAACCAATTAAAAACAATAAAAAATACATACAAAACACTTAAAAGATACAAGAGTACATAAAAATCTAAAAAAGTCCTAATAAAAAGACTAGGGGGCACGCATACCAGTGTTTCCACATATTCGATCGGTATCTTACTGTGCTTACCTTGGATTGGTCAACACTTCATTATGAGACCCATCAAGTGTACCTTTAAAACTAAAGATGAGGTATAGCCAGGTTAAAAGAAAACACACACAGCGACCAAGGCTCGGTGTTGCATGGGTAAACATCTCCCTAAATAGAATTGATGCCAGTATGGCCCTTTAAGTGTCTTGGTGCTGGTGGCTAATGTTTAATATGCCTTAGTGATTTAATGTATTCAAGAGTCTTCAACCTCTACGCTGGACTGCCTTGCTTACACGTCCCCACAACTGTCATCGCTAGTCATCTAGATCCATTCTTTGTTTCTGCATTCCAGCACAAAGAGAACATTCACATTAAACATCCCAAATCCCAAAGAACGTAAATTGCAATAAATCACAGAGGTATGTACACAGCTATTTTACCCAAGACAAGTAATGTTTTTTGCAGAAGATAAGATTTAATTTGCACTGCCCAATTTCACTTTATTGTATACTCTAATCGGTTTCTTGTACTGTAGGGAAGAAGCTTACCGGCAATGGAGCTGTTGAGCAAGGGCAGACATCCATTTTCTTCCACCATGATGTAAAAAGTAACAAACAAGAGCCAATACAACTTTAAAATATGTTTTATATAAAACAGAAACCGGTCATTGAAAATAAAATGTACCGTAAATCTGTACCAAAATAAACTTCAATCTAATCATTACAGTGAAAGTCAGACGTAACAGATGGGACATCATTTTTGGAGTCAATTTTGAAACCAAAATCACTAGATTTACGATATCTCGTTTAAAATGCTTATATTTTGGCCATAAGGCCTGATATTCAGATATCTTGTGTGAAAGTGAAACGTTTTGCTTGACCAAAGTCGGTAAGGTTCACCCTCCAGGGAGAATGAAGGTGCACAGCAAATTGGCAAACCAGACAGTAGTAAACCTTATCAGGTCAAAATGCATCAGTCGCTTCTGTCCATAAGAGGTAAATAAACCATATGAAAAATACATTAATTTGTTGCGTTCACACGAGGCATATGCAAAGATCACAGCATATTTGTCGCTTTGTTCCGTTCTCTTGCTCATGCGGTCATTCTCGTCCTCAAGCATGCGTCCGTAGTGACATGTGTCGGCGGCTGGCGGGGGAGATTGCATTGCAGCTACTGTTGTAGCTTTGTAGTTTTGCATCTGGAAGTTGAACCAAGGTCAGCTTCACTTTGTAGCCTTGTATGTTTTGCAGCAGCTACAAACGTTGGATGTACGTAGCTTTGTATAATGTATGTCGCTGGCTTCCATTGACAATGAATGGTAGACTGTATCTTTGCATCTGCCCGTGTGAACACACCAATTGTGTGCTGGCTACTTCCTCATTTCCATCCTATCATCGTGCCTGCTGTGTTGATATAGATAAAATACATAAAAATACAGAAATAATGTAAAAACATGTAAGATGGATACTAAAAGCAGGCACAAACTGAGATAAAAAAAAACTCTATCTTTTACTCTTTGAATTAGATGCTATATGTTCCTCATATACTCCTGGTATAGCACAAAACAAATCATTTAAGTCCTTGAAATTCTGGTACTGGGAGCTGCGGTCGCCCATATTGTGAGGTTACAGATCCGCTGCTTTCGGTGCACGACACCCGCAAAGCAGGAATATTGTCTGGGCAATAACCCTTGAACTCATGTACCAGCCTTTAAGTCTGAATGTGGAGGAGGAGAGGACGAGGTCATCTTCATCACCATTTGAATTTAATGATCTTTTTCGGTACATCTGAATGGAGCCAGAGAGAGAGAAAAAAACCCCGACATCAACAGAATTGTATGGAATGGAACAGATTTTGAACAGATTCCAAGTGAAAATGCTATGGCTTCACAGTTGTAAGATTAAAAACAGACAGGAGTTTGAAATAGACCCTATTCATCGTATACTTAAAAATCATTATGTTGAGAATTAGCCCCCACCAAAAGAATAAAAAGTGGCTTAAACTAAAGGACATTTCCGTGAGTGCTGGTATTCTCTTCTTAGAGATTTCTTGAAAAATGATAAAATACAAATAAAAATGGACAGGCAGGATTGGCAGCATATTGAAGGAAAACCTTCCCTTCTTGTCACAAACCGCCCTCTTCTACTATTCCATACCTTCAGGTGCAGTGTCAGGTTTGCTCAGGTTCCAGACTTTGGTCTCCTTTATCGTTTCCTTCCTCATGTTTCCTATAAGGCAGGAAATTGTCAGTCAAACAGAATATCTCAATCAGAATATACAAAGTGTACAACTACAAACTAATAGCAATGAGTCTCTTGCAAAGTGGCAAATGAAATATGTTGGCGACAGGTTTACAGGAGGACAAAATGTAATTGGTAATGTCAACTATTGACAATTAAGAGACGCAGGTCAAAAGTGATGAGATCCTCAATTTATTGGCCTCTGACCTTTGAGCTCCACATTCATGAGTGTTCTTTCCTTAAGTGAAATCTTCTTTTGGCGATGTCGCGTCTCATTGGATGGACCGCTCTCAAAGCTGGTCAGGTCCAACTCAACCTGACGATGACGTCTTGACTGAGAGGCCTACACACACACACACACACACACACACACACACACACACACACTTTATCACTCATGCTGCGTGACTGGATGAATCCGGAAATATATAATAATCATAAGAAAGTTAAAGTATTAATTCTAATAACAAGAAAGACACACCTCTACTGCCTGTCCATAGCTCCTTGACTTGATGGAGGCGAGAAGTTCAGCTCTTTTGGAAGACTGAGGGACACAAGGCAGGTAGGTCGGAGTGAGAACAACAGAGTCATCTGCTGGCCAAAGTTTATTATTGCATGTGAAGTGTATAGATGGCTGCCAGGAATAAAATGGTTGAAAATGTTAAGAAATAAAATGGAACTGACCTCTTGCTGAGCTGAAGTTCCTTCACCACTATCTTCTTCACCATCACCAGGTGGAGCATCCTGAAATGAGGTAAGATAAAGCACAGCATCTTTTTTACATCCCTTTTCTCCCCAATATAGTTGTTCTGTGTTGTTACTGCTGTTGTATCCTACGACTCACCTGCCAATGAGGAGCCCCCACAAGGAGGACATAGGGCCTTCGTCAAAGCCTGGCATGGCCAGACTACTATCACTGCGTAGAAAGTAGTCTGGAACTTCGGTGTGGAAGATTTATTTGTTTGTAAGTGGCGGTTACAAACAGATTCCAAAGTCACAGCAAAAATGTCTCACTTTGAATAGTGGGCTCTGATTGGTCACCCACAACTCTAGGGTGAGCGAGATATAATTCAAACTGAGGAGGTCCAAGGGATTTTTTTTCCGGTCTCCAAATGACTGAAATTAGTCCTGGAGAGTGGAGACTGAGAACTTTAAACCATGGATCCCTGATGTTGCCAAAAAACGCTGATGTAGTACTGATGACATACATGGGCATAAATGGGAGACGAGGGCCCGCAGACAGACAGACATTTTGTGCATGATGGTAGGGATGGGTTGACCAATCTGGGAAGGTGATGCCTACACCTCCCACAGACACAGAGATGCATTGTGTCCTCTATAGACCCACAGACAGACAGACAGATACAGACATTCATGGTTTTTCGGTTCTGAACAACCGCCGGGCCGATTTAATTCCCACTCTCCACTGGAAACCAAGTTTGAAGTCAATCAGTCGGATGGTGCCCATATAATAGCTCTATTATCACCAAAGGATGCAATGTCTCAACAACAAAACATAGCAGTACTCATTGTAGCAAACACTACAAACCTTTAATATTGCAAAAATATATACACTACGATATCTACAACCAGTATTGCATGTAATCCCCTCTCTCATCTCTGTTCTTTCTTTAATAAGCATACTAGAGTATAACCATAATGACCATGTGAAGAGTTCTAACCTTCTCTTGTTGCCAGTTGTAGAAGCCCACAACAGTCTGACGTAGCTGAGTGACGAAGTCTCTATGGACCAGGTTTATAGAGGGGTCTGGCCTGCTGGACATGGTGGCAGCACCTGTCTTCAGCTGCTGATAGCGTTCATGCACATTGGACAGCTCCTGGTGGCAAGGACAGGATGGAGCACATCAGAGGAAATGCAATGTGTACATGCTGTGTATACTATGCCTACAGTCCAGTTTTTTTAAGTTAGCAAGAGAAGTAAATACATTTTGTTCTATTACAGTGGAAATCTATGAGATGAGTCTTTCACACCAATCACGATACATATAACTGCAAGTATAACGATAATTATGTACACTGATTTGTAAACAGTGGCTTCACCCTATGTTTTCTTAGAATGTTTATCTTTTTCTTTTTTACTTTTTTTTTTTTTACTTTTTTTTAAACATATGTTTATTGATTTTCTTTTAGTACAAAGTATTTTCAAAACAATTTACATATATTTTTCCCCCCCACATCCCCATGGCAGCACAAATACAAACTAAATCTTATCACAAAATGATTTGACAATAAATACAGAACAAAAATAATAATGACAAAACTAAAAATAAAACGAAAATAAAACACATTACATACAGTTAAACAAAACACATTACATACAGTTAAACAAACAAATGCACAGTTCCCTACCCCCACCCCACAGCTGACTACTAGAATGTTTATCTTTAAAATCTGTGTAATTATCAGCCGATATATCAATATTTTCAATTTGGCATGGGCCCCAAAATGTAATTATTGAGGGCTATACTGTAAATGCAGTACTCAGTGACAGATCCATCTATCGATCATCCATCAACTCTCTGTTCACACATCTTACCTCTAGCAGGTCCTTCGTGACCACTTCCTGAGGACGACAGGCGCGCTCCATAAAACCCTCACACATCTCCTCCTTTTTCATCTCCCTCTTCAAGTTGTAACACAACTGCAAAAGGAGGACACGGTGAAAGTTGGTGGAGAGGTCAATAAAGATTGCTGGTTCAAATCTCTGGACTGACAGATGCCCTCCCTTAATGCAACGTACTGTAGCTGCTGGAATCCCTGAGTGAATGTGGGAAAATCTTGGTGGGACGAGTGAATTTCAAAATTCTCCCTGAATAAAAAATGTCAATCAATATGTCTAAATGAAAAAACAAGACATAGTCTATAATAGTGTGTACAATCTTAATTTTGAGGGGACACATGTATGCGCGCACACATAGGGGTGAGCTGTTGGTCGGGGCTACTGGGGGCAACGCCCCACTACGATCCTTTGAAGATGCACGCAAGCCCGCATAGCCATTCACAGTTTTAGCACCTTGTGCACCACTAACAAAAAAGATCTACAGCACATCCCACACACACGTATTCTACAATATCTAAGAGGAGAGAGAGAGGGGAATATGTCAAAGCCCCTGAATGGCCATGCATTCAAAATATATTTGATCTTGTCCGTACAAGATAATATTTTGTCCAAAGATATTATCTTGTACGGACAAGATAATATCTTGTACTTCTTAGGTAGTGTGCACAAGAAATCTGGTGATGATTGGTCGAGCAGTTTGCAAGATTAGTCACACACACACACACACACACACACACACACACACACACACACACACACACACACACTCTCTCTCTCTCTCTCTCACCAGTTTAGGCATGGCGGTGAAGTGGAAGGCTTTGTGTGCCAGAAGGGTTCTGAGGATGTACACAGCATCAAAGTGCTGAGCATTGATGGCATCCTGCTCAAACTTCTTCACATCATCCCAATGATTCAGCGACAGTCTTATCTATGGACAGAAGAAGAACAGTCTTAAGAACAGTTGGCTATGGGTGGGCAGCACCGAGGGAGCAGTTAGGGGTTCAATGTCTCACTCGAGTCAAGAACACTTCACCATTAAGCCAGGAGGAGCCGCTGAGCCGGGACCAAAACTACGCACCTGCTCCCAAGTCTTGCTTTAGGTGTGCGAAAGACTTTCTCTTAAGAGTGTACAAATGGAACCAAATGGACCCCGATTCCATTTCGTACATTCTCAGAGTTATGGGGGTCCTTGAAATTAAAAGGTTTGAGATCCACTGATCTAGGAATAAATAAAATGTCCATAAATAATTGTTAAAGTGTAGCTTTACAGTTGTGTGTTGTTGTTGATAAGAGAATCAGGAAAAGCAAATTGTGAAGAAGCAGGACTCTCAACCTTTTCTCTTGGTAAGCTGAACTGGTGATGATACAATCCATAGAGCAGGTACAATCCACCAACTCGGATCTGAAAGCTGTACGGTGGCAGGAAGAATGTGCTGGCTGTAGAGATAATCTCATGACTGAATGCCTTCTGCTCAAAGCTCTCCATAGAGCCACTGCAAAAGACAAGACACAACCACAATGAAACATCCACAGTAGTGTCAGATAGATAGATAAGATTTCTCTATAATATTAGAATTATTATTATTTGTTTTACTTCATAGATTGTGGAATGTGGCTGCAAACTTATTTCCCCGTTGTTCAATGTGGCTAAAGCTAAAGATCCATCAGAGGTTCAAAACGTTTCCAAACAGGCTATGGATGATGTCCATCCACTGCAACATCCATGTCGTCAACATGCCACATTGCCTTAAAGTTGCCATAATAGTCACTCAGCAGCACAAGTTGAGGTTGCAGACAGTCGTAATAACTTACAAGAAAATAGTTGAGAAGTTAAACTCCTTCCATATCCTGGAGAAAACCTCAAAACGCACCGACTCCGTTTGATGAAAACGAGTCAGCAGCTCCTCGCAGTCATGTTTCACTTGCTCTTTGCAGTACTCCATTGCCTCACGACTCACGTCGTTCTTGCTGCAGTGTACATGAATGTTCTGCCATTAATGGAATTAGTATTAGTAGCCTATCGTGTAAAATCTACATGAATTCTGCAATAAACCAGAAAACCACACACACTTTTATTATTCACGCCCTCCTGCGTGATTTGAGTTTCCCAGTGCTCTCCTTACTACAAATGTCGACGTCTCTTGAACGTCATCAGCAGCCGACGGTGTTGTCACTGTGAAAAGAACGCATGGTGCATTCATGTGATCCTCATTAGAATCAGAGCCGTAGGCATTAGAATCAGAGCCGTAGGCCTGTTGTTGATAACAACTTTATCACACACATAACTTAATTTACTTTAATTCCCTGACAAATCCAGCACGGGCGGTCTATCAGATATGAAACGTATTATATATATTGTATGTCTTTAAATGTCTGTATTCGTTGAATACACAGGACTTCAATGGAAACAACAAGTCCGCACGACTTTTTGGAGAGCTTATTTTAGACCAAGTGTACGACTGTCACTGTACTCGTGTTGTTATTTGCATTTCTGTCTAATGGTATTCATTCAATCAACAAATAAAAAAACTTTATTTTTTCTGGAACTGGAAGACTTCATGAACGCATCACACGGATGTGCGTGACGTCGCACGGAAGTAAACAAGTATTTTCTGGCTGACGTGGGAGTGTTGTGCAGCAGCAGCAGACTGACAGCAGCTCAATCTGAACATATTGGACTCATCGGGTTCTGCTCCAGCATCTGCATTGTCAAACGGGACATTTGATGACTTTGACCTGTTGTTAAACTAAACGCGAACGACCCATATAGGCGTCAACGAGACTTCGTACAAGACACACAGGCGTCTGTGGAATACATACAACGTTAGCTTAAAATGGCGGAAGTCGACGAGGCCAGCAAGCCGATGTTCGCGGGGCTGTCAGACGTGTCCATCTCGGCGGACATCCCCGTGGAGGGGGACATCTCCGTCCCCGGCGTGGGCTCCTCCGGGAAACAGGACGACGACTTCTCCACGCTGGACGAGCCGGTGAAGGACACCATCATGAGGGACCTGAAGGCGGTGGGGAGCAAGTTCATCCACGTCCTGTATCCCAAGAAGAACACGGCGCTGCTCCGGGACTGGGACCTGTGGGGACCGTTGCTGCTCTGCGTGACCCTGGCCGTGATGCTCCAGGGCGGCTCGGCCGACAGCAAAGACGACGGTGGGCCCGAGTTCGCCGAGGTGTTCGTGATCATCTGGTTCGGGTCCATCATCATCACCCTCAACTCCAAGCTCCTGGGCGGCACCATCTCTTTCTTCCAGAGCCTGTGCGTCCTCGGCTACTGCATCATGCCCCTGACCGTGGCGATGGTCGTCTGCAGGATAGTGCTCATCGGGGGCTCCGGGACGGCCAGCTTCGTCGTGCGGCTCGTCGTGGTCACGGCCTCGTTCGGATGGTCGACGTTCGCCTCCACGGCGTTCCTGGTCGACAGTCAACCTCCGAACCGCAAGGCGCTGGTCGTGTATCCCGTCTTCCTCTTTTACTTCGTCATTGGCTGGATGATCCTCACGTTCTCGCCATCGCAGTAGCGTCGCTGACTGGGGTCTTTGACTTGTGAACTGAAGTAATAATTGAACTCATCAGCAGTCATGCTAAAGATGTGAAAGAATCAGAAATGTATAAAGAACATTGATGAACGATGAAAAGAACATGGACTACTCAAATGAGTAGCCTATATAAGACTTTGTTTTCTTTTCCTTTTTTTGTTGGTTGGGAAAGCCTTCTGGAACAGCATGTGATGTGTGAACCATTAAACCAAACTATTGAAACATAATGCAAATTCTTGTTTGGTGGCTGCTGCTCCACCAATAATCTTTGTGTGTATATATACGGTTTAGGTCACTTTGTTTGCAGAAGGAGAGATGATAAGAGAGAGTGAGTCTACTCTGTCACTGTACTTTGCTTGTGTCTTTGGGTGTGCTGATCTTTAGGCTCAGTGTAATGTGTACAGCCAGAGCCAACTCAGCGTGTCAAGAGTTGTGAATGAATGTCTCAAAAATAGGTGACACTAGGCATCCTTCAGAAAGTCTGCATTCAAGCTAAAATCTGTGATTGTAGGCATAGCCATGCCCACATGCTTAAGTTCCTATGTAGGTTGGAACACCTGCCAAAGCAATCCGTGCAATGTACTTCTGGGTGCCACCCCACTGAAGGAGAAACAAAGTGTTTCAGTATGAATTTTCAGTTTTTACTATAAGTCTAACAATTGCATGAAGGTTTCGGAAAAAGTGTGATATTTCCCATATCACTACCCTATGTATGCAGCAGGGATATGATTTGGTTAAACATGTTTCCCATACATTTTCAACTCACATTCTATTATTCTACATTACATTTTTAGATGAAACCCTGGAACCTTGATGCTAGCCTAACATCAACTGTCAGATAAACTGGAAAGGAAAATATATTTGTGAATTGATTAGAACACGATGTCCAGATACCTTTGCACACCTTCATCTTCACTCCATGTTTCTACTACCTGTTCACTAGTACTGACTACTCATTCCTTCCTACCCAGAATTACTGATATATCCTAGCATAATGTAACCAGACTGGCTGTTCTTTGATTTATTTCCATTTGTTTTCTCATCTGTTAATTTGTATACATTATGTGTTCTGTAGATGGTGTAACATACCTTTTACAGGGGTGTGCCCTAAAAAAAATCATAAAGCTCTCTTCTGACATATCTGAATTCTCTGTTTACTTATAATTTAGATGATTGTTTTTTACATCAAAGACATACAAAATACTAAAATTCCCACAAATTGAATCAACTACAGTGGTGTGTGTATTATGCCTTCAACACACCCTTATTCCTGTCTGGTCTTAGAAACCACAGTTAAATGTTTTGTTTTATTTTGTTTTGTCTATCATTTCTTCATAGTCATTACAACTACATTACAAATTGTTTAGTTTTGTTAATTCAAAATAATATAAGTGTCAACATGGTTCGTCATAAAAGTATAAAGGATAAAAAGTTCAAACACTGGAAATTAATTGAAATCCTCTATACTCAAAAGTACCTGTTTTTGTCTGATAGCATGAATGACTATTTTTGATCAAAAGTGAGAGAACGCATACATTCACACATGGATGTGCAGGGCAGTTGCCCTTAATGGGACTGTTGTGTGGGAGTTAGCCCCCATGGCCAAAGTCCCCTAATGACAGCACACAAAACTGAAAGCAGTCAGTAGTCCCATTACAGTAGGGCCTACTGCAGCTACTGGCAACATGCTGGTTGATAACATTCAAAGCCTCGGGAACCTAGGCTTTTTGGTTTACAGGAGGGAAGAAGTTGGAAAATCCCTTCCAAATAATCCACCCCTCCCTCCTTTGTGTGTTATTTTATACATGCCAGTAAGTAGCCTACATAATACTGCTGCTGCACTGCTCTCAGAACAAGATACCTGCTGCATCAGATGTGTTCAACCGTGAAGAGAGAAACCATGTGTGGCAAGTTATGAGAAAGAAACAGCAGAAAGAGAGAAGACAACAGTCTAGAGGGTAGGATCTTTGGTTTGTTATCATGGTGTGCTTGTAAACTATGCACAAACCACTGTCAGTGCATAAAAAAATGTTTTTTGTAATAGTTAAAAATAAATAAGCTGAAATAAGCAACATTCTTGAACATAATATTAATTCATAATCGTTTCAGCACTGCAGTTTACTTACTGCATCAAACATGGACTTTATGGGCAAAATGGGATCTAGTCTAAATTGTAAAGCATTAGGTAGTTCTAAATACTACTTCAAATATATGTATTTATATGTTTGACTGGTTATCTTTATTGACTTTGAAATGGTCAGAGAAAGTATGCCGTGACATGACAGAGTCTTAGCTGGCTTATAAATCAGCAACAAAGTGTGCTAGAGACAGGTGTATGGTAGAAAAATTGAGGGCACCACCACCACACTGAATGGTCAGTCATAACTTGAAAAGAATAAACATGATTTCAACCTCTTACCAACAACCTCTAAACCACCCGATACTAAGAAAAAAAAACTAAAACTAAAATCCTTGCAAGGTTCCTAGTCAGAATTCCAGCTTTTAAGCACAATTTATACTTCAAGGTGTCACTGTCACATGGCAAAAGCCAATCTACAAGCTCACAGCGCATCACATCCACAAATAAATAAACATATCAAACTTCTGACAAATGTTCCATATTTAGAAATATGTATTTAATTCATGTTACTTTTATTTTATTAAAAACTAATACCATTCATGTTATTTGACCACAGGACAAGACCACACAGGTAATACTGAAGCCCTCAAACACTCCTCATGCAAGTCACTACCCTAAGCTGCCAACAGGGGGTGACATAACATTGGAGAAGTACCTGTCAATTAAGCAGGAGAGGAGCCACTCAGTTATATGAGGAGCCCATTAATTCTTCTTCTGCACTATTCAATTCTACTCCCTTATTCTTTTTAAATGTTTTACTTATTTTGTTTTGAATGTGTTAAATGTTGATTTTTACTGTAGGCGTAATCTAATGACCTTTTATAATATGTTTATTTTGCTTAGTAATGTTTTTGTAAAGCACATTGAATTGCCTTGTTATTGAAATGTGTTATACAAATGAACTTGCCTTGCCATACACACAGTCATCTAGTGTAATACCATGAAATCACACCGGATAGAGACAGAAGCCCTGCTAGCATCATCCTTCTCTCTCTGAAGTTGTCTGTGACCCGTGGTACTGGTAGGTCCTCGAGTCGTTAGCCTGGCTAACCAGGCTAGGTCTCTGCAGAGCCATCTGACTTGATGGCTCTGGGTCTCTGTAGACTGAGGATCACATGATGATGATGATGATGTGGTCCGTCCATGTGCAGGGAGTGTGTGTGAAAAGTTTGGCATGGATCGGGCCAACGGTGCCGGAGATTAGCTGATAACGGACGGACGGACGGAATGACACACACGGACGGAGTGCAAAACATACTCTCCCCCCAGCCTGGTGGAGACAAAAAGCTGACAGCTTGTTTCCAGTGCGGCCCTTGAGGTGTGTATCATGTAGTGAGGTGAGTGTGTAAAGTGCAGTAAGTGATGTGCAATGAGGTTCTATGCCTTGCTCAAGTGAACTTTGGCAATGGTATTGGATGGCAACACGTACTAGCTTCCGGTAGGATAACCCCCTCCTGTCATTGTTGGGAACTGAACCAGCTACCGTTATTAGTCTTTACGACCTTATTCTTTCTTTTTCCAGACAGCGAGACAGGACAGGGAAGAGAGACAGGATGCCGATGGGGGGGGGACCATGTGAAACACACAAGGATGGAATTGAACCAAGGCCAGTTCTGCTGGTATGTGATCAACACATTCATTAACCCCAGGATACTCATGCACAGTATTGTAGCCTTTCTACTTTTAGAAGATTGGATAACTCCTGTCACTTATTAAGTTTTCACAAGAAAGAGCCTTTGACCCCAACTTCCCTCTGATAATAAACTGTTCATGCATTTCCGTTATCTTCACACTAATATGAAAACCTTGGCAGACTTCCAGGAAAGAGGGGGCATTCTAACAATATCCTCTCATTGTTTCTGCCTTCCTCAGTTTTGAAGAGTAGTCCCATTACGGTAAATTAAGGCAGCTCATAACTGGAAGTGGGAGTGAAGATTCCAACTCCCCTGAAGAAATGTATTTACTGGAGTTGTTGAAAAATTATTCCAGGGATTTAGTTGCTTTGCTTGTATTATTAATAGTTAATATTGTTATATTTGCTGTTCTTTTACAGTTCCAAATTGCATGTCTGCTTTGTCCCAAGGAGGAGCTGTGTAGAACAGTGGTTCAGCTGCTTTATAACAATCAGCTTTTGGTCTTGTCAGGTGTCAGAGATTTTGCCTAGTTCTAGGCAGACGCCCATTGGAAACACATGCCCCTGTGTCTGAGTCTGTTAGGCTGGCCCAATTAGCGGCTGGAATTAGTACTGAGGCATGGTGCTGCATATTCACCAACACAAAGAATGACCAAAAATGGAAACCTCACAGCTCCCTTGTGGCATGGTGGTGTCCAGCTCTCCACCCAAAGCTCTGTCTGTTTTGAACTGGCAGCCTTTTATACACAGCTGAGCTATAATGAGACTGGAATCCACCATGTCAAGGGGTTCCTAGGATCTGGATTAGAACTAATTTGTATTCGTGTTTTTCCTTTTTTTTCTTTATTTTTTCTTTGTAAATTAGTACCCTCTTTCATCATCCTACACTGCCTACAGTGTCATACAAAATAACTTTTAAATCTGCTAGTGCTCTCAAATATATTGCACTCAGATGCACTTACCCTTCATGATTCACCACCAAATAGTTTTTGTACCCCCCAGCTGGAACTCAAATCAGCAAATCAGAAACAAACCTAAAATGTTCGGTTAAAATGTATGTAATAAACAATTCAATTCATGACTGCCTTTCTTTACTGTGCAAAATACAACTGTGCAAATTTTCCAAAGTGCTGTGCAAATATCAGTCAATAGGGTACAATATCCATGTGCAAAAAATAGACGTGCACAGGGAGATCTCACCGCTAAGGTCCTTGCAGACTGATGCGTATTTCTGATTCTTTTCTGCAGTTCTTTCTGAAAAGTACATGTATAGTGCAGTTACTCATTATCGTAGTACTTGGAGGCCAGCCTAGGATGTCAGTACTAGGCTACTATGGAGTAACTGAAGACATCAGAGATTTACTTTACACAGACAGACAGATACAGACATTTATCTGGTCCAACTGAATTCTCACTTGATACGTCACATGCCAAGTTTGAAGTTGATTGGTCGGCTGGTTCTCCAGACAGGCGGAGAAGGGGGGGGGGGGGGAATTCTGTAATGTCCTCATTGTCTCTTTTAGCAAACTACCGTGGCAGTTAATGTAGCAATACAGAGCATGTGACCAAGATGATCAATTCGTATGGACAAACTGCATCCATTTAATCAATAATCAATTTCACCAATACCTTTCTCAAAGCCATTAGCGCCAGCTAATGACAACTGCTTGTCAGTGGGAAAGAGAACGGCAGAGACGTCCCCCAGGTCGGTACAGAACCGTGGGGCAGCGATGCAAATCGACATTGTTAGGCATGCATGTTCAATGTTGTGTGACGTCAGACCAGAGCTCTGGTCAGCCTATGTAAGTGGTAGTGTGCATAGATGGAACGCTTTGTACAGTGACATCAAACATGCGCCCTGCTGAATTATGTCTTCCAATCCTCCTCGCCTTTCTCTTCTTTCATCATCTTGCCCAACCTCAGTCTTTACCTGAGGTGAACACAAAGGACCCCACAGTGGAAGAGGACATAGAAGCAGAGGTGATCACAGACATGTCTCCCTGTAGCACCACATGTGGCCTGGGACTGCAAACACAGACACTGTGTCATAAAGTAGGTGTAAACGTAAGTGGAAAAGTAAGTCAGTGTCGAAAGCATACAGTTATCTGCATGGAGACGTGGCAGTGTGGACTCAGGACAGTCACCGCAATAAGGGGACAAAGGCTGGAAATCGACTGTCTTGGAGAGGTGATGGGAGGCATGGCATCAGAGGTGCGACATACATGGAGGGTGTCGTGGCGTTATGCCCGTGGGATAATCACCTCTGACGACACATTATTTAGTCACTGGCGAAACCCTCTGCTGGATAAAGTAGTACTGGACCCTGTAAAGGAAGAAGACGCTGGTACATACAAATGTCTCATACAGAACCGTGGCTCGCGCAGGGTGAAGAGGCTTTACGTGGGAGTGCGTGTTCTCCCGCAACACATTCTGAACCTGGACTATGACAGCGCTCTGGCCCAGTGGGACAACCCAACCATGGTACTAGGACACAGCACCGGAAACATAGTCATCATGATTCTGCTTAGCCTCATCTTTTCAGCTTCTGTGGCTTTACTGGTTCTAGTGGGAACCTACTGGCTCTTTCTGGGAAGAGGGGAAGAAGGAGCTCAGGAACTGCTTAGCTGCATCTCCACAGCTTACAAGGCTCTGCTGGTCAGGGTGAGCAACTACAGGCTGCTTCTGAAGAAATGGTTGAGAAGAGGGAAAGGAGGAGATCGGAATGCACCACATATTCCACAAGAAGATCTCATGTTGCGTTCACACGGACAGACGCAACAACGCAGTCTACCATTCATTGTCAATGGAAGCCAGCAACATGACGATGCGAAGACGCAATGATGCATGTAGCTGCTCCAGATGATACTCCCATTCGTCTTTGGCTCTGCCCGTGTGAACACACCATAATAGAAGAGGAAAAGAGAGTTGTGAAGGTGGAAGGATACCCCATGTATTCCTCAAGATCTGAGAGGATAGGGGGAGGGAATGTTTGGAGTACTTCTTTGGTCCACTGCACAAGAAATCTGGTCTGCAAGGTCAGTTCCAGATGTGCATGAGCACACACACACCACATTTCTAACCTTGAGCCCCTCCTACAGAGCATATCTGTAGACCTCACTGTCAGATACAGTGTTAGACACATGGTTTTGTGTGCATGAATGTACCCCCTGTGTGACGTCATGTGGCGTCCAAGTCGATGGCAACATAAATGTGTGTACGTCCCTCGACTCCCCTGTGATGTCATGTGGCATCCAAGTGATGCTGCCGCTCACTTCACATGAGTGTGATCTTTAGTGAAGAAGGCTGAACAAAACAATGTTAGAAAGGCCGGGCGTGTGCGCTCTAGCTTGGGACCAAGACTGTCGTAGACCCCTGTCTATATCTTGGTCCAGGGTTACATGCACTCGGTGAAGGACTACAGAACACTGGGCAGTCTATGGCATTCAGACATCTAGATTATGACAGTACTATGACACTATCAGTCACCTTGGGTAAGTTTAGGCCAAATCCAATATGATATGATATAAAAAATAAACAAGACGGGGTCCAACGACATGGCTTATATGTGGATGTCTTGTCTCACATCACATTGATGATGAAGGTCTGACAGACAGACAGACAGAACAAACAGCACAAACCTGGACCCCCAGGGTGAGCCAAACAGATATCCACACACTGCCCTACTAAGCTCAGCTACAGTACTTGCCGTAGCACTTGCCATTGCCCCGATGACCTTACAGGCATACGCAAAGGCTCAACCTATGTAACTCAATAGCATTTTATGTAGACATAGCACTATAATATAGTATATGCATAGTTCATTATATAGATATTCCACTGTTAGGTTCTTAGCATACGTATGATTCATGATGACAATTTTTATGTATTTCATGTATTACCATGTCTTGTTCGTTGTTCCTGCTTACTGTAAATCGCTCTGGATTGTAAATTGTATTTAGGACTCAACCCCTGCCTGTGTGGTTGGATCCTGGACTTTCTGTCAAAGGGAAATGACAGAAATCAGAAATTCAAGTCTTTTGTTTTGATTCTGAAGTCTTAACTCGCATGTGAACTTTTGATTCAAATGATAATTAAAAAAAATGCCCTGGCATTTGATCTTTGTGTCCCCAAGAAATGCACAACACCAAAGGTCAAATAGAAAGGTAGAAAAATAAAGAAAGAAAAAAAGGTTTCACCTACTGTACCAAAGTGCAAATTACAGCCTTCATGTGTCTTCACAGAGCAAAGGCAAAGTCACACCGCTAGTCAGGGTGCCAGTGAAACTGAGGCAGCTATAGAGCGTGGCCCTCCACTCAGTGCCAAGAGCTTATAATAGGGAGGCAGAGATATGCGATAACTTGAGCTGTTTGAATAGCTCAGGTGATTCTGATTGTAGTCTGCTGGTTCTTTTTTCAGTTAAAAAAGACAGTCTAAATGTGTGTCACTGAGCTCTACTTGTGGACAATTTGGTTCAGAGTTTAAAACAGAGAAGAAATTAAGACAAACAGATGTAGATGATAGAAAAATAAAGAAAGTGCAGAAAAAGGTCAGAGGATATTTCACCTACTGTACCAAAGTGCAAATTACTGCCTGATCAGGATCACCTGTGTCTTCACAGAGTAAAGGCAAAGTCACACCGCTAGTAACTGACCACATCCATATACGGATACATGAAATAAGACGTTAAGAAGCAGGCATGAAGGAAGCATGAGTTCAAGTCCGTTGCTCTCCCCATGTCCCCCATATATGGGGACTATAGGTTGGCGGAGGGTGTGTAGAGCCCAGGATCACATTAGATAATTGATACAGGGGTGAAAAATGGGTTACAAAATCGTGGGATAAAAATTATAAAACAAACCGAAAAACAACGTATGAAACAATTAACTGTCTGGACAGAGACACTTGTGTGTGTGGGGATGGTTAAATTACTGTATTAGCATGATACTGTATTAGCATGAGTCAATCTAATTTATTTGGCATATTATAACAACAGACATACAATACAATTGCACCTTCCATGCAATACACACATTAAATAATTTTTTTCAGTGAGTGGAAATGTATACTTTGCAGTACAATGTGGATGCAACACTTGCAATTATTTTTTTAAGAAAGAAATATATTATATTATACTTTATGTATATTTATCCACCTATGACATGCCCAAAATAGGAATGGCAGGTTTAAAGTGGGTAAAAGCAGCTACAGTAAAACACAACAAGCAGCACATCAAGGGCAGATACAATAAAGTGGAACACAGTCCTGGTATACACTTCACATTACTGACACATTTACTTACTGTACTTTTTGAGAATCTGTACTTGAAGCTAGGGAAGCTTATGACTTTAACTCTCTAGCTACAATTGAATGATTATTTAAAAAAAATCCACTTTTGACTCCGCTATTTTAATAAGAAGGGAACCCGGGGACCCAAACTAACAAAAATGCACTATGAATTAACCATTTTTGCCTAAATTAAAAAATAGCAGACCTACAAGCTAAACCACGTTTCAGTTCACGTCAGTCTAGAAACTTGGATGACATAGGTAATCCATCCAATGCATTAAATGACATTGTCATTTTAATCAAAGTCACATTATCATTCCATTTTGTATTTACCCTAATATAAAAATATGTCTATATAAGATAGTATGTATGGCCGACTGTGAATGTATTAACATCAGTTGGATAACACTGGTAACAACTAATAACGCTGTACACTCAAAATACAAAAATCAAAATACCCAAAAATCAAAAAAGAAAAAAAAAAAAACCCTGGACAACAACCTTCCACACTCTGTTGTTGACACTCGTGGTTATATCATATGTAATGTACAAATACAAAATGTTACAACAATCCTTTTGATTGTGAAATAAAAATAGTCCCATATCTCATGGAACTTCCCTTTGACGTTATTCCTCCTGGCAATTGAGTATTCAAAGGATGCAGTTTCAGTCATAAGTTGGGTCCAGTCTGTGATCTCTGGTGTAGCAGAGCTCTCCCAGTTTCTCAGTATCAACCTAGCTGCAGTAATAAGGCCTGCAGTCACCAATGCATGTTGTGCCTTGGTGACCCCCTGTGGCAGCACCGTGCGATCTCCCAAGAGACATCACCTTGGGCATTCTGGTAGTATTAGCCCCATCCAGTCTCCAAGTTTCCCCAGTACCTCTTTCCAGAAAGGCACAACCACAGGACATTCCCAAAAGGCATGTAAAAATGTACCATCTTCCCCTTTACATTTCCAACACCGTTTGTCTTCCACCAAGCCCATCCTAAACAGTTTCACAGGGGTATAGTAGAATCTATGTATAATTTTGTAATGTGTAAATTTGCTTTTAATATCCCTAGTGGCCCACCCAACTTTGGAAATGATATTTGACCATTTCTCTTCACTTATTTCACATCCTAAATCCCTTTGCCATATTAATCTAAGATTTTCAGTCTTTGCACTTTGTAATTCCATTATATTTTTGTAAATTATTGAAGCCCTATGCATTGTCGGTGGCCAGTCAAAAATTGTTTTCAACATATTAGGTTCCTCTATACCCCTGTTAAGGTTGAACACACTTCCAACACTACTTCTTAGTTGAAGATATTTCCAAAATTCACCCCTACCCATCACATTAAATTGATTCTCCAACTCCTGATATGACTTTGTATCCATATATGAATCATCAATTACACCTATGCCATTTCTTTGCCAAGGCTCCCAGCAAAATGAATATTTACCTATCAAGATGCGTGGATTATCCCATATAGAAGAATATCCCTGTTTATATTGGGATTTCCCTCAGACCATACCCATCGGAATGTTTCAAAATGGGACTCTTCCCCCCTTCTACCATTTTAACCTGAGAGAGAACCTGTATGGGTTTGAAAGGAGCTACTATAGACGTTTCTATCTTTACCCAGTCCAGTTGGTTATCACCTTCAGCCCAATGCCTCGCTAGTTTAGACAATTCAAAAGACAGATTATACATTTCTACATTCGGAAGAGCCAAGCCACCACATTCCCTAGGGGAACACATCTTTTTAATATTAATCCTTGGCTTTTTCCCATTCCACAAATAATCTCTCACCATCTGATTATATTGTTTGTATATCCCACTAGGAATAGTCAGTGGTAGCATCATTGATACATAATTAAATTGTGGCGCTATAACCATCTTAATAGTATTAACTTTGCCCCATAAAGTAAGATTAATTATTCTCCACCTTTCCAAATTGTTTTTCATCTCTTGAAGTAGTGGTGCAAGATTCATTTCTACTATATCTGTCAACTCAGCACTTAACTTTAGACCTAAATACTTCATTCCCACTGGTATCCATCTAAATGGAAAACTGGAAACCTCTGACCGGGCACACGACCTAGATACAGGCATCACCTCTGACTTCTGCCAATTGATTTTATACCCAGATATTTGAGAGAACGTTTCAATCCTATTAAGAATTATGGGAATAGAGGTAGCAGGGTCCGATACCAGTACCAATATGTCATCTGCGTATAAAAATAGCTTATGTTGCACACCCCCACCCCACACACCTTTAATACCTGCATCTGCCCTTAAAGCAGCAGCCAACGGTTCGAGAAATACGGTGAAGAGTAGTGGACTCAATGGATCCCCCTGTTTCTGGCCTCGTGTGAGCCCAAATCATAGCTTCATTTGAATGGCTCAGCAGTCAGACTTGAACCTCTGATGAATTGAAAATGGAGGACCCTGATGTAAACAAGTCTTTAGTGCTTTTCATGTTTTTGTCCTCAAAGTAGCAGATATTGTATTGAGTTGTGCTTTCGTTTGAAATGTACCCATTCTACAATCTACATACTGTGAAATAAAACTTTCAATCAATCAATCAAACCGGAAACATGTTTCCAGTTCAATCTGCTGCTGAGCAAACTACAAATCAGAGCCTATTGGAAATGTTAATGCTACGACAACGGCCTGGGCCGTGGCTCAGCGGTCCAGGCACCTTGGCTGGTAACCCAATCTGGCAGTGTGCCGCGGGCTCGACTCCTGATCCCGACAGCCTTTACTGCATGTCATCCCCCATCTCTCTCCCCATTTTTCCTGTCAGCCTACTGTCTGTCCCTCCATAAAAAATATAAAATAAAGGCGAAAGCCAAAAAAGAAAAGAACATTTAATGCTACGACAACAAAAGCACTTTTCCCAGCCATGCTTTGCCCCAACTCTTTGCAATAAATATTATTATTTCTCCCCAACCTGCAGTACAGCAAAGAAGAATATCAGGGTGAGCTAATCATAGGCAGAGTGGGGTGAATTCTTCGCAGAAGTTCGGGCGCATACATGTGCAACCATCATGGTTGCATTCTGGAGCCCTTATTTGATCTGGACATTGGAGAAGAAAGGCTGGGCATCCTGATGATTGATTTCAGCCAAACTATCTTGAAAAGTGGCCCTCACCTTCTCCCTGTCGTTGTTGGATAGGTTGCTCTTCAATTTCAGCAAGGCAGTGACATGTTTGACACTGTAGGTCAGAAAGAAAAACTTAAATGAATTATTGTTCATGTTTTCAAAATAAAATACTTACATAACGTAATCTGAATTATAAATGTAAGAAAACACCCTCATACTCTAAAAGTGGAGTAGAATAGAATGTTAAGGTTACCTCAGGTCAGGGTAAGCTGCTTGCAGATATGCTACTGCTATCTGAATGGAAGGAAGGTCTTGGAGTTTCAGCACTTCTGCAATCTTGGGCAATATGTCAGCCAGCCAATCCTCCCTGGAACCCTGTTAACAATAATGGCCTTCTTTAAACTATGGTTGAAAACCTACTGCATGGTTATGATTACAGTATCATCAGACTCCTAAAATGTGCATGTACAATGTGACCTTGCATAGATAAATTACTTCATTGGTGTGCGCGTGTGTGTGTGTGTGTGTGTGTGTGTGCGTGTGTGCGTGCGTGCGTGCGTGCGTGTGTGTTTGTGTGTGTGTGTGCGTGCGTGTGTTTGCGGGCAGGTGTTGTATTACTGTAGTGCATGCAGGCACTACAGGAACAAACACAGCAGCCAGCTCATGACCTGTGTGTCACATCACATGCCTTCCTGTACTCTAATGGAAATTGAAATGCTTTAAAATCTGTCCCTCACGACCCCAAAGCAATGACATTGATCAAACCAACATGTTTTCATGAGCCATGATTCAAGTTATTGTTACAAGTACACAAGAGTAAAATGTGTTGGTTTTGGTTCCATATTATAGCATGCTGTAGCAGGAAAAAAAAACAAAAAAATAGCAATAGTAATAATATAAAGACATATTGGTCATTTAATTTGGGGTGCTCAAAGGTGCCGTGTGCTTGTGCATGGTTCCTACTTTGAAATTCTATCATGCATGTATGCACACTGTACAGTGTACACCTTGCATTTTATCTACAGTATTTACATTTATCTCTATGTGTATGTACATTGAAATTTGTGTGTATAGTCTTGATATGAAAGGTGTCCTGTGCCCCATTCAAAGTGTTAAGGAGCATGTACTTACAAATGGCTGCTTTGATGGTGATAATAGTTTTATTTCCTTATTGTGTATCAGTGTTAGTCTAACCCTGAAATCTACTGTCAGATCTCAGATCCAACTTCAACACAGAACTCAATAAGCTCCTGGGCCCATGCCATGTACATTAAAACAAGTACACGATAATTCTATTGTTCTATTGTGAGCAGAAAGAATGTGTGTAAATCAGACAACACCTCCCAATGTGTTCTGTGTGCCAAAAGCTTCATTTCTTGTCATTAAATGAAGAGAAATCCAGCCTGCCTTCATAATTGTTTTCCAGTGCAGAATTGAGTATGTCACGCATAGCCATACACTCTGGTGCTGAACTCAAGAGATACATTGATCAAAAGCAAAAGTCTAACATTGCTTTTATCTCTACCTTTTGATATCACTTTGCTGACAACGGCACAACTGACTAATCAGAAGAGCGTTCAACTTCAGCAAACTGGAAACCATGTTTGAACGATACTCTTTACAGTGTTTGTTTAGAAATATGCCAAGAGGGAATATCTTCATTAACCACTTTACACCTGAGTCCCTGTTTTGGGCGTGTTGTTAACAAAAATGTTGCTTATTTGAACAATTCGTTGTATGATGAAACATATGGGTTTAAGTGGGCATACCACTTAATCCCTAGAGTCCCTCAACTCTCCTCGACATATTGTGTGATGTCAGTGTAATGTCTCACCACTTTAGAAAACAGCTTGTGGAGGCTATGTCCATTTTCAGTCACAGTTCTGGCTGCGTGCTCTTGCTTCTCCTTCTTCTTCAGCTTGACCTTGTCTTTCATTAGCCTCTTGACGTACTCCAATGTCACCTCCTTCTCCAGCCGGCCCATCAGTTCCTGCATTAAGTTGATCAATATTCAACCAAAGGATCAATCAGTCAAGTAAACAATAGGTCAGAATCAGTGAATCGTCCTCTTATTTTCAATGTATCTGATTGCCTGTCTTTCAGCGGTTGTTTCACAGTAGAATAGAGTTGCTAAGTGTCTTTCAATGATATCTGTTGAGGGAGGGGACAGCACTACTCCTCTCCCTGATTTTCCAGGTAAAAGTCAGATTCAAACCAGCGTTGATGCAAGATAGCAGATGCGAGTTTTATCTACCTGATGACAGGACTCGTTCAGCCCCTTGAGATCCTTAATATGTTCTTCCACACTGTCCAGCAGCTTCTCGAACAAAGGTTTATTTAGCCATTCACTGGTTCCCAGTTTTTTGTACTGAGGCTGTTAAGAAAGAACGTCACTAGTAATTAGAATAGAAAATAGAAGAATAGATCATGTAAATCATAAATTAGATGCCATCTCTTTTATATATATTTTAAATATTGGAGTGTTGATTTTTGCCCCTCCATTATTCAGCTATAGTGTAGATTATTGTCCTAACACAAACATTAAATGCCATTGACAATGAATGGATGAGGTTTTAGGATGATAAGAGCGCCCCTCACAGGTGTGATCTTTTCTATAAGGGAAACTTATTACAAAACACTAGGTAAATATTTAGACTCTCAATAATTTGGTTGACTATTTTGAGTTGTCTCTCATTTTTGTCTAACTTTGTTGCTGCTATACAGGGATTAAAGCAAAATAAAGTCTCATGACTGAAACATGTTTTTTGTTAATCTAATATTTTTAGCTTGTAGATAGACTTTCATATAAGATATTCTGGCTTCTCTTTTGGTAGATAGGCTTGTAGATAGGCTTCCATGGAAGCCAGCATGTCTTCTTGGAAGCCTATCTACCAAAAGAGCTTGTAGATAGGCTTCCATAGGACATGCTGGCTTCTATGGAATACCAAAAAAAAGAAAGAGAGAAAATCACTTGTTTGACTTTACAGCCTGCGCCAGTGCCTATACTTAGGCTACACTACATTGGTGATGTAGCTTTGCACAAATTCCTGTACATTTGCTATACATTCTGAAAAAAGCAATTCTGAAAACTCGTACAGTTGGATAGGGACAAAATTGCTGATAATATAAAGAATACCTTCAGGTCCTTGTGCATGGGGCTCAATAAGTATGCATATCCTGATTCCTTCATAGCAGTCACAGTTGACAAACAGCTTTCCCTTACTTCCTCTGGGAAGAGACTTGTTTTCCTAATGATGTAGTCCCTGTGCAGAGGTAGACATTTCAACACAGTTCAATGGCTATAATACAATATCGGGGGAAATGACAGGTAGTCTGTCCAATCAGTGCAATAGTGAGCTGAACAGTCACTTTGAGTAAAAGTGGTTACATAATATAATTTGCTGCAGAATTCACCACATACAGGTAAACAATATATGATTCAATTTAAATGTTGATCAAATGCAAATTTCTCCTTGCCTTTGTGCCTAAATAACAATTATTCAGGTGCAGAGACTTTATTCATTTATAGAAGGATAATAAGCATTTAGTCCCAACTCGTTTGGTGTTATTTGTCACTGTATATTTGCATATTTGCAATGCAATTAACCCATGCTAAGTAACAGGAGCAGTTGTCACTATGAGGGTAGCGTCTGTGGAGTGGTTAAGGGTTAAGGTGTCTTTCTCATGAACACTTTGACAAACAGTCTGGGGCCCGGATGCAAAACAGGGACCTTCTGTTTCACAGGCGGCCTCTCAACCTATTCAGCTATTTTGCCCCTCATAACACTAAACCAACTGTTCTTTGCCAAGAAATGTGCGCTCCTTTGATTTATGGTTGAGTTAGATACTTGGCACACATCAAACTAGGCCACGCCAACATGGCTTGAAATCTAACGATGGAGGGCTCGTCTGAGGACGACCTAGATAATAGAGAAGTATAATGCATAATTTCCCCAATGTGACTAGCTGTGTCAAATTACGATGGAAAACACATTTTCTTGCAATGGTCTAAATGGAGCATTTTGTTTTCATGGACTATCATTTCATTCTTGTAAAACGATAGAAATGATTTCATGACATATACCTGAATTGTTCTACACAGTTGAGGTTTGCCAATGTTACAGGCTTGCTGTTTGCAGGGGTTCCCTTGATTACATCCTCGTGGAACTTCATAAAACTGTAATAAATTAAAAGGACACTTGTTACTTTTGATAAATAAATAATAACGCACGCATGCACGCACGCACGCACGCACAGTCGCACACACACACACACACACACACACACACACACACGCAAGAATGGAAATAAGATCTTGACCTTTAGTGTATTTTACCCTTTACCCAAAATATTATGCATATATTATTCACGTCTCTTATTTATTTTGTCAATAGAAATGTCAGTCAATCAATCAACTACTAAGAGTGGCATATATTACACAGTATCCATCCAAATGCGTCAGCAATGGAATAGAACCCAGAAATCTGGTAGAACAATGCTTTATAAATATTGAATATTTTAAAGGATGTTAAATATTACTATAAAATAGATGCAAGGAATCAATCAAATCTTCACCACTTGTGACTATTGCTACAGTATATATGTTAGATATAACATTACCTTTGTAGGAAGTCTTTAAGAAGGCACATTACTGGCAAAGCCTTCTGCTGGTCTCCTAAATAAACCTTTGCTGACTGCATGGTACCATTGATACACTAAATTCAGAAAAATACAAATGATTATGAAAACTACAACAAACATAGTATTCAAACCATCTCCTATGTCAGAAAACAGGGATGCACACACAGATCCGACACACCAAAGGTCTGACGTGCGGAAATCACCCGTCGTTCCCGAACATGCGTTGGTCCGACATGCGTTGCACCGTGCTTGCGGTTAGGTTTCTGGTTTAAGGACTTCAGTGTTTTGTACCATACAATTGTATACGTACAGAACAAAGAATATTTGCTTTCGCCATCTTTGTTGAAGAAGAGTCTGGGCAATTATGTTTTAGTCTTACTAAAAGTTTCTAAATCTTATATGTTAGGGCCGAGGTTTGGGTTAGGTTGTCGGGCTAGTGACAGTCGGACCAATAGTATGTCAGAACTAAAATGGTGCATTTATATAGCGCCTTTATCCAAGGCGCTTTACATAGATTGTGCATTACATTCACCCATTCACACACACTATTCATACACAGATGACAGAGGAAACCATGCAAGGTACCAACCTGCACATCAGGAGCAATTAGGGGTTCAGTGTCTTGCTCTCTTCGAACTGGGAACCTTGCGGTTCCCATCCGGTCACTATACCCCTGAGCCACCGCCACCCAGTATTATAGGAGTACTGTTTTAGCCATCTCACCCATGTGTTCCTTACTATCATTTATCATATTTATCCGGAAACCGAAAAGTTTAATTGGTTGCACTTGTCAAATGCATAACTCGTAAGGTCCCCACACACCGAGCGCGTTTTTCGGATTTCTAGCGGCGTTTCTCCATCGGTTTTCCAAATAACGCGTCCAGTGTGCAATCACCTTTACTGTAATATTATGGCACCAATCTGTGTTCTACCATGAGCCTGTCCGTCTTCCCAATACTTCATCAACTGTGGCCCTACAATTTGTAGGGAATGGGATGTACAGAATTGAAGCCCCATCAGTATCAGACTATCAGTATATCTGCTATACTGATAGTCTGATACTGATGTTGAAAGTAAAAATGTAGCCAAATAACGGTTGACATTGTTTTTGTTTTAGTGCCAGGAAAAAAAATCTTCATTAAAAAACAGTTTGAAGTGTTTCATCGCTTCATCTCACTATCATCTAGGGCTGACCTCGATTAGTCGAATAGTCGACTAATCGATCGGAACGGGTCTCAGTCGACTGACCACCTCTCAGTCGATGTTCACCAAAAACACATTTGAACATGCTTTCTGACGTTTTTAATCAATCTCCAATGTGCATGTGGAGTGTGTCTGCCTGTGTGGTAATGTGCCACTGCCTGTGACTTGAATCGCACAGTGCGCTGGCCTGATAGACTCCAGAATCTCAATCTCACCTGCTGTGCTCAATCTGGCTAATGACAAGCCTCTCAGTCGATGTTCACCAAAAAAGAAAAGGAAAACAAAGTTCTTATTTTTTTTGAGGGGTGGGGGTGCTCAGTCGACTATCAGTCGACTAACAGCAAATTTATTCATATTAATTTCCACTATACAAATCCTTAGTCGGGGACAGCTCTATCATCGCATCTGTTATAGATTTATGAAATAACAGAAACAACATCTGCCTATGGCATCTGTGAATGTTACGTGCCAATAAGCCGATGACAGTCAACAAGGCGAGTATCAGCTGCTAACAATGTTTGGCTGATTAATCAGTGCATCCCTACCCGCATGCCGCCTGATATCAGTATACCTGTAGTATAGCATATTTATTATACTTACAGTCCTACTTATGATTGGACTGATACAGTAGCTGTTCAACGTTAGACTAATAGCTGCATAAAGATGGTTGTTCTGAAGTAGCTTTTAAAATGCATTACATATATTTGGTGGATGGGGTGGCAGTGGCTCATGCATGGGTAGAGTGGCCGGTAGAGCGCCTGGATGGGAACCAGTTCCATCCCGGGCTCACTCAGTTAGTGTCGAAGTGTCCTTAAGCAAGACTCTGAACACCTGCTCCCGATGTGCAGGTTTGTGCTTTGCATGGTTTCCTCCGCCATCGATGCTCCATGTGTGTGTGAATGGGTGAATAGGTTTACAATCTATGTAAAGCGCTTTGGATAAAAGCGCTATATAAATGCACCATTTACCATTTATATTTTTGTTATAGGACTGTAGTCTGTAGCTCCTTATCTCCAAAATGTTTATCATTAAACCTTAATTTGCATCTCTATAAATTAGGTTTTATATCTCTCCTTACTTTTGGTCTTTCATCTTACCCCCCCCCCCCCTCTCTAAGTTTTCCTTTGAATGCATTGAGACTCCAAAACTGTGGCAAAATAAAGTATTGAAACTTGGGATTTCTCTACCTCAACCACATCGATGGCCAATGGACTTGAGTAATATTCTCCAAACTCAGGTTCATCTCCTTTCAGCCATGCTTCTTCTTCCCTCTTCAGAATTTGGCTGATGAGCTTCTGCGTGTTCACCTAGACACGAGTTAACATGCACACACAAACACAGTATTATTTTAATGTTTTATCTCTTCTCATTACCTGTCTGATCTTTTGTCTACTCTACAATATTTGTCTTGTTTAAAGAGTCCCATGGTATAACCGTATAACGAATAAGGTTTATAAATTGGATTATTCCTTGTTAGCCAAAATATGGAGCAGACAAGTACAGACAAGCTTCCACTCTTTCCCAACTTACAACATTCCATGAGCCCTCTAATTACAATAGCTATATCATGAATATCATCGTATATATTATACCCTGATGAGAATCAACACCTGCTTAAAAACATGTAGGCCTACAGTTAACAATATACCTCTCCCTGGTGTACTACATATAGACCATAGACCAAGCTATCTCTGATTTACCTGTGAGTTAGTAAGATATTGCTCCTCCATCGGTTTGTACACTTTCTCAGGCAACAGCTTCCCCAATGCCTCACAGTTGATGTCTTTCTCGTATTTTTTAAGTATACTGGCACAGAGAGAGAAAGTCAGTCACATTAGCACTCTCCCTATGATTTAAAAGATACAGTGAAGTGATATTTATTGTTAAAATTAAGTTTTCAAAAGCTCTAGCCTAAATTATGATAGCAAAAATGTATTTAGAGTGTCTCCGTCTCTCCAGCATTTTAAGTAAACAGAAAATGCATTTTCAGGTCGAGACACCAATTTTATCCAATCTGAAGACTGAGGAGAGAGCTCTAACAGGATACAGGGAAAGCAATAAACATTGAACTGGAACACTATAACATTTAAAAAATATAAAATGGGTACAACTCTCGTGGGTGGCTGAAATTGGCAACCCACCTGAAAATGTATAATGTTTTTGTTTATTAAAGAGCTGGAGAGATGGGGAGACCTGTTATCATCAAACAAAACATTATTAGGCAATCAGAATAGAGCTTAAACTTTTTACAATATATTATTATTATTATTATTATTAATTTTTAAACCAAAAAATGGTAAGGCACAAATGTATGCTATATTTACTTTGGATAGTACTCATTCATCCAACGCAGGACATGAGCGCAGTCCTTCTCGCTGAGTGCGAAGTCTGCGATCTTATTCAGTCTGGAGCTGAAGTCTTGGTGGTACAGCCTGGCGAAGACGTTACAAATATCAATCTCCACCGGATAGCAGTCCCTCAGGACCTCCACCACCCTCTGGAGGTCTTCTTTGATCAGCTTTCCCTTCCCATCTATCTCCATCTGAACAGATGACCACCCCTCTGTTGCCTGGTCCGCAAGTGTAGCCGCATCCATTCGCTTTTCCACGGTCTCCTGGAGTGTCGAATCCAGTAGTAGTCTCCACCGACTCGGTCTCCATGCCGGGGGAGTCTGGCTTCTCCTCTCCGCTGAAGCCCACCTCTTGTCCTGCTCCGCTTCCAGGAGAAGAGCCTTCATGGCGGACTTTAAAGCGCTTTCCTTCGCCGGGTCGAGGGACTCCCTTAAAGCCTTTGTCACACACCCGAGGAGGGTCTGGTGGTCTTTAGCGAGCTGATCTTTCTGACATTCGAGCGGTCCCGTCCCCCCCGCCACGGTGGCGAACAGATGCTCTTCTCTGTCGATCAGCTGCTTTCCAGCTTCTAACAGACGGAGATGCTCCAGGTTCTGCTCAAATGTGAATTCATCTGAAGAGGAAAGCAAATTAGAATGTCGATTTCCCAAGAAATGTCACATTGTACTTGTGCTCTGAGATGTGCATGTGTGGGGCAGATGAAGAGGTGTGTAGTAGGCCTAATAAGCAAGGCACATCTGTTGGGGATTGACGATGACGACAACGAAGATGGAGACCCTTCAATTTAAATGCATTTTTAAAACATTCTGTAAATATTAGAATAAACAATCTGATAACATATGCAAGTTAGCATCCGGCAGTTTCTACATGCTGGGGACCCATACTAAACATTTCTAACATAAAACCTTGGTGTACTCAACATGTCCGGGTTAACTTTTTGGCTACTAGGCTATATTTCTGGTTTCGGTGTGATTATTACATAACTATATTATTACATACACAAAAGGTTGCATGATTTATTTAAGATGATAATAATTCCTGGACATGTAAACATACACTTATATTAGTCTGTGAGAAGCTTTCATAAGGTGACTAAAAGTAAAAATTGTAGCAATTTGCTGATTTTCACCTAGTTTTTGCACAATGTATGCTAATTAGGAAAGGTTGTATATGACTTCACAATGGTAATTTCTGGCCATCACAAACATGGACTCTTGGATCACCTTTATAAGTTACCTAGAATCAAAGTTATTGCCATTTCCTATTTTTGGCAATTCATTAGCTAATTATGCAAAGAATTACACATGCTAAACCCAACAGAAAAAATTGGAGACATGTTTTTTTGGCATTCTGGTCTGGGAACCCCAAGAATCAAGATACCAGTCTCCAAAAATTAACATTCCAAAATCACGGAAAGTGATCGGCTCCCTTACTTTAGACAAATCCTCTGATTGGAGCATAACAGTATTAATGGTTATTTCTTATTTGCTCTATTTCTTGGCTATAACGGGCCTAACCTCATTGTGTGAAAAGCAGTGGCGGCTCTAGCTGATGTTGGTTGGAGGGGCTGAAGAAATCTTATGCTACGGGCCAATATACGATAGTATATGCTGATTGATTTATTAACAGTTTGCAGAATTACAGTACATTTCAAGTACAACTCAATACAAAAACATGCTATCCATTGTTCACCCTATACTACAGCATGTTCACAGAATACTGGTCTACAGCAACAACAGCATCAACATCACATTCCACAACAACCCAGCCAGTACCCATGCAGTGCTACTCAGAAAATCTATTACACTATGCTACCCAACTAGTTCAACTAGTTCAACCAATAGCATCATATTCCAGATATCAAAGTACAGCAATGACACTACTACAGGCCTATACTTTGTTACAGCAAATGCTCCACAACAACAGAAGTGCATGCCCACAACAAACACTCCACTGAACATTGTTTGTATTTGTATGTACAGATAGCTGCTCTTATACTGTCATTAATAATAACAGTACGCATGCACGCACGCATGCACGCACACACACGCGCGCGCGCAACTGGCGCAAACGGGCCGTTTGCGCCAGTTGCGTTGCGCGCGCGCGTCGGTGCCGTTTCGAAACAAGCCACTTGCAAGGCACACACACATGCACGCACGTGCGCACGCACACGGCACCGAAACAACACTAACACACGCACACAAACACAGCCTCTCTCTCTCTCTCTTCCCAACTCAATGAGAGCTCGAGCCACTTTCAATGTGATTAAACCAGCGATTATGTTTCTTAACTTTGTGAGATGAATGAAGCAGACCACTCTTTCTGTGGGTCCGGTGTGCGGTCAGCTCACTCAGCTGTCTGCCCCAAGCAAGCATTTCAAACTCACAAAACGTATTTTGTCTCCTTTCCTTTTGTTATATCCAAAATGGACGATATGCTCCCAGTCTCTTAACTTCATTTTCCCCTCCACGGACACGGGACAAAACGGATTATAAAGTAAATAATAAACTTATTTCATTTAAAATAGGCTACTTCTTTCACATCATAAACAACCACACATGAGCAGGTGGCCACGTGCTGTGATTGGTCAATAGCCAATGACCTCACGGTCTGAGGCGGGCCTTAGGGCTGAGCACAGCCCTCTATTGGCTTTGGGGCTGAGAGATTGTAGCCCCAATGGCAAGTAAACCAAGCAGGCGTGTCTTGGCAGCTGTCAATCATTCAACGCAATGAAAGCCAATGGAAGCATTTTGGGCTGTAAGAAATCAGCCCATTTTGGGCTATTTTGTGTTTTTCTCAGGGGTGGCTCGTATCTATGGGCAAGGGGGGCTGAGCCCCCCCTATCTTATGGAGTAAAGATGAGAAATTATTATTAAAATGTTTTAGAATAGATACTTTTATATTCTGGTATAATCTAAAGCAGCAACAGCATCAAATAGTTACAAGAAAAACACAAAATAGCCCAAAATGGGCTGATTTCTTACAGCCCAAAATGCTTCCATTGGCTTTCATTGCGTTGAATGATTGACAGCTGCCAAGACACGCCTGCTTGGTTTACTTGCCATTGGGGCTACAATCTCTCAGCCCCAAAGCCAATAGAGGGCTGTGCTCAGCCCTAAGGCCCGCCTCAGACCGTGAGGTCATTGGCTATTGACCAATCACAGCACGTGGCCACCTGCTCATGTGTGGTTGTTTATGATGTGAAAGAAGTAGCCTATTTTAAATGAAATAAGTTTATTATTTACTTTATAATCCGTTTTGTCCCGTGTCCGTGGAGGGGAAAATGAAGTTAAGAGACTGGGAGCATATCGTCCATTTTGGATATAACAAAAGGAAAGGAGACAAAATACGTTTTGTGAGTTTGAAATGCTTGCTTGGGGCAGACAGCTGAGTGAGCTGACCGCACACCGGACCCACAGAAAGAGTGGTCTGCTTCATTCATCTCACAAAGTTAAGAAACATAATCGCTGGTTTAATCACATTGAAAGTGGCTCGAGCTCTCATTGAGTTGGGAAGAGAGAGAGAGAGAGGCTGTGTTTGTGTGCGTGTGTTAGTGTTGTTTCGGTGCCGTGTGCGTGCGCACGTGCGTGCATGTGTGTGTGCCTTGCAAGTGGCTTGTTTCGAAACGGCACCGACGCGCGCGCGCAACGCAACTGGCGCAAACGGCCCGTTTGCGCCAGTTGCGCGCGCGCGTGTGTGTGCGTGCATGCGTGCGTGCATGCGTACTGTTATTATTAATGACAGTATAAGAGCAGCTATCTGTACATACAAATACAAACAATGTTCAGTGGAGTGTTTGTTGTGGGCATGCACTTCTGTTGTTGTGGAGCATTTGCTGTAACAAAGTATAGGCCTGTAGTAGTGTCATTGCTGTACTTTGATATCTGGAATATGATGCTATTGGTTGAACTAGTTGAACTAGTTGGGTAGCATAGTGTAATAGATTTTCTGAGTAGCACTGCATGGGTACTGGCTGGGTTGTTGTGGAATGTGATGTTGATGCTGTTGTTGCTGTAGACCAGTATTCTGTGAACATGCTGTAGTATAGGGTGAACAATGGATAGCATGTTTTTGTATTGAGTTGTACTTGAAATGTACTGTAATTCTGCAAACTGTTAATAAATCAATCAGCATATACTATCGTATATTGGCCCGTAGCATAAGATTTCTTCAGCCCCTCCAACCAACATCAGCTAGAGCCGCCACTGGTTTTTCTTGTAACTATTTGATGCTGTTGCTGCTTTAGATTATACCAGAATATAAAAGTATCTATTCTAAAACATTTTAATAATAATTTCTCATCTTTACTCCATAAGATAGGGGGGGCTCAGCCCCCCTTGCCCATAGATACGAGCCACCCCTGGTGAAAAGACAGAGTGGGGATGCTACTCACCTCTGGGGGTCTGAACAGCGGGTTTATCTGTTGCATCGTTGGTTGTAGTTTTCGACTTTCGTATCAAGGCCAGACCTTTTAGTTTGACACTAAACAGTTTTCCTCCTTTAGGTTTCCCGTTCTGATGCGGCGAAAGGGTCATTTGTCCTGAGATGGAGATATATATTTAAAAATAAAATAATGGGTGATAAAAACGAGTCCTCCTGTTCTTCGAATCTATTCTGCAACCAAAACCCAACGAACAAGTGCAGTATTTAAATGAGCATTTAGTTGGCCCTTTCCATCGAACCCGAAATCAAAGTGAAAGTTGAAAAGTGACTGCATGGTTCTGGTCCTTCCAGAGACGCAGGGCGTTCTTTTTCCATGACAACTTACATGAGTGGATGGTTCTGGACCCTCCTACCGCTATACCCCAATTCGGGGAGCTCCCCCTCGGCCCCTCCCCCCTTATGGGAAATCCCAAAGGCTATACGGAAGGCTGCAATTCGAAACGGGCCCCCGTAAAATGTGAATCCCCCCCCCCCCCCCACATATGTTTCTTTAACGTTTTTAATTATGATGAATTCCTGTTCTGTTCTCTGGCTATATAGAAGTGTCTATTTGTACGTCTGTAAATGTTTTCAAATAAAATCAAATCAAACTTTATAGCACATTTACAATTCACATTTTGATGAATTGAACAAGGTGGACCCTCGTGTAAACAATTAAGTGTATAATGCTTTATTGGGTCGTCCACTCACAGTTAACAGTCTTTGTGTTGAGTTGTGCTTGAAATGTACTGTAATTCTGCAAACCGTTAATAAATATTTCAATCAATCAAAGTGCATGGTTGCACACTGGACGCGTTTTTCGGAAAACCGACGGAAAAACGCTGCTAAAAATCCTTAAACGCGTCCAGTGTGTCCACCTTTTTCAGTATTATCGTTCGCAATCGCACTGTTCAGTTTAACTGAAGATAATGTGTAATACACAGACCTGTTCAGACGTGTTCCATCAGGATTCAGGAATCCCAAATCCTAGCCCTGAAACATGACTGCCATGATGATTATCATGACAGTCATGCAGAAACTTAGCCCTGTTTTTGGCGCTCGCTGCATTTACAAGATTTCCCTTAGGCTATATATAAACATTCAGATTTCAAATATAAAGTACTCACAATTTGTCCCACGGGTGTTAGTTAGTAGCAGCGCCAGCGATTAGAATTGCTGCATCCCGCTGATGAATATGGATCAGATAAGGCACAGGCTGACACAGTTAAAGGACATGCAAACTGTGTGACTTCATAAGAAAGTAAACTGCGTAGAGTTATTTACAATCGGGCTTGTAAATGCAATGTCTCTGTTAAGGCCTATTCATAGTCTGGATTTTCGGTGGTCACCCCACCACCGTAAATCCAGACTATGTATGAGCCTTTAGAAGCTGTCAAGACCCCCGGGGTCGCAGGACACTTCTGTGTGTGTTCAGAGAGTTCTCTGCTCTCTGCTCTAAATGAGCCTACAATGAATTTGTGATTAAATCAGTTAGACCTGTTAATGATACATTACATTCTACTTTGTGACATTATGTGTTAAATAAGGTTCTGCAATACTTCATATATAGTATAGATATTTAGTTAGTCCTATTGATATAAACCGTATAGTTAAGTGTGCCACTGTGCCACATGAAGCTACATGCAAATGTATCCCTCTTACTCACAGGAACATCCTGTGAGTATAACGTTTTGATTGGCTACCACAAGCAGAGGTCGTCTGTTTGTATCCGGAGGAGGGTCTTGAAGTTAATATATTGCAATGTTTGAGACTATTGGCTTGTGTTCACATAGATTGGCTACGATGTGACTCCTGACTGAGGGCACGGGCACCTTCAGCCCGTGCCTGCCTGCTGCCTTGTGTACTGAGTGAATCCTGTCAATAAACCTGATCGGATTCGTAAGACTGCAACCTGTTGCCTGCCTCCGTTTCTTCCCACTCATTCAACCATCGCCGTTACAAGACATGGGTCATTTTGACACAAAATATACATCACCGCGTTCTTTAATAAATATCATTTTTATCCGAGCGCCCCGGCTACTTTTTTCAAACGGGGTTCGTTTGGGAAATCCACAGTTGCACACCGGGAGCGCACTCGCCTATTAGTCTGTATTGGCAGGGCGGTCAGCGTACCTATATCGAACACACCGAGTGCCACCCTCCTCCCGACCGATAGGGGCGCGTAGTTGAAAGCCAATGGCAAAATAACAGCTCGGATAAAAATGAGGCTCGAGCATTTACCGATCATGACTGCAATTCGAAACGGGCCCCAGTAAAAAGTCAAACCCCCCTGGCATATTTGTATGTCATTAAATATTTAAATTAATTGAGTATGAAGGACCCCAATGGAAACAAGTGATAAACTTTCTTTGGTTTAGATCCTCTTAGCAGACCTTGCATTGTAGGCTACTGAACTTTCCTGTGGTTTTTTCTACAAACTGTTAAAGTATTCAATCAATCAATCGATCAATTAAAAATGTAGATGATATTCAGTAGGCTACTTTAGGGTTAGGCCTACAGCCGAATACCGGAAGACTCGACCCGGGGCGAGTTCTCTCTTTCTTTTCTCCGGAAAGTGAAGGAGACTCCCAAAAGGGGAAGGAATCTCGCTCCGAAAGTGAAGACGACTCGATTCCGAGCGATTCGATGCCGATGGAGAAATCCCACATAGTTAAATTACCTTATAGTCATGCTGCATGCGCAGTTGGTCGATGAAGAATTATAATCCAAGGTTTGTCAATCATATTATGGTTTATGGTTGAAAGTAAACCAAGTAAACTTTAAGAAGAGATCTGCAGTCATTGTGCTGCAGACAGTGCATGAGAGCAGCTCCGCTTGCTAATTGAGTTGACATTTTCGCAACTTCACTGCATGGCATTACAGTAATTAGTTATTTGCCAGCACCTGCTCCAATATAGGCCTAAATCAAACTTTATTTATATAGCACATTTAAAACATTTAAATAGAAGCTGACCAAAGTTCAGGCTCCACAAGGTTCTCAGCGCAATGGCGCATCGATAAAAGTTGGGAATTCACTATAGTGGCATTATTCAGGCAATACTCAACAGATTGTTATAATTCCAAGTGATCTATAATCTGTGAAGTTTATATTTTCATTTGGGTGTAAGTAATGGTTTTATATGACTTATCAAACATGGTAGCCTATATTTAATGTCCACTGAGCTGTGGTGCGCTTGCCTACACTCTCTCAATGAAGTGAAGAAACTCGCCAGAATGTGAAGAAGAGTCGCCCGGGTAAAAGTGGCGAGTCTTCTTGTTACCTTACAGCCAGTAGTTCACCTGAATAGACTTAATAAACAAACTGGAATAGCCTATAACTATTGCACAAATTAAATGTTGAAGAGTGTACGGCACGGGCACGCACAGACAGACAGACAGACAGACTATTCTGTAGGCTATAATACACTGCAGTGTTTTTATGTGTTTTCTTAAGCAATTGATTAATGTACTCGTCCTCATTTCGATCAGGGCTTCAGTCTCCTCAATCGACCACGTCTATCCAAGGTAACGGGACATCTTTGCGCTTCGTAAAATATGCCTTCTCCGTCTCCAACTGTGTTCAGCTCCTCACCACAGCTCCGCCACATTGTTTGCTTCATTTCATTTATTTACTGCGGATTGCATTCACACCTGCACCGAATCGTAATCAATCGTAAATATAGCATTGGGCCAAGGAATTTGAGTATATTTGAAACATATATTACAAAGAGAATGGATTCAAATACTAGGCCTACAGATGTAAATAATTCCTGAACACTTTGGATTTACAGTACCTTTTAGAAAACCTGTCAAGTGAGGGCGCCTGCACTTCTTTAACAAACATCGTATACTCACAAACTCAAACATTAGAAAGTTCATAGACTTGGCTGCCATATGACGGAAATTCCGAAAGTCAGACGTCGGAGGGGAAAGGGATTCCAGATTGAACGTAATTAAGGATGCACAATGATAACTTTTCCCTCACATAGCCAGGCTGCCTATCACAGGTGAAACTGCCTTCCTCACACCATTAATCCTGCATTCATGTATAGGCCTACATAACCAAGGAGCTTACAAACATTAGTACAGTACAGATAGTGAACAATTATACCCAAGTTTGATGATGTACAGTAGTGTCTGATCTTTCAAACACTTAACATAAAAATGCCTGTATGTACATGTAGCCTACAAGTCAAACAAACACACAGCGAACATCAAGAATAAAGACAAACTGACCCCGTTCACATGATTGTGCAATTGTTAATTTCATTATTATTATTACATCAAATTATTATTACATCAAAAGGGATTAAATGTGGATTCTTGAGTTATTCTTTCTCAAGAATCTTACTTCTCTATGCCCACCTACTCTGAAATAAGACAGCTCTTAATTGTTAAACACATATATTGTTCTCAAAAACAGAATGATCACATGAGTAAAGACCTCGTTTGCATATACCTCCTTTACACACTACATGTCACTTAAATACGGAACAGAGATTATGACGTACTAACAACAAGCTTTTAATGCTAGGATGTTGGTGATTGTGCTGTTTTAGTTTCATTTTCACTTTCACTCAAATTTCCTCATGGATGGCCCAGATGGTAATAATAGATTTCTTCAAGATATCTCGTGGATGGCTTGGATTGGGTTAAAACAGATTTTGGTATACAAGTGAATCAACGATTGAGTTTTTTAAAATATCTAGATTTCCCATTCACTGGGCCAACCAAAGTGGTCTGAGTGGCTTCTCCCATTGCGTGTTTTGGCACGCCTGAAATTCGTCTATATATATATATATATATATATATATATATATATATATTTATATATCATACTATCATACTATCATACTATAATTCTAACAATGTCTGAGTGTGTGTCTGTGTGTGTGAAACACTGCCGTAGCTCCTTATTGCCTGCACCAATCACTCCCACTTTTCACACAGGCATTGACCATATGAATATGGAGGGCGTAACGAAGCCCTTTTTTCGATTTGACACATTAATGATTATTAATTAATTTATTAGTCAATTACAAACGCACCGGGCGCAGTACACCCCACGGCCACAAATATCTCACAACGGGTAAGGACTAGTATATATAATTAATTAAAATACATTAATAAGTTATATTCTTATTCTTAGAGTAGGCTACTGTACTTAGAAAGCATTAAGACTAAGAGTTCCAAACATCAAAGCTGCTGCACTGGCATTAGGAACCGTAACAGCAAACTCGGTTCAGTATCTGAACTTACGTGATTCATTTTACAGTGGAAAAAAAATGTGGAGATTCTGGCTGACAGTGAATCTATGGTTCATGAACAAACAGAAAAACAAGGTATATTTGTTTTAATGTTAAGAAGTTGGTTAGGTCGGGGTAATTCCGCTTTACATTGAACAGTGATGTTGGTTAAGAAGAAAAGCTCTGCTTCAGTTTAATTTCTTCTTTATGGTACCTTGCAAAACATTACACAAAGCATGGGGTAGACCAGGAACGTACCGGTATACAGCTATAGGAGACGCAGGGGAATTTAATAAATTATTTATTTCGGGTGAGAGCATAGTTCCGTTTGTAAATACATCGAAGATGCGAATGTAATCCATTCCTAATGGATGAAGCCTTGGTCTGGAAGAGAGGTCATCAGGTGGTCTCCAACCTTTTTAGAGTGTTTCAACCCTCAACCACTACACTCTCCAGTTGGCGGGTCAGCAGTGATTGGCCAAGTCACTGCCCCTCTCCTCCAGGCTTCCAGCTATAGACAAGTCCACGGAGGGGCACCCCGGGCGCAGCCACCACCGAGGCGCAACAAGCACCGGGAGAGAGGGCCACACACGGCCAACAGGGAAGTATAAACCTGCCGGCCAGGTGCAGCAAACCAGTGCTGACCACACCCCAGTGACCGCCGCACCCAGGGGACCCCAGCCACCACCGAGGCGCAACCAGCACCGGGAGAGAGGGCCACACCCGGCCAACTCCCTGTCATCATTAGCACTATTTTAATTTTCATCCATCACTTCCCACCTCCTCTCCTCTCTATCCTTTGCCCTCCTCCCAGTGGGACAGAGAGAGGGAGAGTGAGAAGGAGGGAAGGAGCCCATTTAATCTAATCCTGCCAGTGCTGGGTACCAGTACCTGAACATGCTGATCAACACGTAACAACACAACAGTGCAATAACCAAGATGATACAAGCCCATATGCCCATATATGGACTGGACGTGCCTGACATCAGCGCAAATCTGCATATACGGTATATACATCTATATGCACCCATATATTGAAGTGGTGTCAGTCCTATATGCAAATACACCATGGCGACTGAAACATCGAATCGAGCGTATCACATCATCATATTCGGTGCCTCCGGGTTTACCGGGCAGTTTGTTGTGGAGGAGGTCGCCCGATGCACCACCAAACGTTCCACCGACTCTTTCAAATGGGCCGTAGCCGGGAGAAGTTGGGAGCGCCTGGAAGGGGTATTAAGTCAAGCTGCAGAGAGGCTGCATATGCCACAGCTGAGAACCGACATTGAAATAATTGTTGCAGATGTGTCCAATGAAGAATCATTGGCCATGATGTGTCAACAAGGGGTGGTAATTCTCAACTGTGTGGGTCCATACAGATTTTATGGAGAGCCAGTGGTGAAAGCCTGCATTGAGAACGGAGCCCACTGCATAGACATCTGTGGGGAACCTCACTTTTTGGAGCGTATGCAATTGGTGTACCACAGTAAGGCCATGGATAAAGGCGTGTATGTGATTGGCAGTTGTGGGTTTGACTCTATCCCGGCAGACATGGGCATTCTCTACACTCAGCAACAGTTCAAAGGAACACTGACAGCGGTGGAAAGCTTCTTGACTGTTACCACTGGACCTGAGGGGGCCGTTGGCCACGATGCGACCTGGCAGTCTGCCATCTACGGCTTCTCAGACAGCCACGCTCTACGACAACTGAGGAGAGAGTTTGGCCACAAACCTATGCCTGTTGTGGGAGCCAGGGCTAAGATGAGGGGCTCTGTGTTCTTCAGTAAGGAAATTCAGCAGTATAGCATCCCTTTCATGGGCTCCGACCCCTCTGTAGTTAAGAGAACCCAGCGACATCTTCATGAAGAAGAGAAACATTCTCCGGTTCAGTACAGTGCCTATGTTGGGGTTGGTGGTCTATTCTCACTCGTTAAGCTGTTCTGCGCTGGCCTGTTCTTCAGGCTCATGGTCACATTCAGCCTGGGCAGGAAGCTCCTCACTATGTTTCCATCATTCTTCTCTTTTGGCTTTTTCTCTCAGGCCGGTCCAACTATGAAGCAGATGGAGGACACGTATTTCAGCCTTACATTCTTTGGGCAGGGCTACTCGGAGGGACAAGACAACTCACAGGGTCGCCCGAATGCCAAGATCTGCACTCGGGTCATAGGTCCAGAGCCTGGCTATGTTGCCACACCAGTAGCTATGGTCCAGGCAGCAGTTACCTTGTTGAATGAAGTGCATTCCCTCCCAAGAAGGGGAGGAGTGTACACTCCAGGTGCTGCCTTCTGTAATACCGGCCTCATCGACCGCCTCAATGACCATGGCATTATGTTCTCAGTCAGGAGCTACTCATAAGCCTTCAGTGGTAGTCATTTTAAAAGTCCCACCATCCTGCATCAACCCAACTCTCCAAATGTGGGCAAGTCTTTGTATATACATTAATTAGGTATGACTACTGCAATCACAGCCCCATTGAATATCATCATTATAAAATGTAAGAAATTATGTGAAATGTGGGTCCTACTTACAGTATGTGGCCTACTGGCATCGTGCATACAAAGTTTTGGCACTCATTGGTCCAGCGGTTTGTGAGATCAGCTCCAGGAAGACACACACACACACACACACACACCTTCTCAGACAGTGCACAAGAAATGTAGCACTGACCTGTCCAGCAGTTTGCGAGTTCACACACGCACACGCACACCAGATCCTCCTGAATGTTGTTGCCTTCTTTGCCCTTGAATGTGCCTCAGGTACCATGAAAATGGTTCTCATTTATTATTCAATGTACTATTGAGAGTAGACTGCCAAAACGTTGATCACTTTAGTACCAGTACTACATTTATTTTTTTAAATCTTATAAAGAATTTAAAAATTTGTAACTTCTTTAAATATTTATAATATAAATATCATTGTCTCCACCAGCTGAAGGCATGGGGAGAGTATGTTTTACCACTTACCAGCTAATCTCTGGCACCGTTAGCCCGGTCGATGCCAAACTTTACACAGACACTCCCTGGATGCCAACGATCGATGAACCTCTGCCCCAAATTTTCCAGAACGGCCTGTTATAGTGCCACAATGAGGCAGCCTTTCACCTCTTTTTTTAACCTATAACTGCACCGATCTGTGTGAAACGTTGCATGCACACTCCCTAGAGGTCAAGGAAAAACCTTTTTCTTTTTCTAAAAAACTGTAAAAAGCATTTTTTACATCTGCTTTTTATAGAGCCACCAGGAGGCCGACTTTTGTAAAACACATTTTTATTACTCTTCCAGATTCCATCCAAAGATCCCGCAAATCGTTACACAGTATCTCTAGTCATGTGCTCAAGACGCATCTGTCCGAGATTTCATATTCCATCCTAATTGGCTAACATTGGCTTTCAAAGTTTGCAGGATTGGCCCGTTTTGAACAAAAAGCCTCAAATCATGAATGCAGCGTGCAATTTATGTGAAATCTTTCACGCACTTTCCTACTAGGCAGAGGAATATCTCCCACCCTTTTCACATTGGCCTTTATTATAGCAGACCCCGAGGGGCACTTTATCCAGTTGTCATTGAATTTGTCACCTGATGAAGGCCAACCATGGCCAAAACGTGTTTGATGTTAATGCCAGTGTTTTTATTTATAATAAATTAAGCACTGTGGAGCATATAGCTGTGTGCAGACTTCTCTCTTCTACACTCAGTCCTGCATCAACCCAACTCTCCATCTGTCTCCAAATTTGGGCAAGTGTATCTACCGGTACATTAATTAAGTATGACTACTACGATCCCAGCCCCATTGAATATCATTATAAAATGTAAGATTAAGAAATTATGTGAAATTGTGTGGGCTATACTTCTGTGGCCTATTGGCAGCGCATATACAAAGTTTGGCACTCATTGGTCCAGCAGTTTGAGATCAGCTCCAGAAAGACGCACCTTTTCGGACAGTGCACAAGAAATGTAGCACTGAACTGTCCTGCAGTTTGCGAGTTCACACACACACACACACACACACACACACACACACGCACGCACACACACGAACATCAAGTTCACAACTACACTAAAAAAGAACACACATACACATAGGTCCACCCAGATAACCCCAATAATAAACCCCCAGTAACTCACTCACCCAACAACAAAGTCCCTGGATGTTGAGGTAGATGCTTCCCTGCTCTTCCAGGACTCGGAATGCCCCATGTGATGGTCACCTGGGGTGGACCACCCAGCTCTCTTTTTCCCAGAAGGATCGCATGCGCCTGTGCCCCCCGAAACACATCAATACTCACAGAACTGTCTTTGGCGCTGTAGCTGTCACTTAGGACACTTCTGATTGGTGCAGTGGTTTCACCCTTGTCCGAACAACGGTAATTCGGCCAGTATAGAAGGCGGCCTGAAGACGAAGACGTCGCAGGGCATTGCCGTTCTCAAGTGGACAGCTGAACAAGCCATGAACAATGAAGGAAATATCCACTGAATGAACCTTTGGAATGGTTCAGGACAGAATCTAAACAAGCCTGCTTGATTTGTATGAGGCAGTTTAATTGTTCTTGCTGCAACTTAAATGGTTACCTGTTAAAAATAATCACACTTGTGTGAAGTGAGGGGCTCTCTTATCATCATACATCACATTCCGTGCTCAGCCATTCAAACACACAAAGTGCATATAGGGCTAGAACTACTCAAAAACAATTGTATAGGTGTGAGAGTGTCGAGCGGCCAAGGCAACAACTGAGTAGAGACCAGTCCAGGGCACCTTCAATAAGGCTTTATTTCTTCCATTGTTTATCAATCACTTTGACAGTCATATGCAAGACAACCTGTCATATCTCGGGTTAAAGACAACTGACTGCCTTTTATAGGGCAGTCCATTACCTGGTTAGCCCATACCATTTCCCAGGTACCAATAACAATATTCCCCACTCTTAGAATCACACAATGCCATTTTATATAAACTTACTCCATGTATATGCACCCTCAATACCTATTCACAGTTAGTAGTTAGCATAGAAATATATACACAACACATACAGGATTACATTCATTATAGTCCATCCCAATCCCCCCTGCTACCCATTTCCCACTTGGTCCCTCCCGGAACTATAAAAGGGGTGCCTATACCCGGAGGGAACTCATTTGCCCGAACACCACCCTGAGAGGAGGATGAGAGTAAACAGAGGTAAGTTTAGACATCAGAGATTTACATTCCTTCTTCACAAGTCTTCTCATTATACTGGTCAATTAGAAAGTATGCTGTCCTCTTTATTCCTAAACTAATGTGCCTTATATCTGTTCATTTGTAGGTGTATGAGGAGATCCGCCACTTCAACGAATAACCGACAACTCAGTGTCCCCCCTGTATAACCTTGAGCTGCCCGCACCCCCCTTAACTTCAATAAATGCATTTGTTACAATTTGTGTCCTTATTTACATTATACCATACATGTGGATTTGTGTCAGCATCTGCATTAGGTATAGTAACGGCGTCCGCCGTTACAATAGGCCATTGTCAAATATTCATGTTATTTAAGAAACTAAAATATAACATTAAAATTACATAATACATACAGTATATATTTAATCTGGATATGATCTGTCAAAGTGTGCATAATAGTCTCATAAAACCTTCAAAGGCTAAATCAAAAACCCAGTTTCTCACAGAAATCACAGTGCCATCAACCCACTTCAGACAACGCTTTGTTTGTTGGTATATGCAGAGACACTGAGTCATTGAGTCTTTTCTCTTCCTCTGTTCCAACTCGAAAAGGACGCTGATTAATGCCTTGCTCAAGGGCACCTCATTGACTGCAACACTACCAGTGACATCCGAATGTCTTCCCCGGTCATCCTGAGTGAGGAGTCCAGCTAGTTGTCATTGTCAGGCAGGAAGAAGCTGAGGCAGGCTATATCTGCCAGGCAGTCCCTGTTGGCTGTGACTTGCATGTCGCTGAACAGAGCCCTGCTCCTATCAGGATTGTTTCCCATGTTTTTCTTCAACTCTGTGAGCTTCTGGAGTATGAGCCGGCGCTCCCGACCCCTCACAAGACCCCTGAAGTACAGCACGGCAGCCAGGTGCTTCTTACTGGACATAGGAAGGAAAGACCATATTAATAGTGAAATCCTCATTGTTGATATTTCACTCTGACTCTGAGAGAGTGAAATCAACATTTCATTCCATTCTGCGAGAGAGAAATGCAATGTGATTTCAAGGGGGAGTGGTTAACCAGGCTAGACAAATTACCCTTCCGGGCCCGTTTCGTAACCTCTGATCCCTCGCAAGGCCAATATGGGCTTTGACCCTTAAAAGGCAGCTGAAGTATAGTAGCCAGGGCTTAAAGCCAAAAGAAATCCCAAGACTGAAAAAGATTTTTTGCAAATCTGCACTGATCTCATTAAATGACCCCTATGAAATCCTCAGGACTGAAATCCGTCCCCAGGACTGAGAACTTTAAGCCCCGAGTATAGCTTTGGGGAGGAGGGGGGAGAGATCTGCTGATACACAAGCCATAGTGTAACTGCCTATGAAAAAGGAAGTGTGGAATATTGCATGCCCATGGTACAGGTACATCCATATTACATAGTCATAGATATTGTATGATGCATAAGTGCATCATACCGACCGACTCGACACCGGGAACTCCACTCCCTAAGGGGGTGTGGACACCGGGTACTCCACTCCCTAAGGGGCTGTGGACCGACTCGACACCGGGCACTCCACTCCCTAAGGGGCTGTGGACCGACTCGACACCGGGCACTCCACTCCCTAAGGGGGTGTGGACCGACTCGACACCGGGCACTCCACTCCCTAAGGGGCTGTGGACCGACTCGACACCGGGCACTCCACTCCCTAAGGGGCTGTGGACCGACTCGACACCGGGTACTCCACTCCCTAAGGGGGTGTGGACCGACTCGACACCGGGTACTCCACTCCCTAAGGGGGTGTGGACCGACTCGACACCGGGCACTCCACTCCCTAAGGGGGTGTGGACACCGGGCACTCCACTCCCTAAGGGGGTGTGGACACCGGGCACTCCACTCCCTAAGGGGGTGTGGACACCGGGTACTCCACTCCCTAAGGGGGTGTGGACACTGGGCACTCCACTCCCTAATGGGGTGTGGACACCGGGCACTCCACTCCTTAAGGGGGTGTGGACACCGGGTACTCCACTCCCTAAGGGGGTGTGGACACCGGGCACTCCACTCCTTAAGGGGGTGTGGACACCGGGTACTCCACTCCCTAAGGGGGTGTGGACACCGGGTACTCCACTCCCTAATGGGGTGTGGACACCGGGTACTCCACTCCCTAAGGGGGTGTGGACACTGGGCACTCCACTCCCTAATGGGGTGTGGACACTGGGTACTCCACTCCCTAAGGGGGTGTGGACACTGGGTACTCCACTCCCTAAGGGGGTGTGGACACTGGGCACTCCACTCCCTAATGGGGTGTGGACACCGGGCACTCCACTCCCTAAGGGGGTGTGGACACTGGGCACTCCACTCCCTAAGGGGGTGTGGAACGCATGTGTCCAATTTGAAGTCGGTGGGACGAACGGTTCTCGAGTTACAGCCCCTCACTTCACACAAGTGTGAAGTGAGGGGCGTTCTCTGGGTCCTAATCCGTGCTGTAAAATCCTCTAGCGTGCCACCCTGCACACTCACCTTCCCAAAGTAAAGGAAAGCACATTTTATACAAAAGTAGACAACACAATATTTTAATATAATAGGTTGACTTGCTATGGAAAGGGTAAACTATGTCCGTGCCTTGATGTGTCTGTCACCATCTGTCACTGTCCAGTTTAGGGACAGCCTTTTCTGTTGTTTACCAGATATTATTGTGGTAATGATAATCGGTCACAGCTAGGCGCCTGGGTGTGGACTGTCGAATTGCAAACTACAGATTTAGGATTCTGTTGTAAGTTGCAAGTCGCCGTGTCGGTCCGGACTGGGCTTACACTGCCTCTGACATGGTCCAGATGTGACATCTGACCCCTACATTCCAATCCAACCCATCAGATAACTACGTGTGATCATTCCATTGATCATTCTGTCAGGCCACATCGGTACTTGATTTTACGTTCCAGACATGTCTTTCAGAGGATGTCGGTTTCGATTTGAGAGATATAGACAAGAGGTGTAGACTTGGACTGCTCAGCAGCAATTGGACTGCTGAAGCTAAGCGTGTGTGATGCTCACTAAAGTGATTGTATTATTTGTAACCAGTGTCTTTCTTTTTAACTCGGTTTGTGTCTTCATATCATTTTCCAACAAAACCACAGATAACCTGGTCAATAGGTGGCAGTGTAGGACCACAGGTAAAACCTGTCTTTCCAAAGTGTAGTGTCTTCAGCGCATGCACCACCGTCTCCCCCCATAACTCTAGGAGATGGTGAACAAACGCTACACGGTTTTGCTGTCTCCCTTCTTTAAAGGACAACTTTAGTTTTTTTCAACCAAGGTTCATGTTTTAGGTTGTTATTAGAGAAACTAAAAGGTGAGTGTTAATTTTCTTTCATTTGCTGCTTTCTTTTGTTTTGGGTATTTTAGCAGTTTCTGACAGGGGGGCGGGGGCATTCGAGCATGGGGCTAAGTATGTATTTTTTACAAAATATTATGGCGATATTTTTTATTATTATTTACTATAGTCCTAATAAACCCCAAGAAATTACATCTGACCACATTAGATAACAGGATCTATTGAATGTGACAAACTGACATATTGAGCCTATACACACAGTATAAGCCTTCCCCCAGTAGGTAGATCACATTCAGTAGATCCTGTGATCTTCTGTGGCCAGATGTAATTTCCTGGGGTATATTAGGACTATAGTAAATAATACAAAAATAAATCACCATAAAATGTTGTAAAGAAATACATATTTAGCCCCATGCTCGAATGCCCCCGCCCCCCTGTCAAAAACAGCTAAAATCCCTAAAACGAAAGAAAGCAACAAATGAAAGAAAATTAACACTCATCTTTTACTTTCTCTAATAACAACCTAAAACATGAACCTTGGTTGAAAAAACCCAAAGTTGTCCTTTAACATTCTTATCCTGTTTTACAGGTGGGTAATACTTCACAAACCACAGAAATGATTACCGTTTGTTTATGCACGTTTAGAGATGACTCAGGACATTGTTTGTTGTCATTTAAGAGTAAAACGGGGACTTAGGAAGTTTCCCAGTGTTTGTTGTGACTCACACACTTGAGTCAAGATGGCGTCGCCACGTTGAGAATGTTCCGTCATGTTACAATAATTAATTGTCTGTCATGAGTATCACCGCTCCAGTTTTAGGCTTTGTTTTGATTTATAGATTCCATTATTTATTTTGTGTACATTCTACAGTGTTAAAAGGGTTTTGGGGAAATGGTTTTACACTATACACCATACTGTTACTGTTTGTATTAAGTCCTGAAATGATGCTTTTATATATGAAAATGCAGTAATGCACCTTAGAGGCATGTTTACAGTATTTGTCCAAAAACGGATTTAAAGTGATAATGCAGAAAGATGACACATATGTGAAATGGTGGTTATTTTGATGTATTTTGGAACAGAATGACAAGAGAATGTTTATTGTATTTTGGTTGGAATTCTGAGTATAATGTGGAATGTTCTATGAACAAAGAACATGTGAACTGTGAATGTATATGGGATACAGTATATGTCTAGACAGACAGTAAAATACAGTTCAGTATTAAATGCTGAATATGATGATGCAGTATTATAAATACTGGGTAAATAATACTAAATGGACAGTGCAGCAGTAGTCAGGGAAATGTTGTATTGTTTATTGTGATTATTGTGAATAAAGATAACTCTAGGAGATGGTGAACAAACGCTACACGGTTTTGCTGTCTCCCTTCTTTAATATCTTTATCCTGTCTTACAGGAAACATATATCTGTCAATTAGGTGTCACATTTGTGATACCTGTTACACATTCACAGACTTAAGTTTTAAATGGATGCTCTTCAGTCTTCTTCACTCAGGACACCTAGGGCTCCATTTTCGTCATCGCTAAACCCCTTATCCCTAAACTTTTTTTTTACTATTTTGAAAAACATTTTTTAATAGTTCAACTAGCCAATCTACATTGACACGTTGTGAGCTTGTAGACTGGCCATTTTAACTATTCAAAAATGTTTTGCAAAATAGTAAAAAAAATAAAAAAAAGGCAAAGAAGTTTAGGGATAACGGGTTTAGCTCATGTGACGAAAATGGAGCCTCTAATGTATTATGCAGGCTCAGTCTCTCCCTCTTAAATTATTACAATGACACAATAATAAATAATACAAATTATCATGTTGCCTACTGTGACTGTACTGAAAATAGTCATTACAAAAAAAGAGGGGAAAACATGGAGCAGAGGTCTAGGGCAGGATTCAATTATTTATGTAGGTATGGTCAGTTGGTCACCTAAGATGACCTAGATATGCTGGCAGCTTCATTTCATATCCATCATCATCCCCATATCCTACACCTACAGTACGTATGTCCTGTTTTATCCAGCCAATCCACACGTTATCAGCCCATTTGGGGGTTTTTCCCAGGGAAATTACAGTGTCATCATTCATGTGTAGACGTCTATTGGTCTTTCTCTTTAAGCCCGCTCAAGTGTTCCACCCTGACCCTTTACCCTCACGTGGCCAGACTGTTGTCTCCCACAAATTTCAAATGCTTCTGGTCACTGAGTCTGGAGCACAGAAACTCTGTTCCGTTTCGTCTTTACAATCGTGTGACAGTGCCCAATGACTTGCCTTGATACTGTTACTTTAAGGAAGAGAAACTGCAAAAGCAGAACACCTGCAACACTGTGGAAAGTGGAAATAAAGGAATAGCCAGCACACAAGAAATGTCCTTTTCACCTCTGACGAACAGACAACGGATGTGTTGCTCAGCGTTGTCACATGGCTTGACCCAAGGACCATTAGGCCGAAACAGATCCTGTGTGAGCCTTTGTTCCAATGGGTCCAGTGTAGTTATTATTTAGTCACAAGCTCTGCACTTTTCATTGGTTAAACACTGTATTTGCAAAACACAGCTTGAGTTCTTGAACTACTCTCAACCTACAATCCCTATTTTGGGCATGTTTTTACAAGACACTTTTCAGAAATGTAAAGACTGTGTCAAAAATAGAAGATCTACAAGCTCACAATGCACAATGTTTGTGAGCTTGTACATCATTTTCATTACATTTACATGACACTGTCAACAACTGTAAAATAGGTCATTATTTATGGAACGGATATTTTCAGGATTCAAATAAAAATAAAAATAAGCATAAAAAGTAGCGGATCGAGCTTGTGGATCTGCTACTTTTGTGTTACGCTTTAGTATGATCAAGTAGGGCGTTAATTTATACACAGAAAAAAACTCATAAAGTGTGAATATGGAGATAAGAGGTTTGTGCCCAGCCGACAGTAACGATATGAAAAGCACAGTGTTTACCTGATATCAGGGTAGTGGTTCACTAGAGGCTGAAGGTTGTTCTTTATGTCTCTCTTGTTCCTCTCTCCGATGATGTCACTCAGGTCGTCTCCCACTGGGTGCAGCCATTCATGGGTAGACTTCTGCAAAGTGGACGTTTAACCACTTAAACCTGGTTGACCAGAGTCCCTCAGGTCAATGTAGGCTACTAGTTGACTTTTCTGTCAATATTGTAACGACCCTGCAAAAGACCCGGCCGTAACTTGCTCCTTCAAGAGAGCTAGCTCCCTTAGGGCCGATTCGTACTCCTATTTTACCGCTGTTTCGGCGCTGTAGTGCCGAAATTATTTCGGCTCGTCAGAAATTTTCAGTAGCACCGAAGAGACGACTTTAGGACGGTACCCGCCCCCCCCCGAACCTCAAATGACGTCACATTGTAGGCTCTACAGAGCCGAACCGACTTTTATTCGGCTCTAAAATAGGAGTATGAATCGGCCCTTAGTCTTAGCTCTTTTGCCGGTTCGTTACACTATTGAATACATATCTATCCAATTGTGAAACATATCCCTTGGCTTAAAGGGATAGTTCACCCAAAAATGGCTTATTTTCTATCAATTACACACCCCACGAAGCCTTGAATTTAAGTACTTGAGTACTGTAAGTATCAATGCCAATACTTGTGTACTCAAGTCACATTTTTAATCTGTGTACTTCTTCCACCAATGGTTGTAGCCTATATTCCTCTGGTGAATGGATAATGTCACACAGCTGCTCTTTTCCTCTTTTCTGCATCCTGACACACATTTTCTCCAAACCATACACAGAGAGAAACATCACCGCTGTCGGGCAGAAACCTTGTATCTCTATAATTAACCTTTTTATTCTTTTATTTTACATTTTTGAGGCCCTCCTATGTCTGTGTGTGTGCACCACAGAAATGATTTGATTGGCTGAGCACGGAATGTGATGTATGATGATGTATGATGATAAGAGCGCCCCTCACTTCACACAAGTGCGATTTTAAATACAATATTTTGCTTGGTTAAGTCTGTCCGTGGGTTTTATAAATATTGATCCGATGAGTATTAATTAACAGGGTAACTAAATAGCCTAATAACTACATTGGATCCATTGAAAATTTAGAACGCATGTCTTTTTTTTCTCAATTTCCTGAAAAGTTACAGCTGTGGATATACAAGTTTTCCACTCGACAGCGACAGTATTGGAAAGTGAAGTGGTTATTACCATTTCCTCAAACAGCTCCCTGAGCTTTGCCCACTGAGAACGAATCTTGGCTGCCGCTCTCTCGTGCTTCCTGTTCTTGCAGGAGTAGTTATTTTTCATCAGCTGCGACAAGTATTCTTTCACCACATGCAAATGTAATGTGTTCACCAGAGTCTGTTAACAGAAAAACAAAGAATAACAATAACTTCAGGGTAAATCATGACACAATAACAGGATATAAAAAGAAAATGGGAACTGATGTTATTCCTCTACCACATGACTGACTGACCACCCATATCCGACCTCTACTACTTTGTATCCGGCTATTAATATGGGCCGTTGCCAAATCTTTATGAGTAACCTCAGTAACATGTTTTCCATTCACTTCACAGCCAGACCCCTGGGCATTTAATTTTGTTAAGATCGCTATCAGGAAGTTAATAAGGATTTCCATTGAGAAATACCGATATATATAGCAGGTATACATTTCCGTGTTTCTGTATCAAATATTCATCAGCCTTTCCCAGAATTCCACTTCACCTTAGAGGGGAACAGGAAAAGGAGTGTCTTCGCTGACCTACCGGGACAGGGTCAAAACATACATTTTCCCTGTCTCCTGGCCTGTTGGCCTGGTGGAGATAACTACCACCAATCACAAGTGCCACGTCTTTGGCTGTGGTTGAGGCTTGTCTGAGGCTCGTTGCTAATTGTAGGCATCTACAAATAGTGATGCGTTGTAACTTGTAAGCTTAAGCTTTTAGATAGCCTTTTGCTGCACGCCACATGTTTCCATAGAATACATGACGACTTCAATGGAATTCAAATAACTGGAATCAGTCATGGCGACTGAGAACTTAATCCATACAATTTCAACACAATTTATACCACAGACAAAATGTAATTTGATGAAGATAAAGAGATTTTCCTGTTTTATTTCTTTGCTATAACACACAAGTAAAAACTGAGAATGAGCCTCTGGTTTTGCCATGGTTCAATCCAAGCTCAGCAGGGGCTCCAGGGAGCCATGTGGTTCTAGAAACCTTGTGCACAACACCAGAGTTCCCAATCCAGGGTTTCCATCCTACCAGGATGTACCGTCTAATAAGGGAATAGTTACAGTGCGTTTTAACAGCGGGCGACAGCCTGACGTATTTTCTGGAAGTGCGTTATTGTCTCCACCAGGCCGAAGGCATGGGGGAGAGTAGGTTTTGCACTCCGTCCGTCCGTCCGTGTGTCCGTCCGTCCGTGTGTGTGTGTGTGTGTGTGTCCGTGAGCAGCTAATCTCGGCCACCGTTAACCCGGTCGATGCCAAATTTTGCACACACACTCCCTGGATGCCAACGATGAACCTCTGCCACAAACTTTCCAGAACGGCCTGTTATAGCGCCACCAGGAGGCCGCTTTGTGCAAAACAAGTTTTTGCACAGTACACCTACAGATTTTGTCCAAACATCACGCAAATTGGTACACAGTCTCTCTAGAGCCATTCAACGAAACCGGTCTTTCAGATTTCTCAGACTCCATCCTGATTGGTTAAGATTGGCTTCCAAAGTTCACAGGAGTGCTCAGTTTCAAACAAAATGCTGCAAATCATGAACACATCGCGTGATTTCCGTGAAATTGTGCACCCACATTCCCACTAGGCCGAGGACGAAATGCCACATGAACAATTTCAACTCAGCCTCAAGGTGGCGCTATAACTGGCCGAAAAGTGTTTTACCTCTAACTGCACGGATCTGTGGATAACTTTGTATGCCAACTCCCTAGAGGCCAAGGAAAAACCTTTGCCTGGAATTTTTCACATCTGCTCTTTATAGCGCCACCAGGAGGCCGACATATGTAAAACACATTTTCTATTATTACTCCTTCAGATTTTATCCAAATTTCACGCAAATCGGTACACATGATCTCCATAGTCATGTGATCAAGACAGGTTTGTTTGATTTCTCATATTCCATCCTGATTGGCCACGATTGGCTCCTACAGTTTTCAGGAGTAGCCCGCTTTGTACAAATCGCACAACTCCTCAACACAGCGTCCGATTGCGATGAAACTGTGCACGCATATTCCCACTAGGCTGAGGAAGAAATGCCACTTGACAGTTTTCAACAGCCTGATGGTGGCGCTACAACAAGCCAAGTCGCGTCATGCACTCGCACACACACACACACACACACACACACACACACACACACACACACACACACACACACACACACACACACACACACACACACACACACACACACACACACACACACACACACACACACACACACACACACACACACACACGCCAGGGAGCAGGGCTAACTAGACCCCCCACTGGTCAAAAACTGTGCTTGAACAACCTTTGGCAATTCTCATTTTAAATCTATACATTTACACTTAATACAATATTTGTTTTGATTTCTTTAGCACAATAGCCTATAAAAAAATACAACAAGGGGACATATAGAAAATAACATGGAATGCCTCTCTGCCTGCTTTGCACTCAGCATCAAGGGTTGGATTGGAGTATTGTCCAGGGGGCTTCTTCTACTCAACAGCCAGGAGAGTGGGTGTGTCAACTCTCACCCAGCAGGAGATTGGCTATTGTAAAGTTGAGCAGGAATGTGCATTTACCCAAACATCACAGAAGACTTCACAAAGGCAAGCTGCAATGTCCTACATTCCTATCCTGGTGGAGACCTGTGCCCAGAAGGGCACTTTTTCTAGTTTGTCTATGGTATGGGACTCGGCAACTACTGGCGATAGCAGGCGAAGAGGCGATAGTCTAAAAGTGGGTGGAGGAACGTCGCCCCGAAAACATGAAAATATTTTATCTTTGGACGACATCGCCCGGTGATAGCCAATCAAATTGTGTTGCTTTGTTTACCCTCCATACCACCTATACGAGGACATAGATCTGACAGCAGGAACACCCACGAGGAGATCTGTATCACAGAGAGTCGCCGTTGTTCTCCCACTGTTAAAACGTACTATTAGACCTGGTAGGACACAAAATTACTAGTGACAGGCAATCGCTTACAAAACTATCACTGGCTTTCTCAACCAATCTTAATTATGAATTAGTGAAAGTTGGCTGGTAGGCTGGGGAATTCACCAGCCTTTGTATCAAGTTCAATTAGTGAAAGTTGGCCGGTACGCTTGGGAATTTACCAGCCATTGTCAAGTAGACCATAAAAGTAATTTCCTGCTCTGCATGTTCAGACATTGCATGAGATGAGGGTCCTTCTCTGGAAGCATATGCAAGTCTTAACATCAATATCGATATGTTGAATCTTTCAGCATTGTAAAGCAATACAATTCTCCCAAGTCACTGTTGCTTTTCTTTTAACCTGCTCTCTAATTCCAGTAAATACAGACATAATGACATACGGAAGTAAATAAAGTAAAGAAAAACAAAGCACTTGGTGAAGAGGTTTACGCATAATGTAACAAATTTGACATATCAATGTTTGGCCCATTAACAATATTATTTTCACAGTATTCCTCATCTGTACGTAAGGGGGTCTCATGAGAGCACAGTTCTGGGAAAGCGTCTCTGTTCGCTTATAAAGCTGTTGGAAGTTATCATCATTGGTGAGCCAATTCCTGGTCATCATCCTCCTCTGGTAGATCTGAAAATCACATTGACAGGCTCTGTGGTATTCATCCTGCACAAGCATCCTCTAACATCTTAAAGTTGATCTTTTAAAATTGATTCTGTGGCGGCAGGAATTGTTTAAGAAGAGGAAGCGAATGGTAACACACCTGCTATTTGCTACCAACGACGACATTCAAGGAATTCAAGCTGCAAAGTATAGTTATTGCTCTTAGATTGTCATGATGCCAGTTCCAAGACATTTGACTAGAATAAGGTTTCAGGTTCTCATCTTTTTGGAGCTCTGGACCACTAGCATATTTCGAAGAATCCTCACAGACCACCGTACCCCATCTCCCCACAATATACGAAGGGGTTTAAGTATACTGCATAAGTAGGTATAACACCCTAAACACTCATTTCTATTTTAATAGCCACACAGTAAAATGTGTTAATATAACTGTATGTATAATCAATTCTTCAGTGAAAAAGCACTATGCAGTAAACCTTTCTTCAACCTACCTTGACATCATTCTTGTACTGGTCCTCCAGACCTTGGCCCAGGTTCCCTATTAGCCAGTCAACCTCTTTGTTAAAACTGTCTGCTTGATCTGGGCATCTGTCCCTGTAGTTCTCCATGTACTCTCTGGGGAAAGAGAAACAGGGAAATGGAAGGTCTTAGGTGATTGAGGGTGACATGTTGATATTTTCAGTTTACTAGTGGAAGATCTGGAGACACCTTCTCTAACAAAATGTTTGACAGCACACAAAACAAGATGTGGGTTGAACTGGGTTCTAAGGTCCATGGTTGACAAAGTGATCAATGAATGATTAATGGACACTTTTGCAGAATGAATCCAGTGTATTTTGGAGATATTGAATGATGAAAATCCTCTCATAATAAATAGATACATTCCTAATTGGCACTTTTTAGTGTTCACGCTGTGGGACTGTAGGACGTAGGGTCGTAGCCAAACACACTTTGGGCAAACACAAACTTTACGACCACTCTCCCAGTTGGCCAGGGAAGACACTCCAACTCAAAACCCCCACTTCCTTGACTTACACAGCCCAGCTAAGCAACCCAGCATGGTGGAGTTATGTACTTACTACTAACAGAAGAAAACATACAATTATAAGTTATAACCTTATTGAATGCTCAACTAAATGATTAATCACATTTAATCAATGATTAAATGTGTTTCATTCAAACCCCCACTTCCTTGACTTACACAGCCCAGCTAAGCAACCCAGCATGGTGGAGTTATGTACTTACTACTAACAGAAGAAAACATACAATTATAAGTTATAACCTTATTGAATGCTCAACTAAATGATTAATCACATTTAATCAATGATTAAATGTGTTTCATTCAGTTTAAATATGAAGTGGAATATGTTCTGAGGCTGTTCTGAGGCTGTGACGCACAATGTCACAATGACAAGTGTCTTGTGAGACTTCGTCAGATGATGCACATATATTGTATTTTATCTTGAGTTAGGTTTAGTCTAAATTAATCTAAAGGCAAATGTACACAAGTGGAGAATAAATATTCTATTTAACATAAATACTTTCTAATAAAATACTATTAATAATGGTACGTGGCAAACAAAGTGGTGGTTCGCTGCAAATGATCACATGATCTAGACCGGCAGAGCCCATATGGTAGGTTTTAGTTACTTGCATTCCATTCTCTTTCTCTTGAGTCATACACAGTACACATTTCACATACAGAGGACCGTTTCCCTTAAAGCACATGACTCCCTTCAGTGCTAGCCTCGGGGGTTTCCTTCTCAAGGGACTGACTTGTTTGGATTCAGAAATAGCCACAGCTCTGTGTGCTTCAGACACCCAGTCAAAAATAAAGAGTTGAATTGCTGGTTATTCATGTCTGTCCTACAAAGACCCAAGAGCTGTAACTCCTTACATTTGTTTTGTCTTGGTACTGAAGTAGAGGTGTGTAGTGTGTTTAGCAGAATTTATGAATGTAGCTTTAACACATTTGTCTCCCTCAATCCACTATTACACTACTTTACAGGCCAAAGAAGACAAAATTCCTTGTATGTAAGCCTATATGCAAAAATATCTGGAAATATAATTATTTCCGATTCCAAATGCAGATCCTGACTTTTGAGAATCCTTGACAACCGATTACGAATGTTTTGATGGATAGTTTGTATAAAAAGTGCAAAATCTTGAAATCAATTTGAAAAAGTTAGTTTAGTTAAATCTATAAGCAAATAGAAAAAAGTATATTGTCTCTGTCGGGTGGAAACCTCATATCTCCCAAACTGTTACCTTCCAGGATTCAAATTAAAAAACACCAAAATTAGCAGATCTACAAGCTCAAAACACGTGTTTCGATCATGTACATCTGCTACTTTTGATGCTTTTGTGTGACGCTGTAGTATGATCAAGTAGAACACTCATTTACAAAAAAACACAAAAAATGAAATCATGGAGATAGGAGGTTTCTGCCTGACAACTTAACTGTCAACATCTGTTACATAATTGCCGATACTGATCTTGTTAAAAACAAAAACAAAATCAAACAAACAATAAACCTGGCTGATGTACCGTCTGGCTCTTGTTGAGACACTTACTTTAAAGTGATAAAGCTGTTGATGTATGTTATCTGGTATTCAGTCCAGAGAGGAGGGGGGACATCACCATAGCTGCAGCAGTGTCTGAACTCTGTCTCAAACCTACACATTGAATAAGTTAATCAAAATACCCTGAATGACATGTTCATTTATTTACTCATTCATGTTTTCATACTCCCACAGCAGTACTTTCAAACACAGACCAGTTTTTATGGGTTGCCATTAAATATTTATTTTTATTTAACTTAAAAGTCAAACATTGTTCATAAAATGTCATGTATTCATGCCAATTCTTTAATCTGTCTCAAATGGACAGAATAAAGGAACACAGTGACAGCTCTTCAGTGTCATCATTTCAATATACAGTGAAAACATCAACTAAAAAGAGGTAAACTTTTTCATTGACCCAAACAAAAGCCTGAGGCATACTGTCTATGGAGGCCCTCTCTGCTATGGCGCCTGCCTATACAATACGAGTTCCTGCCTGTAAACTTCAAACTGTGAAAGCTATACTTTTGTGTTACATACCTCTTTGGAAATTGTTTCAACTCTTCGAAGCAGGAATAGCCTACTTTCATTTCCAGCTGTTGATCAATTTTGCTGGAGTTTGTCAAATTGCTCTTCACATTCTGCAGAAAGAATGTGTTGGTTATAGACAGTGTTAATGTCAGAACTCAGAACCTGTAGGACCAAGACTAAAGTAGTGGATTTAAGCATCTTTGTTGCCCCCAAGTGGCTATATAACCACATTACACAGTGACATAGGCTACTGAACAACTCGCCCTGTACAGCAGAAAAGGGAAAACATTATGGGTATATTCTATTTGGCTAAGAGATAGATTGATGCCATGTGGGTGTATTCATTCATTCATTCATTCATTCATACATTCATTCATACATTCATACATACATACAACATCTGACAACAGAATCAACAGTGGCGTACCGTCCAGATATCCATGGGGAACTGAGAGCATAGAAAGTTGTCCTCGTTATCTGGCGGTCTGTCACCATTGTCATTACTACGCAGCTGTTTCCTCTCCTTCCAAAAATCCTCATTTTCCAATTCTATCATTTTGCCCAGTGCTGACTTCATGTCCTCCTAACAGATGCATGTGAGGAAGGAGACAGGTATGAAGATCTAAAAGTCTCAGAAACATCTGTAGCCTTAGTAACAAAACACACTGTATATTATACTATTTATCAGGCTGATGCCAGGCTCTACTGACATGTTAGGTTGCGTTGTGAGCCTATACTACTGTAGATGGATACTTTGGGCTAATGTTCGCCCAGAATAGGCATGCTGCTGGGGTTCAAGTGGTTAAAGATGAATTAACATGTACATGTACTACTGTACCACATCTCACCTGGAGTCTGCAACAGTATCTGTCTTTGAGCTGATCCAGGAAACCATCCTCCAGGGAGAGGCCAGTATGCTCCAATTTCATCTCTGGCTGCAGTGACGGGCTACCCATAATCCTCTCACTGCCAGAGAAAAGTTCCACACCTCTCAGATACTTTTAAACAACAATCCATTGTTTGGTAGCACAGTGGTTTGAAGGCATGCGAGATATACAGTTACAGTATGTAAACAAAATGGTTCAGCCTCGCCTTGCCTCTCAGATACATTTCACAACAGTCCATGTTATACTGGTGTGGTTGCATCCAAGATATTATGTTAAAATTAAATTTAACAAAATGGTTCAGCTTCGACAAAGAGGTTTTTCTCCTCCATTCTTCTTTCTCAGTCATTTCATGTTTAAGAACTGAACATACCAGCTCATCCTTTAAATGAACATGAAGTGGCACATGTTCATGTACAGATGGAACTGAAAGGGAAATGCTGACTTTTCACTAAAGGACACTGACCTCTGGTAGCGGTTGATGATCCAGTCCAGCAGAGCGTAATAGTCCTTCAAGTCTGTTACCTGCTGTTGGAGCTTCTTCAGGTGCTGTCCAACATCTCTGTGGTAGCACCTCACGTAGGTGCTGAAGACATTGAAGCTGCGTGGATATGACCACCGGAGGTCCTTCTTCACATACTCCAGGTCCTCCAGGATGGACTTACCCAGAAGTCCCAGGTGGATGGCCAGCCAGGAGGCGTTCTGCTCCCTCTTGTCCAAGGGAACGCTCCCCAACTTGGCCTGCACACCTTCACTCACTGCCTCCCTCCACGACTCCCTCCAGTAGCTGCCGGGCCCAGCCAGACCGCCAGGGTCCCCGTCCCTCTTCTCCTCCTCCTGAATGACACGGGCCACATACACCAACAGCTCCTTGTTCCTGGAGCGAAGGGTGTTGGAGTCACGCACGATGGTCTTGATTTTGTCCTTCAGGGCTCTGTACAGGAGGCTGAGGTCCTTCTCCTTCTTGGCAAGCTCCACAGAGGAGACAGCCTCTTCGCCGCCACAACTCTCTTGCTCCTGCTGGAACTCCTGCCGCATGGAAAGGAGGTTCAGATAGGCCTCCTCCAGAACCTCCATGTCTATCAGATGGTTGATCTGCATCACTGGAGAGGAGAAACGAGAAGGAGAGCAGGAGACCAAAGAGGAACAAAGAGCACAAGCAGCAACATGCAGAAAGAATAAGAGGAGACAAGAGGTTAAGGAAAAAGAGCAAAGAGGAGAGGAGAGAAGTGGAGAGAATGAGTATATAATGAGTATGAGTATAATGATGTACTGACAGACATGAAACAGATTTTCATTCATTTAATAAGGCAAACCTAGAAAATGTGACCAAAACCTTTGTGAAACATTATTGTGCGGATCCTGCTGTCAATGCAGGAAAATGAATTGCCATACTGTAGATTATTATTTATTAATGATTTGTTAGGATGGGTAAATGCAGAGCACAAATTTCACATAATGTGCAAAAGTACAGTGACAAAAATAAAATAAAATGTATATTTTATATAATGATTTTCTAGTCTTCTGACAACTCGGTGCTTTATAATTAAATTTTGCATCCGCACACACATTCCCACAGTGACAACATGCCTTACAAGTAGGGCCATGTAAGGCCCCAACCTGCTCACCTGGAGCAGTTATCTTATAGGTTCAGTATCTTGCGGGGACTTGTAATGCCAGGAGGAGCTAGGATTTAAGCAGCCTTTCCATTCCCATGGGCACTCTATCTCCTGAGGTTCTGCCAACCCTCTAAGTCTAAATATTTCTTTCAGATACAATAGAACATATTCTAACCGATTTGATCAATGGAGGCTTTAGTCTTAAGACTGAATTCACTGTTACATGTATTTACGTTAGGAATGAGATGTCTATAACTGATTATCTCCGTTGTGAAAACATGGATGAGCGATTATCAAACGGAGACGGGTACATGAGGTATTAGGATACGGTACAAATGAAGGTTGAAATTCTTACTGTATAATATATCGTACATGAGGAGCCATAACAATGCTTCTGTTGGGTTTAGGTAGGGAAATTGAAGGACAAATGTAAATCCTTTCACATGATGTGAGCTACAGTCAGTCTCTGTTTCACCTGACAGTGGTGTGAGGGGTATCTCTGGAAGCGTGTAGGACTCTCCAATCTCCTCCCACACTGGTACATCTTCCTTCGCCTCCTCCACTGTGACCTCCTCCACTGTGAGGAGCTGCTCCTGGTTGTCAGACTTGTTGACGTTCTTCTCCTTGTCCTTTTTACTGCCGAGTCGCAGGCTGCGGCGAATGGAAGCAGCGCCTTTCTTCATCAGGGAGTCATCTAAACATTAATGTAAATAAATATTGTGTTGCAGAGGAAAACATCAACATAATGAAAATGTCTATATTATGCACTGCACTCTTAACTTTGTGAACCTGTTTAAAAGGGGGTTTATAAATAATGACAGTGAGTACAGTGGAAGTGTCAACATGTTGTCCGTCTTGCAAGAAAAACAGCCAATATTCTCATGAACCAGCCATGGAGCGCATCATTTTAATTGATTGGCATTGGATATATTAAGCAGAATTAAATTCTGTTCATATTTTCCACAATGTGTTCCATCTACCTTGTGCTGTCACACATGTAGGCTATGGTAGGTGTTGGTAAATGGATATCACAGACAACTTTTGGCAGCGAGGCAGAAATGAGTACCGGTACTATTTCGCAGTGGCATTTCTGGATCAATTCGACATTTCGCAATCGGCATCGGCAAAGAACTGTAACTGTTCAGATTTGAGAACAGAAATGTTTTGGGTGATTACAGCTTCTCATGGAAAATAACAGCAGTATAGGTTATATATATATATATATATATATATATATATATATATAGTATCAGAGGAGTGAAAACAATAGCGCCCTCTCCCCCCCAACACACACACAGACCACACTGGTCAGTCAGTTAGTATACCTGTTCTAGAATGTGACGCTAGTTTCTTATTGATTGGCGGGGAGGCTTCTGATCCATTCTCATCTTTATTATGGAACAACCCACGAGCACTCAAACCTGAGTTAGACAAAGATAGAAAGAGAAATGTGAAAGAGAAAGCTGTAAAATTATGTTAGTGAAATGGGGTCCATACAGAAATGTATACTGTGTAAATCCACCCTAGATACAAAGGAAAAGATATTAAGATATGCAGGGCAGAATTAGGCCAGTAGCCATTATATAACATAAACATTAATAAAATAAAATGCAAGAACTTCCACTCTGGAGCCCAAAGCCAAACGTACCAGGGTCCCCAACCCTCCCCTGGAATCTCCATCGCTACCTCTCAAAGCCCTGGCCATGATCTGCATACTTGTGAAGTTGCGCCCATAGACAACCTGAATCTCACTTCTCCGTTTTAGTAGCAAACCACAGCATGCAAGCCGCCTTTGTTTTAAATGGTCCCCCATTAGCACGTCAGCAATAACCAATAGTTGCAGCACTAAAATATACAGTACTGTATATGTAACCGCCAACTTGTGCAACACTAACCCTTTTAAGCCCGGTGGGTTAGATAATCCAGTTGCTGCCTGCATGTAAACAGCACCGTTCAAATCTCACTGTGGCGTCTGTTCCCATGACCTTGTGGAGGTCACCACACAACCTGCCTCAGAATCTGACTTTACAGCAGACTTTGCTTTGCTTTTTGTCAAAAACATACATTATTAACTACGGGGATTCACACTTTTTTCATTTTCAAGTCGTTAGTTTGTGTGATTTTATGAAATTGTTTACTCAGTATGAAATTGTTGGTAAGTGAGGACAACATGAGTGAGTCTGTTTATTTGCACATTAAAACATACATTTCAGAGTGTCTACTTTTGTATATTTTACATATTCTGTTGTTTTTTGTGAAGCCCATTTAGTCTTCCATTGTCCACTCCATACCAAAACAAACTAGAAAAAGTGCCCTTCTGGGCACAGGTCTCCACCAGGAGGATAGGAATGTGTGTGATGTTTGGCAGAATGCATCTTGATCACATGACTACAGAGATCATGTGTACCGATTTGCGTGAGTTTTGGATGAAATCTGTGTGACGAATATAAACAAAATCAGCCTCATGGTGGCACTATAACCGGCAGATGTGGAGAGATGCAGGGGAAATGTTTTTTCCATGTCCTCTAGGGAGTGGGCATACAAAGTTGCACACAGATCGATGTAGTTATAAGTAAAAACAGCCAGGAATTGCCCTCTTATAGCACCACCGTGAGGCTGATTTGGGGGGGAAATAGTGGCATTATGTGCGTGTATAATTTCACGGAAATTGCACACTGTGTTTGTGATTTGTGGCATTTTGTTCGAAATGGACCAACCATGTGAGCTATGGAAGCCAACCTTAGCCAATCAGGATGGAAGATGGGAAATGGTGCAGATCCGTGTTGATCACATGACTATGGAGATAGTGTACACCGATTTGTGTGATGTATGGATAAAATGTGTATGAGTAATCTACAGAAATGTGTTTTGCCTAAATCTGCCTCATGGTGGCGCTATAACAGGCTGTTGTGGAATAATTGGGGCAGAGGTTCGTCATTGGCATCCAGGGAGTGTGTGTGCACAGTTTAGGAGATTAGCTAGTAACGGACGGACGGACGGACGTACGCACGCACAGACTGCAAAACATACTCTCTCCCCATGCCTCCGGCCTGGTGGAGACAATAACATGAATCTGTACTCACTGGGTGACGGAGATACATGTAGTGTTGCCCTGTTGGAGTCATTGTTGGGTGCTGCCATGTCCACACTGGGCCTGACCTTTGACCCTTTGCTATTAGATGAAAAGGGGCTCTTCTTTTCCCTGAAGCTCTCCCGAAACGTCTGAAAGATCCCCTGCTTCACAGCTCCGTCTGGCTGTTCCCCTTGCACAGGTGATGTAACGAACAGTCTATCCTCCTCGACGAGACAATGGCCATTGTTGGTGTCGTCTGTGTCAGCGGTTGCCTCCATTCCTGCCATTTCACTTAATTAAATGATTGCAGGCTGTGAGTAAAGAACATTGATAAGTCTGGTCTCCCAGAGGAAAGCAGCAGGGTGTTTTGCCAAGGTGAGAATGTGTGGAGAGAGACAGAATTGTGTTTTGGGTTTAAGCTTGTCATCCCTCTTGTCAGCTGGAACAGACTGGCCAGAGAACACATGTTGTTTACTGACAACATCGTGGCTTTGGGATAAAGAGTGTGACTGGCTGGGTGTGTCACACTAAAACACAGATAAAGCCTGAAGCTGCTGAGCCAATTTTGCCATGTAATAAAAGTATAAAAGCTAAGACCTCTGGGAACTGGCACTTGTACTGCACTGTTTAATGTAAGGTCCTGTGGCTACCAAAATCTTGTGAAAATCATGAGGAGCTATGCATGTTTTAAACTCCCACAGGTCACAGGATTATGGCTCACTAAACTAATAGGCCTATATTAATATTAAATTCACATGTTTATCAAACAGTTATATTAAATGAGATAGACTCAGGTTACCATAGTTTGATATCTTCTCTGACTTTCCGTCAGTCTGAAAACAATAGTTCACCAACCTGCATAATACAAATGAGACAGACAGACAGACAGACAATGGTACTACCAGTTATTTTCTGCCAATGTAAACTGCCCAGTTATCTAGCATTTCATAAAATCCCCTATCTCAACATTGGGAAAGAAAGCAACCTTGTGGCGGAAGCTGGAATAGACGTTTCCACTTTTTATTTTAAAAAACAAAACACTAGGCTATATAACTGTTACATTCCACCTGTTACTGGCTGGAAAATACACCAACACCATAGGCACATTTTAATCTTAATTTGAAATGAAATAAAGCCATCAGGCAGATAGGTCAACAGAACGTATAACATGCACACAGACAGACATTTATTCAAAGTAGGCTAATCGAACGCATATGAGCTAGTAGCTACAGTTGGAGTTGTGGTTGGAAAACTACAAACTCATGTGTGTGTGTTTTTTCCTCTCTGGTCTCATAGGCTAGCCATGCATAGGCTACCATGCACCGCGCAGCCACGATGAACTAGCCCACATATTAATATGCTTATATAATTACACCAAAGCAACTTAAGTTACGTAACATCTAGGAATTGTCACTGACACCCCAGCTGACCCCAAGTTAACTATTGTTAAGTTGCTGATATAGCCTGGTAGTGGTAGACAGTCGGGGTCTCACTTACCTGTCTACAACTCCGCCCACATTCCTCACAACAGTAACGCAATGGCCCGTTATTTGCTTGATGCAAGAAAAATACAATGGTCCAATTGTCATAAATTGTCATATGTAAACCTGCTATGAGAATGTTACCTGGCCTGCAGTAGCCGCTATAGACCGATTCCGTACCGGTTTCATGGTTGCAGCCTACGTATTTCCTGTAGGCGGACTCGACATAGCTGCGGGAGTAAAACCCTCACCAGGCGCACCTCTTCCACTACAGTGAACGGCAGAGTGACTGATGTTAGTTTGCCTCAAACTTTACTCCTTTACCTGCTTTTTTACTAACACTAACATTACAAAGATGCCCAGAACATCGAGATGAACCTGTGTAGTTTATGGCTGCTCCAACAGTAGTGGCAACATAAAAAAAAACAAAAAAACGGAATGTCTAATATCCACCTCGGTGGCGGAGACCAGAGCCATTGAGTAATGGTTGAGACAAAGCAGTGAAGGGTCCTGAAAGATACGTAATTTCAGTCTTACCCAATACCCAATCTTTCTGTTTTATAAACACAAGGCTGCTGTATTTTATACCTCATACTAAGCATTTAAAGTATGAGGTATAAAGTACAGCAGCCTTGTGTTAATAAACAGAAAGATTTGGTATTGGGTAAGACTTGCGTTATGTATCTTTCACTGCTTTGTCTCAACCATTACTCAATGGCTCTGGTCTCCGCCACAGCGGTGGATATTAGACATTCCGTTTTTTGTTTGTTTTTATGTTGCCACTACTGTTGGAGCAGCCATAAACTACACAGGTTCATCTCGATGTTCTGGGCATCTTTGTAATGTTAGTGTTAGTAAAAAAGCAGGTAAAGGAGTAAAGTTTGAGGCAAACTAACATCAGTCACTCTGCCGTTCACTGTAGTGGAAGAGGTGCGCCTGGTGAGGGTTTTACTCCCGCAGCTATGTCGAGTCCGCCTACAGGAAATACGTAGGCTGCGACCATGAAACCGGTACGGAATCGGTCTATAGCTCAGCTGGCAGTAGAAAGAGTTGTCCTCTTCGTCCTCCCCCACCCAGCCTTTACCTGCTTTCGCTTTCCTCACCTCTTGATAATGGATGATGAACATGAACCAGAATAACCATGGTGCCTTTTGTCACTGTAGGATCACGTTACTCCAGTCATTTGTCCGTAGTAGGCTATAGGCTACATTCTCCAGCCTCATTGTGGAATTGTCTGTGGCGTGTAAACGCGGACAACAAAGGTCACCTTTCAACCGTTGGGATGATTAATAAGTGTAAGACAGGTCAGGTTAATTATTAGACACTGTGACTGTGTTGTGAGTCAATAAATCACCAGTGAGAGTTTTTATATCTATCGTCCAGTGAGTGTGCGAGAGCTCAACTAGGTGAAGATTTGGCACATAATTCCTACACAAGCTCAGACTTTGACAGAGTTTTCACAAGTGCAAAATCTTGCTTTTCAACAACCTAATAGTAGGCCTGCTATGGTGCACCTTGTCCACTGGAGGGCGACATGGCGCAAATTAACGTGATCACTTCCTGATCACACTACTGAACATGTTTGCCTTTTAATTTTTAGCTGCAACCACGCTTATTCATTTCATATTAAAGTATTTCACCAGAGCTACAAAATAAGTTTTGCTTAGACAAACAGAAGTGTATTTCTCCAAACCAATAAACTGACAACTTGGGGTATGTAACTTACAGTAGTTTACATAAAATTGTCTATTAAATATTTATATAATAAACTCATCATCATTAACTATATTCATAAAGACAATAACGTTAAAAACATCATTGTTACAAAAATTTACAAGAAAATGTGCATAACAATCACTCCTTATCAAACATTAGGTACTTGTTAGATGTTTTTACATATAATTGTAGACCTATATTATTATTTGTCTTTAAATGTTTTGATAAATTGAATACACAGAACCCAAATGGAAACAAGCCATGGTGCTTTCTGGTGTTTATCCTTTTAGCATCCTTTTGTATGGAAATGTACCTCTGTGCATTTTCTTTATAAAGTATTCATCAATCAATTTAGGTTCTGAAATCAAATCACACTCTCCATGTCTGTCCAATTTCAGGAGCCCATCTTCCCATACACGTAATGGCCCAATGTCCCCGAGTCCAGATGTTTTCAAATCTGTGGAGACTACTGTCTACTGGGCAGTTATTTGTTAATTACTGGCATTTATTTGATTGGATTCCCAGTTTAAAATGTATTTACTTAAATAAGGTTCCCATGACACTGAGGTATGCCCAGTATGTGTTTATTAAGCTGCTATCTCTCCTTTAGGTCTGATACCCTCTGTCTAACCTCTCATAGTTCAGCCAGGTCACAGTTATCAGATTACTATTACACTAACCAGCTGGTGTACAATAAGCGTACATATAGCACAGTTTGTGTGTGTGTGTGTGTGTGTGTGGTAAATGGTAAATGGTGCATTTATATAGCGCCTTTATCCAAGGCGCTTTACATAGATTGTGCATTACATTCACCCATTCATACACCGATTGCGGCAGAAGCCATGCAAGGTACCAACCAGCACATCGGGAGCAATTGGGGGTTCAGTGTCTTGCCCAAGGACACTTCGACATGTAGACAGGAGGAGCCGGGATTCGAACCGCCGACCCATGGATCATTGGACGACCTGCTCTACCTCTTGAGCCACAGTCGTGTGTGTGTGTGTGTGTGTGTGTGTGTGTGTGTGTGTGTGCGAGTGCGTGCGTGCGTGCGTGCATGCGTGCATGCATGTGTGTGCGCACGTGTGTGTGCAAGATTCAACAATATATACAGGTAGTCGGGTACACAAGAGTAAAATGTTTTGGTTTTCGTTCCACAACATTGTAGCAACAGTGATAACAATAAAATAATAATAATGAAGAATAGTAAATCAAAGTATGTAATGTACATTAGTCATAACACTGACTGCTGTGTGCGGCACCTTCAAGCATCTCAATGTGTTGGGTTATAATACACACATATCATGTTATGTGTGTGTTATGTTTCTGTGTACGAGACAGAGTGAGAAGATTACAAGCCTGATCTGATACTGTATCTGAGCTGGTATCTTCTGTCACAGGAGCTTAACATACTGTACTGTACTACAGTGCTTCCTCTCTCCTCCCTGTCCATATGTCTGACCATTGGGCTCTATAGAAACCATAGTGACTGAGATTGCACTCACATTTTTGAGTGGGGTGATGTCCTTTCTCCATCCACCTACAGTACACCCACTATTGCTGTCTTCACTGACTTCCAGGGAGTAAGTAATGTTAAATACTGTTTTTGTTTCTAGAGCGAGAGAGAGAGAGAGAGAGAGAGAGAGAGAGAGAGAGAGAGAGAGAGACACACACACACACACACACACACACACACACACACACACACACACACACACACACACACACACACACACACACACACACACACACACACACACACACACACACACACACACACACACACACACACACACATACACACACACACACACACACAAAGTTATAGTTATATTACTATATTACTCTTTGACAAGACACAAGACACAACAAGAACATCAGTTGAGACTACAGAAAGCAATGCAAATCCTGAAAAATGCTGGTTTGAAACTAAATAATGACAATTGCCTTCAGAGACAATTACATGCACGATCACTAAACTGTTACTATCTAAGACACAGCAATGATGGGAATTCACCCAAACCCTGCAATGGTGAGCTTTATCCAAGAGCTTCAGCCACTATCAGGAGTTCATGGTTTGTGGAGAGTTCTGGTCCATGGTTTCTATCACCACCTCCTAAACCTGTCGGCACAAGATGATACTTTTAAAAATGCAAAATATACTGATAATTCAGGTACTGTACTCCATGTTGTCACACATCCCACATCCTCTCATCGTTATTGTAGATGCCAGTAGCTATGGACTTACTTGGTGGTGAATTAGACCAGTTAAAATCGGCATAGCATATGCGTGCACCAGTGGATGAATGTCGCCTACTTTATCGTACCCCCACGCACGCACACAATGCTTGAAAGTACATTTGGTCTGTTGAGGCTCTTTGCATTGTGCTGAAATGGGCTCCTATTTTCCCTCACTGTGACAGATTCCTTGACTCTTTGAGCTCTTTCAATGACACAGACGCAGTATCACATCATCTATTGGCTCTACATGGAAGATGGAATTTGTGGCTGTTGGGCAGAATCCTAGTAACTTTATCAATTCTGTTGTTTAAAAAAAATGTATGCCCTATTTTATATGAAAGTAGCAAAAATAGCTGATCTACAGCTTGTGGATCTGCTATTATCTTTTTCCCGACATGCCCAAAATAAGGATTCCTGTTTGAACGTTGCCGAGCCTGGGTGATGGAGATCTTGATCGACATCATGAATGATGAGTTTGGTCACCTGGTGGGCCGGATTCAGAACTATAGGGTGAATGGTCTCTGGGTCCAGCAAGTCACTGCAACGCAGTCTAGCTCCAACTCTGATTTACTCCAGTTTCCTGTCATACTCAAATGGCTGATGGAGGGAATGCTTTTGTTGTTTGTTTTTGGTGCTGAAGGTCACTAGCGAAGCAGTCGATCTGAGATTGTCTCAGCAGGTCGCTCTCAGCTTCTCGATAATCTTGTGCAGATGAGGTAGGCTGATCAACTGCCACCCTGTGGTGTGCCTGCACAACAGCCACCCCCATGTCCCTGAAACGTGCAAACTGGCTTTCATCAAGTTGGGGAGGAGGAGGAGGAGAATGCAGCCTTCGCAGCTCTGCTCTGTGCAATCCAAGGGCTCAACTTGTGGCGTCGCAGGCCAGCACTGTGGTGAAAAGACCAAGAATGCTGGGCCGTGGCTCCACCGGATTTTCACTGCCAGCTCCCTCAGTGTTTTTTTCCACGGGTGATGTCTATGGGATTGTTAGTTGAGTCCACGTACAGGGGTATACTATGGAATATGGCATGCAAATGGAGGTCATCATGGCCCCATATTTGGGCACATCTGACATGGAAATATGGGCCTGGCTGACTCATCGTGACGTCATTGGGATGACGAAACCAGCCTCACCAGACTATATAAAGAATCGTAGTCTCAGAGATATATAGATAGATGTGCTCTGAGTTTTTCAACACTGCTTATTGCATGTGCGTCTAGTGCAACACTCTCATAGGAGAAACACTTCACATGCGTCCAGTGATGCGTTCCCACGACAGACAACAATCACCACTCCATGTTCGTACAGTGATGCATTCACACAACAGACAACTCCATGTCCGTACAGTGATACATTCACACAACAGACAACTCCATGTTCGTACCATGATACATTCACACAACAGACAACAACAGCTGCGACTTCACACACACTCTCACAACAGCCACCACCTACATCGCGTGCGTCCAGTGAGGCACCCACACAACAGTCAACATTTACATCACGTGCGTCTAGTGAAGCACTCCCACGACAGCCAACTTGTTAATCACGTGCGTCCGGGGACACGCCACCACAACAGCAACCCTGTGCGTCACGTGCGTCCGGGGACAGGCCACCACAACAGCCACCCTCTACGTCACACGCGTCTAGTGCACCCCTACATCCCTAACAGTCGGCTCTCCACGTCAAGACCTCAGAAGGTCATAACCGTACACCATGGAAACTGCCTGAATGAAATGATCAATGGATTCTTGGATCCAGCCGTGCTGACGCAACGCTTGATTATAAAACGACTACTTCCTGATAATAGGGAGGAAAGGGGCAGTGGCTTAGGTGTTGAGAGAGATGTGTATAGTTCATTCTGGAAAGAATTTTATGATCGTTGTACAGTAGGAACAACGGTCAAAGTTCCTTTCATCAGGCATGACTTCAAGAGTGACACTTGGAAGGCCATTGGTAGAATTCTTCTTAAAGGTTATCAAACATGTCAATACCTGCCAATTAAGCTGGCTCTCCCTATTGTGGAGGAGATATTGTATGGAACAGTGTACAGTGACCTACTTGGAACCTTCATGCATTTTGTCAGTTGCCAAGATCATCACATGCTCCAGATGGCTCTTGATGATTTTTCCTCTGTTGACACTGATGAGCTCCTGGAGGTCCTTGCCAACTATGAATGCCGCAGGAGAGTCACAGCTGAGACACTCAGGGAGATCCTAATGGAGATTGCACACAAAGAATTTGTGCAAAAGCCAATGTATGTGATCGATTGCTGGAGGGATGTAATAAAGACAGATATCGCCCTTAACCATGATGAGCTTGTCAAGCTGTATGGCAACCTCAAACCAACATCTAAGAAAGTGCAGGGACTCATTCAGTTCCCTGAGATGATGTCCACAAAGCAAAGGGAGGTAGAGAACCACCTTAGAAGATACCTCAGGGAGTTGGATGAAGAGAAGCTTGGGAAGTTTCTACAGTTCAGCACAGGAAGTGATCTGATCACATGTGACAGAATTGAGATTATGTTTTCAAGCATGTCAACATTTACAAGAAGGCCTATTGGGCACACATGTGGTAGAGTTCTAGAGTTAGCTTACTGCTATGATAACTTCCCAGACTTCCGGTCTGAATTCAATGCAGTGTTGGACAGCAACAGCTGGGTTATTATGGACATTGTGTAGCTCCCACCCAACTGTGTTTTGCACAGTTGTTAGTTTAAGTATAAATTGTGTTTATACATTTGATTTGAACTTTTTATTATCGGCCAAGCCCGAAGGGGTGACAGCCCCCATTGTTTTTCTACCGTCATTTCTTCTTCGACCACTTTTTGCAATTTTGGCAGTTCTGTGCTGTCGCTTTCCACCAAACACGATCAAGAACTGAAGCTCACAGTCATTCGTCAAAGGACCCTTGACCTTTAGATTTCCCAATTACATGATTGTATAAATTATATGATCCACTCTATCCACCTCTGACGTCAAAAAAGTGACGTGAAAGATTGGATAAACCCTTTGGGCTGTATTTTGCGTGTCTTAAGGACCAGGTCTTATTCCCTAACTTGAGTAAACTAAAGACCTGGAGGCGTGATCAATGCCATTTGGCTATTCTGAGTGGCCAAAGAGCATTGATCACTCCTCCAGGTCTTTAGTTTACTCAAGTTAGGTAATAAGACCTGGTACTTAAGACACGCAAAATACAGCCCCTCATGTCAAACTAATTGATGAACATTGATGAAGTTGTTGTAGACAAAGGAGAAAGTACTTATCGCTGCTCCCAGCTATATTTTATTTTGTTGTTAAACACAGCATTATGTTTTTCTTTGACAATTTACTTAATCTAACCCAATAGCACTGAGCGGATGAAAATTGAAAGAGGTAGATTAACCTCTTCAGCAGTTAATGAGTTTCACCAATGAATGCAAATGCTCGTTACATAGATTGTTCATTCCATTCACCGGCCCATTCATATACCGATGGCAGAGGAAACCATGAAAGGCACCAACCTGCTCATCCGAAGTAATTAGAGGTTCAGCGTCTTGCTCAAGGACACTTTTAAAGGGCTGTATTTTGCGTGTCTTAAATGCTCTTTGGCCACTCAGAATAGCCAAATGGCATTGATCACGCCTCCAGGTCTTTAGTTAACTCAAGTTAGGGAATAAGACCTGGTACTTAAGACACGCAAAATACAGCCCCCAGACACTAACTAAAGTCCTTAGAAATGTGCAAATATTATACACTTATACTGCTTTGTTTACTAGTGTTGAGTGAGAAAACAATGTTGCACATTAAGCTAATCATCTTGGGACCTTCCAAAATAATTTGGGGACCCACGTGTTGAGAATTATGTGTCCTAAATTATGGGTAGGCCAAATGGCCAAAATAAAATGTGATTAAAATAATAATTGGCGATTAACATAACGGTGAGTTAATCGCAATTAAATGAGTTAACTTTGACAGCCCTAAAATAATCTAAATTGTTTTAGCCTATGTATTGTTTAAAGGGGGCTCCCATTTATAAGGGAGCTTGACAAGGCTGTGCACTTGGCACAGCCAGCTCCTCAAGGTCCACTGTTTTGAGCTTGTCCTCAGCGGTGTCCACTGTGACCTGTGGGACTGTGTACAATTCAAGGGTGTCAAACTGATCGTGTGGGTGTATAGCTATGATGATGGTAAATAGGTAAAAAAAAAAGAAAAGAAGAAAAACATACCAATTTCGGCTAGGTGAAAATGCTATAACTAAGCCTACAGTGATTCCATAAACAGTTTGTTCCCTATGATAGCATATCATAGTCCTGATGCATGTGTGAGGCTACTTCAGATGTAGCCCTGAAACATGTTTTCAACTATGCAATCGGACTCTGCTTCATTATAACTCTGAGAATGGCCACAGATCAGATTGAAATGTTTTTTATCGAACAATTATATAGAAGATACGGTACATATACCGTCCCAAAGTGAATTGTAAAATCTGTGGCTATAGGGTAACACTTAATATTAAAAATATAGATGTTTATGTAGATACAGACTGTACATGGAGAATGGAGTGCAAAAACCAGGTTCCATGACAGTCGTGACAGACGATCGTCATGTGAACCATGGCCACTTCAGATGTAGGCTAGTCCATACCTGCCGGGGATGTGGGTTGTGTGCAGGGTATGGTAACCAAATTAACTACATGCTGACTTGGAACTGCAAACATGCTGCATCTCAAGGGGCCATCCTCCCAATAAAATTCTGAAACATATTAATAACGACATATTTTGGTTAAAGTTTAAAAACAGCTTCCTGGCCCGGATGTGTGTCCCACTGTCGCGGGTTCGATTCCTGATCTCGACGACCTTTGCTGTGTGTCTGTCCCTGAGCTCTCTCTCTCCATTTCCTGTCAGACTACTTTACACTATCAAATAAAGGCATAAAAGCAAGTTCAGATATGGATTGGTCAACCCACTGCGAACAGTGGATGAGGACAGAGACCATTTATTTTCCTCATTTTATTTTATTATTGTTTTTTAATTAATAGCATAGGATATTGTGCCTTCTATTATCACAGAACGCCTGGGTACCAGTAGATGGCACTCTCAGTTCACACAGCCATAGAGGGATCGATACCAAAGGAAATTTTGCAGCTTCACTCTGTCAGTATCATCAGTAACTTGTTTATTTCCATAATACACTTAATCTCCACTCAGAGCTTTGTATAGGCTACTTAGATGTTAGTAGCACAAAACATTCAGTTGATACTGGTCAAATGTACAGGAACAATGTCTGGAGACAAATGTAATGTTGTTCTGTGACTACCATACCAAGTCATTGTTTGTCCCCAAAATGATATAGTGAATTGCCAAGACAGTGGTTTGCTAACAGTACTAGACACGAGCACACGCAGGCAGGCCATAATAGTTACAGTATAATACATCGAAGCAGGCACGCACAGAGAGACAATGGTGGTAGATGGTGAAAGTGTTATGTGACTCATAATGGCATGTATGGTTGAACCAGTAATCCAGTGATTTCCTCTGCCTGCACTCAGAAAGACTGCCTGCCACACAAAGGCTAGTGTCAACAGACCCCAGATTAGGATTGCATAAGGGATGTTGTTAGAGGTGAATATAATGTATGTGTGTGTGTGTGTGTGTGTGTGTGTGTGTGTGTGTGTGTGTGTGTGTGTGTGTGTGTGTGTGTGTGTGTGTGTGGTCCATACGTGTGTGTGTGTGTGTGTGTGTGTGTGTGTGTGTGTGTGTGTGTGTGTGTGTGTGTGTGTGTGTGTGTGTGTGTGTGTGTGTGTGTGTGTGTGTGTGTGTGTGCGTGTGCGTGTATGCTCTTGAGCAGGCCAGGCATCCATTTGTCAGTACAGCGTCTACCACTGCTATGCATTTAGCAGTTGCTCGATGCAGATGTCCATGGGATTAGCACATCCGTCTATAGCGTAATCATAGTGAATAAGGTCATGGACTTAAGCCTGGGTTTGACCACATGTTATTACACAATGACATAATGTCATTCTGCTGAATATATAATTGAGATTATTTGCTCATTGTGCATGCTGTTGCATTGCACAGAGCTAAAGATCCACATTATGTCTGATACGTTCAAGGTCTCCCTTGAAAAGTACCACCCAGCACTTAAGCCTGTGTCTGTCTGGATCAGGGGTGGGCAACTGTGACGATGGAGAGGGCCACTATATTTCCACACTCACTCCAGAGGGCTACATTGCATATTACTGTCGTAGCAAAAATAGCCGATCTACAAGCTCAAAACGCGTCGCAGTGTCACGTTTTGAGCTTGTAGAGCAGCTATTTTTGCTATATTTTAATTGAAATCCTGAAATTATTTTTTAATTGGAATCCTCAAAAGTAACATTTTTATAAAATTTCAATGCCTTTCAAATGCCTTTAAATATAGTTATGTTAACTTTATGAACTAAATACAAATACATTGGACATAAAAAGGACAATAACATTTTAATACTACTCATTACGCTACTAATTTAGACTGAAGTAATTAAAGCAGGTCATGTTTGCATGCTTCAAATTGCAACAGCTGAAATATTAACCAAATTCAAGGTACCAAAAGTTAACTCTGAACTTGGGAGATCTGCCATTAGCTTCTGTGGCCCTAATACATGGAATGACCTACAAGCAACATTAAAATTGACCACATTGGTACCCTTGAGTCGTTTTAAAACCTTGGTGAGCTATCGACCCCCACAATATGTAACTGTTTTTTGATCATTTTGAAATTTGTCTTAGCTTTTTATTTGTAAACCTATGTAATTCACATGTATACCTTTTGTTCTCTAGAGCCTATTTTATCATAGATCTCTCACCTCACCCCTTCATCCTTTCACCATTTAATCCCTTCATCCCCTCACCCCATGCTTCCTTCATCCCCTCATCCTTCATTCCTTTTATTCCATAGGTTTTCATCTATTTATTGTCTAGCTTGAAGGTGTGGTCTTTACTTTTACTAGTGATAGTAAACTAGTTAACTAATGTTAAAGATGAAAACATCCAGTGGTGATAGCCTACTTAAAGTATATTTTGACTCCAATTTTGTCAAGTCAAATTTTGAATTCAGGCCAGAGTATTTCATATATAGTAGTATTGCTGAGTACTTCTTCTATCACTGCATCATCCCTAGAGCCCCCGTTAGAGACTAGAAATGAAAATGAGCCTGTCTGTCAGGCGTTTTGGCTGACAGGTGACCCAGACTCTAGCTCCTGTCAATCATACACTCAAAGCAGAGGGGAGAGAGGTAAGTGGAGCGATACATGCACAAACCATTTTCCACAATCCAACTGTCAGATGCCTGAAAAGTCAACAAACTCCCATTACATTTTAGATTTTCCTGTGTACATTCAGAGCATTCTTCAAAAGTGATGTTTTTTGAGTGGTGCAACCACTCCAAGGAACAGCAATGTCCGTGTCCGCCTATGTACCTATGTGGTCATGAGCACAGCAATGTCCGTGTCCGCCTATGTACCTATGTACCTGGTCATGAGCACGAGTATATGACTATTAGTACCAGTAGGGGTGTAACGGCGGACGCCGTTACTATACCTAATGCAGATGCTAACACAATTCTACATGTATGGTATAATGTAAATAAGGACACAAATTGTAACAAATGCATTTATTGAAGTTAAGGGGGGACACTGAGTTGTCGGTGATTCTCTGAAGTGGCGGATCTCCTCATACACCTACAAATGAACAGATATAATTCACATTAGTTTAGGAATAAAGAGGACAGCATACTTTCTAACTGACCAGTATAATGAGAAGACTTGTGAAGAAGGAATGTAACTCTCTGATGTCTAAACTTACCTCTGTTTACTCTCATCCTCCTCTCAGGGTGGTGTTCGGGCAAATGAGTTCCCTCCGGGTATAGGCACCCCTCTTATAGTTCCGGGAGGGACCAAGTGGGAAATGGATAGCAGGGGGGATTGGGATGGACTATAATGAATGTAATCCTGTATGTGTTGTGTATATATTCTATGCTAACTACTAACTGTGAATAGGTATTGAGGGTGCATATACAGGGAGTAAGTTTATATAAAATGGCATTGTGTGCTTCTAAGAATGGGGAATATGGTGATTGTTACCCATGGGGAATGGTATGGGCTAACCAGGTAATGGACTGCCCTATAAAAAGCAGTCAGTTGTGTTTAACCCGAGATATGACAGGTTGTATTGCCTATGACTGTCAAAGTGATTGAGAAATAAAGCCTTATTGAAGGTGCCCTGGACTGGTCTCTATTCATTTGTTGCCTTGGCCGCTCGACACTCTCACAAGGGGTTTGCCAGAAACAGAGAGAGAGAGATAGTATTAGTGCTGCCTGTTGCCTGCTAATGAGAGAGAGAGAGAGGGGGGGGGGGGGGGGGGGGAGAGAGGGGAGTTGCACCACTCAGTTCACACGGGTGTGATTTGTTTTGCTTTTCTTGAGTAGTAATGGTTCAATTAATTTAATCTGTCATGGAACTATTATACCGTAACCCAAGTGCATGATAATGTAAAATAAGATTTTAACAGCAAAAAGGCAAAAAAAGGAGCAGACCTGGGAAAACAAGGTAGAGGCAAGCATACGGCTGGCTGCTAAACCAGCCTGTCAACAAGAATATATTAAAACTAAAACTAAAAAACAAACAAAGCATAAAAGGATGCCTTGAAATGAAAGATATTTACTTAAAGTCAATAATGGTCTTGATATTGTAATCCTCGGTTAGATTTCCACTTGCCATGGCTCAGCAGGGCTCTGGGTTTTGGTTAAGAGCAGCACAAACATCAAACACACAGCCAGGTCTCAGATGTATTAACACCTCCCCTGTGTGTGTACGTGTGTTTTATGTGCGTGTGTGCGTGCGTGTGTGAGATGAATAGGTCCTTTCGACTAGCAATCTCCTTTTATTTCCGCCCGATCAGTGGCTAATTCAGGTTGTGCAAATTAACATAGGGAACTGTCAGACAGAGGAGGTAGTGTGTGTGCATGTGTGCGTGTGTGTGTGCCTGCGTCCGTGCATGCACGTATGTTGATAGGGGTATGGGAGGATACGTACTCGCTCCCTCCCCCAGTTTGAGTTCCTAAAATAACCCAGCGCCCTGTGGACTCACCCTGCTCCAGAGTGCTGGGTATTCCAGCTGTGTGACAGTCTGCCACCGTGGAGGAAGCAAGTGACAGGCCTTCAACAGCAAAACACAAACACACACACACACACACACACACACACACACACACACACACACACACACACACACACACACACACACACACACACCTAGTCCTCACTTCCTCCTGTACTACCTCTCTGCCTGTCCGTCCGTCCGTCCGTCCATTGCTTTTTTAAGCCATGCACGACAAATTGGGCTAAGTGGTTCTGAGGAGTCAAAATAACTGGAGGGGAGAGATAAAGATAGAGTTTGATGTTTATTATCGTGGTAACTTTCAGACATCAGACACATCAGAACATCTTTGACCTTGATTGGTGTGTAAAAAGGAGCTCTTGAAGGCTGCCAGAACGAAAACAGGTGATGGGATTGTAACATAACATAAATCTATTAATTTAGTAACAGTATAGGCATATGTGTTTCACCTGGCTATAGGCTCCCCTCCCTGTCTATCTGTGCATATAGCCCAGGACTATCATCATCATCATCATCGTCATCGTCATCGTCACCATCAATTATAACATATCAGCCAGGTAACGGCAGGTCTCGTACATCACACAACAGCAAAGATAAGGAAACCACTGGAACAGCACAGGTTATTAAAGGCTTTTTGAGTGGTGCCTCCGCTCCATTACGCAGCTATGTGTGTCTGTACAGTATGTACTGTATGTAAGAATGTGTACGTATACGTACAGGGGCTAGGGCACAGTAGAGTAGCCTGCAAAGTATAAATACTGATGTTTCGACGTCACAGTATCTTCATCAGTCATGAGTCATGACTCCAAAGAAGATGCTGTGAGGCTGGCCAGGTTTGGCTGCTGGAAATCAGTACATGCGGCGTGGTCTGTATATTCACCAACATCACAAATGTTATGTATGACATTATACTTATTATTGCATCAGATCAAATTATATAAATAAAATTATAAAATAAAGTATACTCAGAACCTTTACTTGGGGGTACCTTTAACTAGGTAGCCATTTATCAGCTAAGTGTTCCAGTTCCGATTTTGTGTGCTCATTTCTTTGTGTCATCACTTACAATTCCACTGAGTTCTCTATCGTGATTGGATAAAATTGGTATCCCAACCTGAAAATGCATTTTCTATTTAATAAAAAGCAAGAAAGACATGGACACTCCTGGAACACTCTATAGCAATGAGCACAATCACATTATACTGTATAGCTTTTTAACACTAATTTTAACAAAACAAAAAACACTTACCCTACCTTTCACATTGAATTTTGTGTATTGGCGTGTACCCCTTCCTTCCTGACCTGAAACCAAATATCACCATAAGATCTCTTTCTGTGCCTCGTCTGCTGTTTTACTTTCACCTTTCAAACTACCAGCCTCAAAGACAAAAAAAAGGCAGTCGACTGCCCATTTTGCTTATGAAACAAAATGTTTACAGGGTCTAACCTTCAGTTTCTTACAGGGCGAATAGGAAATCCATCACTTCACTCAGTCCACCAACAAAACCCTTCAGGGATGATTTGTTTTTTTAGGGAGTATCCAAGTGAGTCTTTTTTCCAGATGATGCCCATTTAAGAGTATCCGCTGGCATGTGGTGGCACACCTGGATCCATCCATGTTGCATGCAGGGCTGTTAACGGCAACCTTTCATCTTACTCTACCTACCAACCCACTTGGGATTCCACCTGCAGAGCAACCCTATCTAAAATGGATTATGGTGACATTTACTATTCATAGCAAAAGGTTACTGGAATAACCTGCAGGTGTGTGTGTGTGTGTGTGTGTGTGTGTGTGTGTGTGTGTAGTATGTGTGTACAGTATCATACACACAGATATCTTCTCGACCGTAAAATGGCAGAATGTGCATTTTTTCATGACAGAAATATTTAAACATGTATTTTAATAGGCAAATTGACTATGTGTTAAGACACATGTCCTGTTCTTGCTCCAATGAGTAAAGTAATACACATGTCTATCAAAGAGTTGCAAGCTCTGCCTCTGGACCTATTATTTACAAGTATGCTTTAGCCTTTGGGCTAATATTTAGTCATTCATTAGAAAATTTATTAAATTGTCAGTATAAATTAGGCTTTATACTGTGCCTGGTCCTTTCCTTTCCTGTCTGCTTTTTAAACAAAGGAATACATGGCGAAGTGGACTGCCAGCTGTCCATTAAAACTAACACAATATACTGCAGGACGGTAGCTGGAGATGAAGGGTGAGTGGGTGGGTGGGTTACCTTGGCCTAACACGAACACATTTGAAAGACCGTTTGATGACAGCAGGAGAGGGAGATGAGAGTCCTGGTACCGTACACATTGACATCATTAAAACAGACACTTCCACTTGAGACTTGCAAGTGCACGTCTCAAGCTCACACGCCATTGTCTACCGTGTCCTTGTTTGAAATTGAAGACGAAGAAATAGCACATAATAGAGAGATTAAGAGAAGAGCTGACTGGCCGATGGGCTGGAGAGGGAAATAAAATGAAAAGAAGAAACCAAATCTGATCTGTATTTAATGGGGTGACTCACTGGACTCAGTCCTAACATCTTAAATTAGGTTCAGTGATAAACAAGCTAAATCACAAATAGAGTAGATGTGTAGACAGATATAGAGGCACATGCTGTAACTACAGATATAGATAACGAGGTATTGAATGCAGTCATGCAGTAGTATACAGGAAATCCATGGCAATGTTCTTCTCTTGGTGGTGCTGCAGCAACCATGTATATAAAAATCATACCCGTGTGAAGTGAGTGGTGCAACTCCGTGTGGGGGTCCCCGGGGGGTCTCCGGAAATTCCAGACCCACAGGACCACGGCCAGGGTGCCAGCCTGGTTCCGGCGAGCCACCCCACGTCCGAAACAGTTGAGAAATGACAGTTACTACTGTACCCTCTACTGTACTGTCACTGTACTGTACTGGCACACCCGAGATCATCATATATACAGTTAAAATGTGCGCGTGCGTTTGTGTGTGTGTTAGGTTGCGCACAGGTGGTGAAAAACAACTTTGCTGTTTTCGTGCTCAGACCCACCCAGCCAGCCACCTACACACATAGCTCCGTAAGGGAGTGGTTGCACCACTCAAAAATAACAGTCCATCAAATAATTTGTTGACTGGGGTCGGCTCTGTACTTGCAAGTTCAGTCCTTTTTTCCCCTCTAAACCAAATCTATTTACTGGAAATAGCCCATCTACAAGCCCATTTAGCTCATGAGGCGCATTGCGTTGTTGTGATTGTGAGCATGTATAATGTCTATATATTTTGAAACTAGCGTCACTTTCTGAGAAAACAGCTTGTGACATTTGACAGCTAATTGGTGTAGCCTTTTTCCCTTCTCACAGCTTTGCTTTCCAGAGCCCTTCATTTTCCCAGGAGTGACCCTGTTTGCACCGATGAAGTGCTCTTCACAGGGCTGTCATCAGAAAGGTCATGTACAGAGGAAATAAAAGGGGGATATATAAAAACTAAAAAGGAGAACCCAGCCATCCATCCATCCTGCAGTCTGGATCAAGAGACCAATCTGACCTTTATACATATACTGTAATGTCTTTCGGGCAGAAAACCTTGTATCTCCACATGTGTGTGTGTGTGCAGGGTCTATACATGTGTAGGGTCTACTCTATACATATTGTTAATATAAAGTATTAATAGCTTGTGACTAAATAATAACTACATTGTATCCATTGGAACACAGGTTATTATATTCCATTTCCTGACAAGTAAAGGTTTTGGACATACAAGATTTCAGCCCGACAGCGAGGATATCCAATCTCAACAAGCTATCAAACTGTCTGCAGCACTAAGCTTGTGTCCTGTCTGTGAGAGAGAGAGAGAGAGAGAGAGAGAGAGAGAGAGAGAGAGAGAGAGAGAGAGAGAGAGAGAGAGAGAGAGAGAGAGAGAGAGAGAGAGAGAGAGAGAGAGAGAGAGAGAGAGAGATGGGTAGATGGGATGGGAGGAGATAGGGATACAGAGAGTGGAGTACATTGACAAAACAAGGACATCATTACCAATAGGCTTTTTGCGCCATGTCTGATTTGTGTAAGGTTCAAAAATCAATATTCAACCTGTGTTGCTGTCTTCATCTGATATGAAAATGTAATTAGTTTGGAGTCATTGCTTTCACCAGTGTAGGTAATTGGCCTGGGAGAAACCAAGTTAAAACAACAGATGTTTTATCGCCTTGAATAACTAGGAGACAAGCCACATAAATCAGACTAAAATGGGGACAGGGAGGGTGAAAGTATGCCAAAGGCTCCAGTCTGGTGGCAGAGCAGTTTGTCTGAGAAACAATACCTGATACTGTAGGAATAAACAATGCAGATGCAGACCAACATTTCTTGTTCTGTCTCTCCAAGTTGAGAACCTCAACTGGTGAACTACGTCTCCGCCTCCGGTTCATGAGATAGTTACAATATTATGAAGGTAGTAGACAGTAGATGTATTGGAAATTAGCTAGTGTAGGATCTACATTTTACAGGTACCCAATCAGTTTCCAATTACAATACAACTGGTCCGGGAAAAAAAACAGCATTAGAACAACACAAATAACTGTGGTAACAAAATAGACAATGGTCAAGGAATTTTGAAAAGGTTTATTGTGTAATACTAATAATTGTCTTCCATTATTACAAAAAATACTAGTGATGCTAAGAACACCTAAAATATTGTTTATTTGTATTTCTATATTGTGTATTATTGTTAAGTCACTGTATAACAGAAAAACTGTATCTACAGAAAAAACAGTCCCAACCATTATGCCCAATTTACACGCGACAGCTGCGAAAATAGCCACTCTGTAAGCTGACGTTTTGCAGATTGCAATGCTTGTAGATCTGTTATTTTCGTCGCCGCGACACCGTCCTCACGATGGAGCATACTATAAATTAAGCATTACATTCCCTTTCACACCAAATCTACAGTACAAGTGCATACACAGTGTAACACAATGAAGAAACAGATTTTCGTAATTATATTCCTCAAAACATTTTGGCTATCGTTAAACACAGATTCATCATCAACAACAAGAGGATCTATAACTATGGATCACGTCACTGAAGCATTCAGCGTCTCTACCTATTATTAGAGTGATGTAATTTACATTTGTGTTAAATTGTAAAAAGCATTATGGCACATGAACTAGATACTTAAGACAGCGTTTAGGGACATCCGTCTCTCTGGTCACAATATGCAGATGAAAATCAGTGTTGGTCTGAACAATGAGGGCTTGGAGTAAGAGAGAGGCATATGTGTTAGTTACTAGTTAGTTCGTTTGCTGTATTTGTTTGTTTATTTGTATTGTGCAAAAAAACATGAACACTATATCCTTGCGTCCCTATTCTGGGGCAAACATTTGCCAAAATAATGGATTTTCAAGCTCACAACGCATCACAGCGCTACACGTTGTGAGCTTGTATAGGTTATTTTTTAGCAAATACACCTGGATTAGAGGTGAAAGAAGGGGGCTTAGTATAGACCCGTGGGTTGAGTATGATCAACAAAGTATATGGGTTTACGTTGTTTATGATTCAAATTTTGAAACCTGGTGGGATTTTATTCCAATATCCAAAGTAGCCTACAGTTGGAATTGTGAGCATAAACAAACTAGGCCATATTCCATAACCCGTCTAAGATTCAGAATTTGTTAAATGACGAGGGGGTTTAATAATAAGACCCTGTACGTTCTCATAACCTGAGAAAAACCCAACCCAATAAATCATGGATAAGGGGTCAGGGCAGGGGTGGACTGGCCATAGGACGTACCGGGCATATTCCCGTAGGGGGCCGCTCAAGTTATGATATGATATATATTTTTTATTTTTATTTTTTGACAGGCAGGCAGGCCAATAGGCGGCTAACGTCTGGGTTAACGAGGCTAATAGGTGGTAGGCCACCGGGAAAGGTCCGGACCATTCTGCCAGTGCCATCATGATAATTTCAATTTCAATTTCACTGTACCTGTATCAGTGAGTGACAAATAAACCCTCTATCTTGAATCCTTTTGCCAGCATCATTCTTGTGAGAGCAACAAAGGGTTGTGTAGGTTTGTATCATTTATGTTCTGTAAAAGTGGTGGTATTAGGCCTTGTTTGTTACAACGGAGCGGTTCCGTATAGTTTCTGCTATCTGCTCGCTGGTTGTGGTGGGCTTGTCTGGGCCAAATTCGCGCGGAAATGGCTGGGCCAAAGTTTTTGTCCCAGTCCAGCCCTGGGTCAGGGCAGATAGGCCTTTTCGGACAGGGGTCAGAATAAATTATGGACTTAGATTGTTATTCGTCTCAACTGCTCAATTATTTCCTCAATGCAACTTTTTCATTAAATGAAGATAGAAAGTAAAATTACATAAACAATACATACAACATAAACATAATATCTTCTATGAAGTCAAAATGTAATTGAACAACACTATGAAGTGTGCAATGGCCCTTTGCTCCTCTCCTGCCTTGTCCCTCCCCTCTGGACATACCCAGCTAAATGATTGATAGTTATGAACTAAATTGTCCCTCATGGGTCTGTAACTCAGAGACTGTACAAATGGATTAGTACACTCTGAGAGTTAAATTCACCCTGAGGATTTTACAGTGTAGATTTAGGGTCCCAGAGGTTAAACATGCATTGTGTCAAGTGTGTGTCAATAGCTCAATCCAAATAAAACTGGGGGTCCTTGAAATCAAGAAGGTTGAGAATCACTGTGTCTCTATCTATATAAGTCTGGGCACACTCACAGTTACAGTAGAGTCTAGACTAGCAATGTAGTTCATTTGGAGTCCTCCTGCACTTCTCCAGATGCTTCTTCATCGAAGCCATCCACCCCAAACTCTAACTCTCCTTCATCTGGAAGAAAAACAGGTAGAGGTTACAGGTTGTAACACGCACGCACGCACACACGCACGCATGCACGCACGCACGCACGATCAAGAATTGATCATAAATGTCACCATGGTCCACATATAAAAGAAAATAAAGTTTTTTTTGTTTTATTTTTTCAAAAGGGCACATTGCTGTCCAGAGGGCAAGGGCAGGTGGTGCTCTAGCCCCCCCTAGTGTCTATCTGTGCACGCCACTGCACGCACACACACACACACACACACACACACACACACACACACACACACACACACACACACACACACACACACACACACACACACACACACACACACACACACACACACACACACACACACACACACACACACACACACACACACACACACACACACACACGTCTATTATTTACATTTACTATTTTTGTTATTCTTGCACAACATTAGGCCTGTTGTGCAACTAAAGTCACGGAGCGGTGCCCTGTAAGCCAGCTGTCAATCATAGCTGCAGTGTCAAGCTGCACTTAATTTAACACCGCAGCTATGATTGCCTACAGGGCCCCGTTCCAGTTCCACGGATTCGTCTATGAAAATAAAATTTTTAAAGTGCTTAATTGGACTAGTCAATTAGAAAATGTTCAGGTTGATTTGTTGATATATAGACAATTACAAACAAACAAAGAAATGCACTTCTCGCACTTGATTAATCAAAAAACGAATCAACAGAATGATGGCTAAGAAAATAATTGATGTTCGCAGTCCACATCCACATTCATACAGCCATTCATACAGCACATTGTCTCTCTCGACAAATATCCCTAACACACGTGCCACCTCACCTGCAGTTTGGTCCTTTGTGCTCTGAGCAGTGTGTGTGCAGATCCGTTTTTCTGCCTGGGTTTCTGACGAGGCAGGGTCATCAGGGGGCCAGCGAAGCTCTCCACTCTCCACTTCAGCTCCATCGGTGGGCTCCACCACAATGGAGGGAAGCCTTTTAGACAGCTTTGGATGCCTTTCATGGGAATCAGGGAAGATCTGTTGAGAGGTACAAGGTTGTGTTTTATGTTCAGGCTGCCATATATTAACAGAATAAAACCTTTGGAAAAAATAACAGGGAGGTTACATTACAAATAATGGATGTTGGATGAAAGAGCCAAGACCGGCTGAGGCTCTTAAATGACTAATCCATCGTTACAGTAGCAATTCATTGCTAACTGCAATAGTTATACGATATACCTATCTTTCCTGTCACCCTCCACTGTATACTTTTCGATCAAAAACAGAAATGGCATCAAATAATATATGTGGCAGGACTTAGTAATGGGCAATATAGTCCTGTCATAATTATTACATAATCACAATTCGTCTTTATAAAATCCGCTGGATGAAATTAACTGATTATAATTATCCATGTTCTTTTTTAGGTTAAAATTGGCTAGTGGCAGACCACGGCCAGTCGGCCACATGGCCTCTGACATACTCATGCGTAGCCAGAGTAGACAACAATTCCACAATCTGTGCGCTCAATGTAAAACAAGAAATGCCAGCTAAATAAGAAAAAAATAGGTGGGAGCCTTGGCAAAGAAATGGCATAGGTGTAATTGATGATTTATATATGGATACAACTTTTAAGTTGAGGAAGGAGTTGGAGAATCAATTTAATGTGATGGGTAGGGGTGAATTTTGGAAATATCTTCAACTAAAAAGTAGTGTTGGAAGTGTGTTCAACCTTAACAGGGGTATAGAGGAACCTAATATGTTGAAAACAATTTTTGACTGGCCACCGACAATGCATAGGGCTTCAATAATTTACAAAAATATAATGGAATTACAAAGTGCAAAGACTGAAAATCTTAGATGGTAATATGGCAAAGGGATTTAGGATGTGAAATAAGTGAAGTGGAATGGTCAAATATAATTTCCAAAGTTGGGTGGGCCACTAGGGATATTAAAAGCAAATTTACACATTACAAAATTATAGATTCTACTATACCCCTGTGAAACTGTTTAGGATGGGCCTGGTGGAAGACAAACGGTGTTGGAAATGTAAAGGGGAAATTGGTACATTTTTACATGCCTTTTGGGAATGTCCTGTGGTTGTGCCTTTCTGGAAAGAGGTACTGGGGAAACTTGGAGACTGGATGGGGCTAATACTACCAGAATGCCCAAGGTTATGTCTCTTGGGAGATCGCACGGTGCTGCCACAGGGGGTCACCAAGGCACAACATGCATTGGTGACTGCAGGCCTTATTACTGCAGCTAGGTTGATACTGAGAAACTGGAAGAGCTCTGCTACACCAGAGATCACAGACTGGACTCTTATGACTCTTATTCAGTCATATGACTTATGACTGAAACTGCATCATTTGAATACTCAATTGCCAGGAGGAATAACGTCAAAGGGAAGTTCCATGAGATATGGGACTACTTTTATTTATATATCAAAGGATTGTTGCAGTAACATTTTGTATTTATACATAACCACGAGTGTCAACAACAGAGTGTGGAGGGGTGTTGTCCAGGGGATTTCCCTTTTTTTTCCTTTTTTTTGACTGCTAGGTGTGTTTTGTTTTTTGTTTGTTTTTTCTTGTCTTTTTCTTTTGTGTAAGTCAAGTGAATTTTGTATGCTTTATTGAAAAAATCATTAAAAAACCTTGATGACAAAAAGAAAAAAATAGGTTGCACATGAGTTCTCAGTGGAGTGCTAGAATCCAGCATAGGCCTACATATCAAAAATCACGCCCATGTGAAGTGAGGGGCACTCTTATTATCATACATCATCTCATTCTGGCCAAAATAGTCGATTTGCTCGTTTACATATGACGTAATTTTTCCTTTCATTGTCAATGGCATTTAATGTTTGTGTTTCCACAAAATGCTGATTTGTTCAGACACATGATGTAAATTCTCCTTTCATTTTCAATGGCAAATGTGACAAGAGTTAAGGACAAAAATGCTGTATATAGGCTAGAGCCCCTCACAAATAGGAATTAAAATAAAATAAGAAATCACAAAAAAGGTAGCACATCGCAAATTTCCAATCAAGGAAGGACTAAGTACCCACATTTCCACTTTTTTATTGGCATACACCAATAAGCGAATCAGAGCATTCAAGAAATGGCAGCACTTATTACCACTCGGGTCCTTCTGGACAAAACGCGTTTGTGTCTGCCCATGCCTTGTAGTACGTGTATCTAATAAAAGTAGAAGGACTTGTGAGTGCTGGCTTTTTCAGTTATACTGTTTGTAGGCTACTAAGACATGGTAAGCACTAAGCAGTGGAATGTGTGTTGCTTGGCATTCTTCAGATTGCAGGCAAATCCAATTTCTCAAATAGTCTTTTGGCGTGTTCTCCATGGTGATTATTCCTGATTTGTGTATTCAGACATTGTTAACCTAACTGCATTGGTTGTTGTGGTAACGACGTAAAACTACAGTCATGAGTTACGTAACAGTTCAGACAACATCAGCAACTGACGGAAGAATGGAGATCTGTCACCTCATCCTTCATGCCTTATCACTCTAGTCACAGTTACTGTGCCAAAACCAGTGGCATCTGCAGAAATGACATTTCAGGGAGGCAAAATGTGTCGTGCCACTGTGGACCACGGAAAGCGTTGTCGGGCTGTACCAACTCCTTTTGTGTCCCAATTTCAATAGCATTTCGTGGTTGCACAATCAGAAACACTAAACATGTTTTCAAAGAGATAGTTGCACCTGATGTACCTGCCAGGCGAGTGCAGGTGATAGTCCACTCAGACCCCAACACTTGGCACCGCATGAGACATAGGCATACATTTGCATTCCTATGGGTGATGGTTGCGCTACGAAATGGACAAGCTTCCGAATGGGCGAGGAGCCAATCCACTGACCACTAATATAATTAATAATAATAGTTCTCGGGTTTCGCGTTTTCCCTCTCTTTTCCCCCCTTCCTCTGTGGGAGTTGGGGAAGCAGCTGCCTTGCCATTGTAAATACACCTCTGTCCAAAACCCTGCTGCCATCATTACAAAGGCTATCAAGATCATGACATTTTGGATGATTGTCATACAAATAATTGTGATTTGTTATTGTCTCCACCAGCCGAAGGCATGGGGAGAGTATGTTTTGCACTCCGTCCGTCCGTCCGTGTGTCCGTCCGTCCGTGACCAGCTAATCTCAGCCACCGTTAACCTGGTCGATGCCAAATTTTGCACACACACTCCCTGGATGCCAACCATGAACCTCTGCCCCAAACTTTCCAGAACGGCCTGTTATAGCGCCACCAGGAGGCCGCTTTGTGCAAAACAAGTTTTTGCACAGCACACCTACAGATTTTGTCCAAACATCACGCAAATTGGTACACAGTCTCTCTAGAGCCATTCAACCAAACCGGTCTTTCAGATTTCTCAGACTCCATACTGATTGGTTAAGATTGGCTTCCAAAATTCACAGGAGTGCTCAGTTTCAAACAAAATGCTGCAAATCATGAACACATCGCGTGATTTCCCTGAAATTGTGCACCCACATTCCCACTAGGCCGAGGACGAAATGCCACATGAACAATTTCAACTCAGCCTCAAGGTGGCGCTATAACTGGCCCAAAAGTGTTTTACCTCTAACTGCATGGATCTGTGGATAACCTGGTGGAGACCTGTGCCCAGAAGGGCACTTTTTCTAGTTTAATTGTGTTTTCTTAGTACTGACACTGGAACATATAGAAATTGTGACCATATCTGTATCTGTCTCTGTATTTGTCAGACTATATGTACATTTCATGCCCATATGGAGATCTCTGTATCTGTCAGGCCTTGTCCCTTTTGCTGCCCCCTGATGTCATCAGTATATGCCCATATATTGGCATGCCCAATGCCCATATATGGTCATAGCGGTAGGATTTGTGGCCATTGTGACATTTCTGACTAATAAAGTAATCAATCAATCAAAAATGCCTACATATGGGCGTATCAGGGTTTTTAATGGTTATTTAAGTCATAGTGACATGCCTATAAATGTGCGTATCGGGCTTGTTTATGGCCGAGTGGAATAGCATGAGTGACGACACTAGCGCTGAATCCCATTGTAACAATGGAATGCGGAAATGCTAATTCTATCTCAATGGGATAGTTCCAATGTTTGGAACTATACCCGCTTTGCGGTGAGTTCAAAGCGTATTGTCACTCTCTTACTATTCCACTCAGGTTTATGGTTATGTCTAAGTTCAGAGTGACGTGGCTGTGGTCCTGTCTATTATATGGGCATATTGGATTTGTTCATGGTTATGTCTGTCACGGTGAGTCAAAGGGTAGGACCCAAATGCAGGACAAGAGCAGGAATGTTGAAATTAAATGATTAAAGCAGAATGCCGTCAAGCTACAAACAAAACAAACGAGTAGAGCAGCATGCAGAAAATGCCAAAAATGCAAAGGTTCAAAGCACAAAACCGAAAGTTCAAACATGCAAACCTTTCGAAGTCCAAAAATGCAGCCTTTCAGAATTGCAAAAACAGAGAACCAGGAACTCAGGTACAACACAGGGGACAAGGAACTGAAGGAAGTATGTTCTGACAGTGGGACTGTGGGAGAGCAGGGTAATTGCCTAAGTGTTCACAGGTGTCGAAGGGACATGTCACTGTTGGGCTGAAGAGGGAGTGGGAACAGGTGTGTGACAAGGACTGAGTAGGAATGGAGAGTGGGAGTGGCTGACGTGGAAATGCAGACAGGAAGAGTCAAACCATGACAATGTCTGAGTCAGAGTGACTTGGTGGTGGTCCTGTCTATATATGGGCGTATCGGGCTTGTTTATGGTTATGTCGGAGGTAGTCTCGTGTTGCCAGACTGTTTGTTGCCTCTCGCGATTATTCCGCAATTGCTTCCGTCATACAGTCTGGAGAATGAAAGCTTTGATCATGAGCAAGCGATAAAGGGGAAGTGAAGCCTGGATGATGTTTGTGACCGTGATCTGCTTTGTATATTGACTAAATTGTGCCTTTTCTATCTCATGTTGACCGCCTTAAACTTGTGCCCCCGATTGAACCTGAATAACTGTCGCCTGACTGGCCAACCTGTCTTGTCTGGATGATGTTTGTGACCATGATCTGCTACGTATATTGACTATATTGGAGTTTTATTTTTATTTTTTATATATATATTTTATATATTGTTTTTATTGTTTTGTGTTTTGAATGTTCTTTGGTTGTCTTGATTTGGAGTTTGTGTTTTGTTGTGTGTGTTTGTTTGTTTTTGTATTTGTCACTATTTCTCAATTTACCAAAAATGAATAAACAGAACATAAAATAAAAGAAAAGTGGGAAGTGAAGCCTCCTCCCCACTTCCTAATATAAATCGAAATCATCTAAGCATATACTTAAGCTACAGTATCATTGGACTAAAGCTTGTTTTGTTTCTACTTTGTTAGTTATACTGTGCAAATCAGCAACACAAAGACACAGGGAAATGGATCATGATTCATGTCAGAGGGCCTCTTTGTGAAGGGAGGGCTAATTTATCCTGTGTGCATCGATTAGCTTGATGCACAACAGGTGTACATAGTGTGTCATAATAATAACCAACTGTGACTGCTTAAATCATCAATCACCATCACCCTCCCTAAAATGTATTTTTAGAAAACAGCTTGTTCCAATTGTGATTGGCCAAGAGTATACATTACATAATGATATCTGTGATTGGCCAAGAGTGTACATATCTGTGCCAATAACCAGAATACCAACAAATGAAAAATGTCTCATCACTATAAATATGACTCTGCCATTGACTAAGTGTGAGGTTACAGACATTAGTTAAAACTGTCATGAATTCTTCATTTATTTTCAGTGGATATTTTGGTTACAAAAGATTGAGCTAACACTGAAGTTTTGTGTTTGTACGTGTGGTATTTATATTCTGTTTGGGAAGTCACTCTAACTCTTAGGCCTACTGTAATTTAGCTCAATTTGGCTGGCTCAACATAGGGGCTACTTATTTTCTCACTCTGTGTATGCATTTCCAAGGGAACAGAGATGGCACTTGCTATATATACACACACACACACACACACACACACACACACACACACACACACACACACACACACACACACACACACACACACACACACACACACACACACACACACCGTGTCTTATTGCTTAAAAAAAGCACACACCTGAAAGGAAACTGCATCCTGATCCCCTTCTGCTCCACCAACAAAGTCCTCCTTTCCTGGTTCCAGTGAATTCATTACATCAGTCATCCTGGAGAGAGAATCAAACTTGTGAAAGTTGAGCAATTAACAATCAGTGGTGTGGGACTCTGTTCAACCACATTCGACAGAAATAGCCGATCTATAAGCGGCCAATGTGTCACAACATTGTGTTGTGAGCTTACAACACGGCTATATTTTCTAACCACTTCAATCCCATACGTTGTTGAGCAGAGTCCCTCCTCAGGGCTCTCTATAGTCACTTTTCTGTTTTTGCTCTTCACTGAAAACAGCAGATCGACAAGCTCACAACTGGTAGGGTTTTAAGTGGTTAAACCAAAGCCTCTCGGTTTATACTCAGGAATTAATGATGGCTTATTTAGTTTTGTTTTGTGTGATCATTATTATATGTGATTGATCAATAAGGAAACAGTGGTGCACGGCATAGGGATTTGACAAAGCATAATGTGATCTCACTGATATCAAACGGCAAAATACATTTTTACAATAGGTGTCTTTGCAACTGGCCAATTAATCAACAACATGTATTGTGCTATTTTATCGAAATAGATATTTGTATGAATGTAAGTTAGTTTCATTGGTATTTTCATGGAATAAATTCTATATGAATGTGATTACTGTGTGAATGTGATACTGAATGGGGAAAATATTAAAATAATTTATATTATTTTAACAAATTGGACCAACAAGCACATGACTCAATTTCTATTCATGCGAATATTTTAAACTCAAACGGAAGCCCTGATGCCTTGAGGCAAGACAGCATATCACCATTTTATTTGGAACAAAACCTGTTGTTTTAAAACTGTCCAGTGTCCAGCCATGGATGGCTCTTTCTGAGCAGAGCTCTGCTCTGATTTCGTCGACTAAAACTATGACCAAAAATGTTTTTCGACTACCTTTTTCACTGACGAAAACTAAATAAAAACTACATAAAATCCAAGCTACTAAAAACTAAGACTAGACAATTTCATCAACAAATAAAAACTAGACTAAAATCTTCGGGGGGGACTAGTGGAGAAAAGATCCAGTAGAACTAAAAGACAAGTCATTTTATGCTTTGTTGAATGCTGAAAATAGCTATTTTCAGCATTCAACCAAGTCTAAAATCAGCCATTACGAGTGCCAAAATACATTTTAGTCGACCAAATGTTTTTTACAAAAAGAATACAAACTGCCAATAGCAAATTACAAGTTATGAATCTTGAACCTAAGGTAACTATTGAAAAGGTTGTTTGCTGTAGTAGCCTACATAAGGCAGTGTGTTAAATCTGCATACAGGGCTCTCGCCTTGCCCTAGCCCCTCCCAACCCTCACTGGGGAAATCTTATATTTAGTAGACTAAAATGTCATTAAAACCCAAATGAACATTTATTCAAAATACTTTGTCTAAAAACTAAATCAAAATTTGCTGTCAAAACCAACACTGTCTGCACAGGACCGATGCAGTGAGTGATAGATACCACTTTCTACACAAACTGGTGGTTGCTGTTGCCATGGAGAAAAAGCAATCTAGATATGATGCCACTGATTGTTTGAGAAGTGTGCACTTGCCACAGTGTGCGAAGGAGTTGATTTGGGGGTATTCATGTGTATAGTATACGTGGCAATTACTGATGATAGGACTGCATGTTTCTGTTTGTTACTTCCAACTAAAACCTGGAATTGTTGCTGTCCCTCATCTGTAGCATGCCACGGCAGTGAAACAATAGGGCCTTTATTCCTTCATCAAAGGCCCATATTGTTCTTCGAAAGCAATTCATGTGGTCACATTGGTGTGGTGTCAGCATTTATACAGGCCAAGGAAACGGTTTCAAAAGGTATAATAGCACTACAATAGCCTGTTGATTACAGCAACAGCCCACTATTTTAGGGGATAAGTCCTGGTTAATAAAATAACAATTACTTGTCTAAATCCAAGCCATTTTTACTTTTTCTTGCAGGCATTCTGAAGAAAGTGATCCAGGCACTATGGTCATATTAACAGCAGGTATATTCTACCACATAACTGTTACATTTGCAGTATCATGAAATGCATTTTCAAATATTTAACTGATTTTACACATTTTCAGTGAGACATTAAATACAGTACCAGTATTGTCAACAGTCCTGTTATGTCAAACAAGGAGGCAGTAGCCTACTGAATGTTAGGCTATATAAACTCAACTGTTCTCTCTCAACACATTATCCAAAACTAAATGTAATACTAATAACTTCCTTAATTGAGCGATAGTTGAGTTTTATAGCACTATATAGTCACATAGGCCAACGTTTTATTACATTTGATTTGTTAGTAGGCTAGCCTACTAACAAAATTATAAAAACACTTTTTATATAGCTATAGCCTATAGGCTACTGCTATTTAATTTTGCTGGCTATGTCGTTGGTATGAATGCTGACCTGACGACATAACGCCATGTTTTTGTACTGCTTTAACGCTCCCTCAAACGTAGTGGCTATTTTAGGCTACTGCAGAAATGGGCAAAGAATCTTAATTTCTCTTCTGCCATCTTATTGTACTAGGAGTTGTGTTGCCCACATATTGCAATAAATACATAAACTGTAAAATATAACCTCTATTTACCCGGCAAATTAGGTTCCAAAGTTGAAGAAGCTAATAACGTTGGTTTCATTTGCCACGTTTTGAAAACCTATAATTAGTTGAATAGCCTACATTTTTGAATGGTTTGTCTCTGATCGCCAATAGAAAAAAGTTAAATGAAAAATACCAGGCATTTTATTTCTTATTTCAATTATATAATGGTCCGTTTATATTATTACATACCTGTTTGCAGATCAAATCTCCAGAAGATCCAGTATTTCAGTGGAGTGTTGCTCTCCTCTCCAGATTCATGACACTGTCTGACAGAGATGCTGTCAGTATAGGCTCTGACTGAAGTTGCCGCTCGCATCAAGTGTGCGATTATGCGCAGTAGGCATATGCCAGGCAGCCTAGTCTTCTATCGATAATGTTGATTGTGTTTGATTATAAGCTACTATATGTCTCAATGTCTGTTTACTTCTCAAATCTTATGCCATAGCATAGCCTAAAACCTTATTTATGCTAAATGCAGCTGATCCCAGTTGTTCAACTAACCTATACAGAAAACATATAGGGCTCCTCCAAATTGCAGGCAGTTCAGTCAACGATGGATTGCATTGCATTAAGGATGCCATTAATTATTATAATAACGTAACCTGGTGGTATGCACTATGCATGGAAATGTTTGTCAATTAACAGATTTACTATTAAAGTTCGGATGGAGCTATGTCTACCCCTAGCGACGAAATGCGTATACTACTACTAATAGTAATGCTTCTGCAAAAAAAGGGAAGGGGGACATTGGATTTTTCTTTCTTTTAAAATTTAGAAATGTATCAAACAAATGCATTTCATAAGATGTATTTATTGACTATAATTTTGCAAACACAAGTTTAGGCTGCATCAGAGTCAGAATACAAATAGGAGCAATTAATCAAAGAAACTCCAAGTCATTGTTGGAATCTATTTACAGAACTTCTCAGTCCATTCACCCACTTTTTTACAGTAATATTTATTTGGAAGAGAGTAAAATATTGATTTTCTTGTAGCAAATTAAATTCTAAGCAAAGTTTTAATCAAAATATAGTTGCATCAATATACTTCCTCTGTTTCATCACAAGCTATATGAGCGTTGCATTTACATTATTTTTCCACATTAGCTTTTAATTATATATATTGGGTAATTCATACACATATGCATTTTATGGTGATATAGTGCACAATATAGGCGTGCTCTATACTAATTTTCACAAAGACATTGTAAACATATTTTCCGGAATGTCTGATTCCTCTGCAGTGATTGAAGATATGAAATCAATCTTCACAATTAATGATTCTTCACAATTATTTTTTTTGCCAATTTGCACGATCTCATGAGTTAAGAATACAGTTTATTAAATGATCAGTGTCCAACAATAAACACCCTAAAATTACAGACATAATTGGTTATCATCCACAGTCACACGGTTCACACCCTACTTCAGCACTGTATTATAAGCAAGGCTATCAGGAGGCCTTCATGAATGTTATGTGCATGGACACTCAGCGACATATTATATTTACAACTTGATTACATTTGTAATGTGATTTATATTACTTTTTATTCTCTTTACAGGTCTACAGCATACAACCAAAGCTTGACATAAACACTAACTGACACTAAACCTACATCCAAAACACTTGTAAATGTTTGCCTGTGGCTGGAAAGACTTTCAGTTATACTTGGCTGTCAGGTTGCCAACTTGTGTTTATCACTCTCTAACACCCTAAAAACACATTTCAATTCATCATGTCAATGTCTCGAAAAGTGCAGAATGCACTAGCCACCAATAAGGCTGGTTGATGAGTAATTTATTTGCCATCGAAAAGCTGATTACATGATGAACCTTACTTCTTACTTCCATCAAAAAACTTCATTTTCTCTGAATGCACTTTCTCTGAATGCACTGTGTCTCTCAGTCTCAGTCGTGGGATAGAGGATGCTGTTTGGCCTGAGATGGGCCCACTAGAGTCTACTCCAAACACACTTGTAACTTGTTTAGTTACAACAACTGTTTCTCTACTTTCACTTGATGATTGCCTCATTACGTGCCTTTCAACAACCGTTGTCTTGCCACCCATTTCCTTGTTTTCTTGTTGAAAGGAGAACCCGCCAGTTGATTGGGCATGGAAATGTGTTAGCGGCATAGTGCGCTGTGCTTCCGGTGTTGCTTGTATATTTGAAGTTACGACGTGTATTTTCCCAGATTCCAGCTTGAGAGTATCCAGTGATGAAGAGGATGCTTCAGAGGACAGAATGGTGACTTTCTCAGGTAAATTAGGTTCCACTGAGGCCAGCTCAGTCGTGGTTGAAGTGATGATGTTACTGAGCATCTCCCCGAGCCCCATCATGGCATTTGGGTCAGACAATCTGACTGTAACCTTGGTGGGTGACGATAAAGACAGACCAACATGTTCACTCATCACTGTGGAGCTGATGTCAGCAAAGGCATCAGATGACTGGAGTGAGTAGGTTGTACTCATATCTTCATCACCTGTGTCACCTGTAGGGCTCTGTTCTCTCTCCAGTTCACCCTTTTCTGCAATCATCTTCTCGTGTTCTGATGGGGACGACAAGAACCGCAACCAGCCACCCTTCACAGGACTTTTTCCTGGTTCTTGCTCAATATTTGATTCATTTTCCTTTGTCATTGACTGCTTCCTGCCTTCAGTTCTCCCATGTTCCTCTGGCGATTGACTAAAAGTAAGCTTAGGAAATTTAAATATGTTTTTGCCTTTTTCTGGTGTTTCATCAGATTTTTCATCCACTTGCTCTTTTGCAACATCAAATTCAACATCAATGGACTTGAGGATCTCTCCAAATGATGTTAAAGTTAATTTGGGTGATTTCCCTGGTCCTTGTGGCTCAACTTCAACTTCCAAATGACCGTCTTCACATTCAGCATCAACATTAGAATCACCCTCAGGTGTGCCTTTAAGTTCCAGCTTCGGAAACGCTGCTCCAAATTTAGATAGCTTCAATGTTGGCATTTTAAATCTTGATGGTGATCCTTCAACATTTTTCTGTTCAATTTCTGCCTCAGGTGTTTTAATTTTCAACTCAGATTCTTTAACTTCTGGAGGAGAAACATCTACTTTTGGAAGTTTGACATCAACTTCAGATTCTTTGGAACTTTGCTTTGAAAATGACATTTTTGGTAATGAAAACCTTGGCTTTTTCAACTTTGCATCAACATCTATTACAGGGGCGTCTTGTAAAGACATGGCAGCAGAAGGTTCCGTCATGTGAACCTCTGGCAGTGAGACTTCTGCTTTAGAGACTGTAGCCCCATCAATGTTTATTTCTTTGTCCACCCCGGGTACTTCTACAGTGTCATTTGAAGAAGCTACCCCAAATTTAGGCAGGTGTAGTGTTGGCATTTTGAATTTTGATGGTGATCCTAAAACATTCTTTATTTGAACATCAATCTCTGGTGATTTGATTTCCATTTCAGGTTGTTTCACAACCACTTCTCCCTCTGGAATAGAAATGTTAAGCTCTGGAGAGATTATATCATCTTCAGGGGGTTGAATGCTTGACTTAGAAAATGAAAATCTGGCTAATGAAAACCGTGGCTTTTTCATTTTAGTATCAATCTCTACAACAGGTGCCTCTGGTACAGAGATAGCAGCAGAAGGTGCTTTCATTTCAGCTTCTGGAAGTGAGACGTCTGCTTTTATTTCTGGTGATGCAACATCAACTATACCTCCCTGTTGAGGTACGTTGAACTCGGCCCCATCAGTGACATTTGAAGAAGTTACTCCAAATTTAGGTAGGTGCAGTGTTGGCATTTTGAATTTTGATGGTGATACTACATCATTCTTCACTTGAACATCAGTTTCTGGTGGTTTAATTTCCATTTCAGGTTGTTTCACAACCACTTCTGCCTCTGGAAGAGAAATGTTAAGCTCTAGAGGGTTAACAACAACTTCAGGGGATGGAATGCTTGACTTAGAAAATGAAAATCTAGTTAATGAAAATGTTGGCTTTTTCATTTTAGCATCAAGCTCTACAACAGGTGCCTTAGGTACCGAAATGTCAGCAGGAGGTGTTTTTATTTCAACCTCTGAGACTTCAAGTGCTTTAGCTTCGGGTAATTTTATATTAACAGCGTGAATTTTCCCTTCTGCACCATCAATATTATTGTCTTTATCCACTTCGGGTACCTCAGCAGTTATATCTGGAATAGCAGCTCCAAATCTAGGTAGTTTGAATGTTGGCATTTTGAATTTTGATGGGGATCCTTCAGCATGCTTTGCCTGAACTTCAATTTCTGGAGTTTTAACTTCTACCTTGGTTTCAAAATTTGGGAGTATGACGTCTGATTTAGCTTCTGGTAATATAACATCTACTTCCACCTTGGATGAACCGACATCTATTTCAGGGGCTTTTACTTTAGGCAATGAGATGCCAAACTTTGGCATTTTAAATGTACTTCCTTGCCTATCTACTTCCACTTCAGTTTCTGGAGCTTTAATTTCCATTTTGGGTTCCTTCATTTCTACTTTCCCCTCTGGAAGAGAAACATCTACCGTTGGAAGATTTACATCAACTTCAGGGGTTTGAACACTTTGTTTTGAAAATGAAAATCTTGGTAATGAAAACATTGGCTTTTTGAATTTGGCATCAAGTTCTGCAACAGGTGAGTCCTCTATGGAAATGCCAGCTGAAGGTTCTTTCACTTCAACCTCTGGAATATGGACTTCTGCTTCGGCCTCTGGTATTGTGACATCAATTTGAGGTGCTTCAAAGTTCACATCAACATCTGGACTTTTAATATTTGACTTTGAGAATGAAAATCGTGGCATTGACCAGGTCTTTCTCCCCTTGTTATCATCTTCTAATGTAGGGGCATCTGGTAGAGAAATTGAGGCATCTTTGCCTTCAATATCAGTGAATTTGACTTCTGCTTTAACTTCCGGTAATGTGACTCCGACCTCTTTCTTTTGTAAACTTAAATCAATTTCAGGTCCTTTTACTTTTGGCATTGAGATGCCCAGACTTGGCATTTTGAATTTGCGTCCTTGTCCCTCAATTTCTAATTCACTTTCTGGTGCTGTAATTTCCATTTCAGTTTTCATCACCTCTACTTTTCCCTCTGAAAGATGAATATCTACCTTTGGAACATTGACATCAACTTCAGGTGTTTGAACACTTTGCTTTGAAAATGAGAATTTTGGTAATGAAAACCTTGGCTTTTTGAATTTGGCATCAAGTTCTGCAACAGGTGAATCCTCTATGGAAATGTCACCTGTAACCCCTGGAAGATTAACTTCTGGTACCTCTGGTAATGTGACATCAACTTTAGGGGCGTCAAGTTTGACATCAACATCAGGAAGTTCTGCTTTGGCTTCTGGCAGTGTAACATCAGCATCTGGACCACTGACATCAACTTCAGGGACTGGAACAGTTTGCTTTGAAAATGAGAATTTTGGTAATGAAAACCGTGGCTTTTTCAACTTGGCATCAAGTTCTGCAGAAGGTAGCTCCTCTATGGAAATGCTAGCTGAAGGTCCTTTGGCTTCAACATCAGGGAGTTTGACATCAGCTTTAACTTCCGGTAAGGTAACATCAACTGCTGCTCCCACATTAGGAATATTAAGCTGAGCTCCTTCAATGTTGATTTCTTTCTCCACTTCGGGTACCTCTACAGCAACATTGGGAAGGGTTGTTCCAAATTTAGGTAGTTTGAATGTTGGCATTTTGAATTTTGAAGGTGAGTCTTCAACATTTTTTACTTGAACATCAATTGCAGGAGCTTCAACTTCTACTTTGGCAGAGGGGCCTTTCAGTACAACATCTGGTGGTTTGACTTCTGTTTTAACTTCTGGTATTGTGACATCAACATCTTTCTTTGATAAACTGAAATCAATTTCAGGGCCTTTAATCTTTGGCAACGAGATGCCAAATTTGGGCATTTTGAACTTGCTTCCTTGCCCATCAATTTCTAAGTCAGTTACTGGTGCTTTAATATCCACCTCAGGTTTCTCCACCTCCACCTTTCGCTCTGGAAGAGAAGCATCTACCGTTGGAATGTTTACATCGACATCAGGGGCTTGAACATTTTGCTTTGAAAATGAAAATCTGGGTAGTGTGAAACTTGTCTTTTTCAGTTTGGCATCTATCTGTAATGTTGAGGTGTCTGGTACTGAAATTGTTGCAGTGGGCTCTTTGACTTCAACACCAGAGAGTTTTACCTCAGCATTAGCCTCTGGTAATAAGACATTCATATCTTTCTTTGACAAGCTTAAATCAACATTAGGTCCTTTTACTTTTGGCATTGAGATGCCCAGACTTGGCATTTTGAACTTGCTACTTTGTCCAGCAATATCTATTTCAGCTTCCGGTGCTTTAACTTCCACCCCAGGATCTTTAACCTCCACCCTTTCTACTGGAAGAGAAACATCTACCCCTGAAAGATCAACATCAACTTCAGGGGCTTGAACACTTTGTTTTGAAAATGAAAATCTGGGTAATGAAAATCTTGGCTTTTTGAACTTGGCATCAAGTTCTGCAACAGGTGAGTCCTCTATAAAAATGCCAGCTGAAGGTTCTTTCACTTCAACCTCTGGAATATCGACTTCCATTTTGGCCTCTGGTATTGTGAGGTCAACCTGAGGGGCTTCAAATTTGTCATCAACTTCTGGACTTTTAATATTTGGCTTTGAAAATGAAAACCAGCTGGTCTTTCTCCCCTTGCCATCATCTTCTAATGTAGGTACATCTGGTACAGCAATTGTTGCTGAGGGTTCTTTTGCTTCAATATCAAGGAGTTTGACTTCTGCTTTTATGCCTGGTAATGTGACATTAACATCTTTCTTTTGTAAGCTTGAATCAATTTCAGGTCCTTTTACTTTTGACATTGAGATGCCAAGACTTGGCATTTTGAACTTGCTTCCTTGAACTTCAATTGCTAATTCACTCTCTGGTCCTTTTATTTCTATGTCAGGCTCCTTCATCTCTACCTTTCCTTCTGGAAGGTGAATATCTACCTTTGGAATATCTACATCATCTTCAGGTGCTTGAACACTTTGCTTTGAAAATGAAAATCTTGGTAATGAAAACCGTGGCTTTTTGAACTTGGCATCAAGATCTGCAACAGGCAAGTCCTCTATAGAAATGTCAGCTGTAGGTTCTTTCACTTCAACCTCTGGAATATCGATTTCTGCTTTGGCCTCTGGTATTGTGACATCAATTTGAGGTGCTTCAAAGTTGATATCAACTTCTGGACCTTTAATATTTGGTTTAGAAAATGAAAATCGTGGCATTGACCAGCTGGTCTTTCTCCCCTTATCATCATCCTCTAATGTAGGTGCATCTGGCAGAATTATTGTTGCAGAGGCATCTTTGACTTCAATATCAGGGAGTTTAACTTCTGCTTTAACTTCTGGTAATGTGACCCCAAACTCTTTCTTTTGTAAGCTTGAATCAATTTCAGGTGCTTTCATTTTTGGCATGGATATGCCAAAACTTGGCATTTTGAATTTGCTTCCTTGTCCCTCAATTTGTAATTCACTTTCTGGTGCTTTAATTTCCATTCCAGGTTCCTTCATCTCTACATTTCCCTCTGGAAGAAGAATCTCTGCCGTTGGAACATTTACATCAATTTCAGCTGCTTGAACGCTTTGCTTTGAAAAAGAAAACCTGGGCAATGAGAACCTTGGCTTTTTGAACTTGGCATCAAGTTCTGCAGCAGGTGAGTCCTCTATGGAAATGTCAGGTTCTTTCAATGCAACCTCTGGAAGATGGACTTCTGTTTTGACCTCTGGTATTGTGACATCAACTTGAGGGAATTCAATGTTGACATCAACATCAGGATGTTTGATTTCTGCTTTGGTTTCTGGTAGTGTAACATCTGCATCTGGGACATTGATGTCAACTTCAGGGACTGGAACACTTTGCTTTGAAAAGGAAAATTTTGGTAATGAGAACCGTGGCCTTTTCAACTTGGCATCAAATTCTGCAGCAGATTCTTTTGTGGAAATGCTAGCTGAAGGTTCTTTGACTTCAACATCAGGGAGTTTTGCCTCAGCTTTAAGTTCTGGTAACGTGATATCAACTGCTGCTCCCACATCAGGACTATTCAGTTGAGTTCCTTCAATGTTGATTTCTTTCTCTACTTCAGGCACCTCTACAGTAACATTTGCTCCAAACTTTGGTAGTTTGAATGTTGGCATTTTGAATTTTGATGGTGAGCCTTCAACATTATTTACTTGAACATCGATCTCAGGAGCTTCAATTTCTACTTTAGCAGAAGGGCCTTTGATTTCAACATCTGGTGGCTTAACTTCAGTTGTAGCTTCTGGTATTGTGACATCAACATCTTTCTTTGAAAAGCTGAAATCAATTTCAGGGCCTTTAATTTTTGGTAATGAGATACCAAATTTGGGCATTTTGAACTTGCTTCCTTGACCCTCCATATCCAATTCAGTTTCTGGTGCTTTAATATCCACACCGGGTTCTTTGACCTCCACCTTTCCCTCTGGTAGAGAAACGTCTGCCTTTGGAATATTGACATCTATGTCTTTCTTTGACAAGTTTAAATCAATTTCAGGTCCTTTTACTTTTGGCATTGAGATGCCCACACTTGGCATTTTAAACTTGCCTCCCTTTCCTTCAAATTCAGTGCCTGTAATTTTTGCATCTCCATATTGACCTCCAGTATCAATGCAAGGTGCTGAGGTGGCAACTTCAGCTTCCACTTCAGGAATTTTCAAATCAGCTCCGTCAATTTGTATGACCTTTTCCATAGCAGGTGCATCTACAGTGACATTTGGATGACCAACTCCAAATTTAGGCATTTTGAAGGTTGGCATTTTAAATTTTGAGGGTGAACCTTCAAAGTCTTTTACATGAAGTGCAACTTCTGGAGCTTTGGCATCTACTTTAGCCAAAGGTTCTTTGACCTCAAGTTCTGGATGTTTAAATTCTGCTAGCGTGACATCAACATCTTTATTTGATAAAGTGAGGTCAATAGCGGGTCCTTTTACTTTCGGCATGGAGACGCCAACACTTGGCATTTTAAACTTGCTCCCTTTTCCTTCAAATTCAATGTCAGTGGTTTTCACATGTATAGATGGACTTTCAGAGTCGATGCTGGGTGCTGAAATTTCAGCTTCCCCGGTAGGAAATTTCACATCAGCTCCATCAATTTTGATAATTTTTTCCATTTCGGGTACTTCTACAGTTACATTTGAAGCAGATGCTCCAAATTTGGGTAGTTTGAAGGTTGGCATTTTGAATTTAGCTGGTGAGCCTTCAACATTCTTCACTTGAACTTCAGTTTCTGGTGATTTGATTTCCATTTCAGGTGATTTCATCTCCACTTTCCGCTCTGGAAGAGACACATCTGCCTCTGGAAGATTGACATCAGCTTCAGGGGATTTAATGCTTGGTTTTGCAAATGAAAATCTGGGCATTGAAAACTTTGTCTTTTTTAACTTGGCATCAACGTCTAGTCCAGGAGCCTCTGGCACTGAAATGGAAACTGAAGCCTTAACATCAGCCTCAGGCAGTTTGATTTCTGATTTGGCTTCTGGTAAGGTGTATTCTAAATCTTTCTTTGAGAAGCTTAGATCAATTTCAGGTCCTTTGACTTTGGGCATTGAGATGCCAAGATTTGGCATTTTAAATTTGGTTCCTTTCCCCCCACCTTCTGCTTTTGCACTTTTCACATCTACACATGGTCCTTCAGTATCAACACAGGGTGCTGTAATGTCAGCTTTGATGATGTGTGTAGGAAATGTCACGTCAGCACCAAGGATGTTGATGTCTTTATCTATATCAGGCACTTTTCGTTTAGGTAAGTCTATCCCAATATCAGGGAATCTTATATCTGGTTTTGAGATTCCAAAGCTGGGCATGGTTAACTTTGCCTTCTTGGATTTTTTGTCTGTTCCATCAGGACTGATTACAACCAGATTATCTGTCACGGCTTGGTCATGCTCTGCAATAGATTGAAATCCCCCAGTTTCCATTATTTTCTCCGTTTGTTGTACCTGTACCTGTATCTGTTTGGCTTCAGCTTCCTTTTTTCCCACTTTGGTCTCAATAATGGCTTCCTGAGAAGTAAAATCTTCATGTCTGCTCTTTGGCAGTTTAACTGTCATAAAGCTTAAAATGTCTGAAGATACTTTCATGTCAGATGTAAAATGGGCATCCTGCTTTGTTTTGGCATCTATGACTTTAGTTGGTGTTCCTGCTGGGGTTTTCATTGTTATTCTTTGTGCATTGGCGTCTATCATTGTAATTTCTTCAGGAATAAGCATTCCAGAGGTGTCAACTTTAGGCAGCTTAAATCCAGGCAATTTTGAAACTGCCTCTCTGACACTGTCCACATCAATTGCCATTTGGACAGTTTCCGCTTGAAATTCTTCAACTTGTCCGGTATATATGAGGTTAGGTTCCTTAAACCCTCTGGACTTTGTCTTCTTTGTTGATGCATCTTCCATACCTGGTATCTCAATATCCTCTCGTTTGGGAAGCTGTGTTTTTGAAAGTTTTGCATAGGGATCCTCCATCGCTCCTATGCTTTCCTTTGTAACACAATCCTTAACATTCACATCCATTTTCTTAATGATGTCTTCAGTAGCAATGTCAGAGAGCCCTACATTAGGCAGTTGGAATGTCTTTGTGTCTTTCATTTCTTTGACACTCTTTGGAGATTTCTTTAGAAGCCCCAAATCAGACATGTCAAGAGAAAGGTCCACTTTAGGCATACTTATTTCCATATCAGATGGCCCAGTGTTAGCTGAAGGCACTGCTGAACTGTCAACACTAGCTTTGTTTTCGGTTGTTCTTTCCATACTTGCCCCCAATGTCTTTAGCCTTTTTGGTGAGGATTTTACTTGTTGCTCTTGTTTATGAGATTTATCTTTCCCCATAATTTTTACTTTTAAATCGGACCGCTCTTTCTTCTTTGATTTTGTCCCATCAGGAGATCCCTTAGTAGGGGAACGTTTTTGGTCTGCCAGAGCCACAGTTAGATCGGTTGTATTCAAAGTGCTGTCCAAACTGATGAGTTCCACTTTGTGTTGCTGTGTTTCAGGTCCAGTCAACTTTTGATCCTTCATGTCACAGGTTTCTATAATATCCAGATTTTCAGCTTTATGAGTTGTGTCTACTAAGGTGCTTGCAGGGTGCTCAGGTGAATGTATGTCTGATACTCCTTGATCCTGGTCTGGAGGTGTGCTGACACTGCCCCTCTTTTTCAAACATGAAAGCTTTACCTTGTGCTTCTTCTTGCCCTTGAGAGCCTCCTGAGTTTTGATTGGTGACTCTGTGTCACTTGTAGTGGGGCTCAGCTCAAGCTTTCTCTGCTCATCTGCCTCAGAGGAACTGTGAGACCTCGTAAAATGCTTCTTCTGCCCTTTGCCAAATGAGGAAAACTTTGGCCATGAGATCCTAGCACTGCTCTGTCTTTTTGTCTTCCCTTGCCTCCTCATTACTGGAGAACCTTCTTCTTCCTGTTAAACAACGAAAAACTTAAAAGTAAATTTGTATCCCCATGAAAGGCTACTTATCACACAGAGTCAGAGGATGGAACATAGGTATAGTTACATTGATGACATCAGGTTGGATGACTGGTTCGCTCTCAGACAATTCCGGCTGCCGTTTCAGACAGAGCTTCACTTTGTAAGCCTGGGCGTGTTCCAAAATCTGGAGGGCATCCTCATATGTCACGTTGTCAAAATACACAGTGGCACTCAGAATCTGATCACCTGTGTAAACAAGAGGAACATAATTCAAAGCCATATACCCTACAAAGCTCCCATGCAGTTGATTTAATTTCCATAATGAAATAAGAATTAGCTGTGAAATGTTGGGGACCAACACAGGTGTTTCAATGTATCTGATTGGCGTAGAACATTAGTTCTATGACAAATTGAAACACCTTGGTTCCCAACATGGCAGGTGTAGTACTACATTTGAAACTCATGAATAAGCCATCAGCAAAATATGTCTTAACCAGTTAGCCTATAGTTATTCTTGTTTGCTGTTTGGTTGAATTTAGTCCAGAGTTTAGTCCTGTGTGTATGTTTGCTTAAAAGTTAAATTACACAGAAGCATACTCAACCATGTTCAACATACAATGTAAATTGTACACTGTAAAGAAACTATAGGCCTAGTTCTATTACACACCTTGTTGCTGTTTATGTGCTTAGAATATTTTAATATTTCTCTCTAAACATTTTGAGATAGGCTAATTAGCTTTTGCTGAAATCATTGCCATATCGTTTCTATAGACAAAGTTTCTATAGAGTGCTGCCCTGTGTCAATCGGCTCTCATTATCGCCGCTTGACACTGCAGTTATGGTTTTCGCTTGGCAGACTTGTCCTATCATGGTTGCATATATTTGTAACCTAATACTAAGCACTAATAAAGTACACAAACCAGTAGGACAATGTTTGGTAATGAGCCTGTGCAGAATATAAAGCGCAAAAATTAACCACATGAACCCTACTGTCCCTATTCTGGGGTGAGCATTCTACAAGAACAGCAGATCAACAAGCTCACAACACATCGCAACATGTAGTGAGTTTGTAGATCAGATTTTTTTGTAGAAAAAAGGAGGGTCCCTATAGACCCCATGGGGACTCTGGTCAACAAAGTATAGGTAGTGTATACAGTAAGTGGTAAAACAATTATAGGCCTAAATAAAAATAAAATAAAAGCTGTATTGCAGACAAAGTATGGTCATGCTTTACTTATGCTTACCTTCTTTCACACTCAGGTTCTTTGCGGCAGGTGACTCAGGCACCACTTGTTTAATGAAGATCCCATCCTTTCCCCCTCCACCAACAACAAGACCGTCCGCACATCCATCTTCTGCTATATTCAATATCGCCCCCGACTCAGGGCTGTGAACCTCCTGCAAACGAATGACAGTAAGTTAAGGCGGTGATTCTCAACCTGTGGGTTGGGACCTGCAAGGGGGTCTCCACATTATTTTTGGGGGTCCCCAGTGACACATAAACAACAGACAAAATACCATATTGCATCAAAAGTAATCAACAAACTATACTATCAAAATTTATTAAACATTGGCCATATAAGAAAGAGGCAAACGTTGTGAAAATAGCTAATCACAACGCAAGGCGCTGTGAGCTTGCAATTTTGCAAGTGTGTGTGCGGGCATAGATATGTCTTCAGAGAAAAACATTATTAAGGTATATCTGACCTTCAGTTTACTCATCTTTGGAGTGGAGCGCTTGTCAAACAGAGACCCAAGTCCAGCCTTTTTGCTTTTCTTTCCACTACCTCTTTTGTGAGGCGACTCATGCTCTGCGTCGCCCTAAAATAAATACAATAAACAACATTTAAATACCTGACCATATGAGTTGAGTGAAAAATATACACTTTATTAAGAGAGGCTTAAAGGATCACTTTAATCATTTTCAACGTATCTCCATTATAGTTCATAATTGACTGCAACAGAGTGCTTTGGTTCTCCTTCTGTTTTTCCATTATCGAACCCTCGCTAACGAGCACCTGTTTACAGTTTACAATCGATGGGGAATCCAAGCTAGTAGAATCTGCAGACTTTCTATTCCTGGAAAGGTAGCATGTATGCTATAACAGAAACATTATTACATTATTAAAAAAATAAAAAAATAAAAATCAAATAAGAAATGTGAAATTTTGTTTGAAATGACCAAACCTGCCTACCGATGATGTCACTGGTAGGCAGGTTTCTGAACTGCCCCACAGCACTCTTCCACCACGCCTCAAGCCTATTTTAGGCTGGTCCGGCGCTAAATAAAGGTTTTTGACTGTCCGAGTCTGCTCCAGTGCCTTTCTATACAAAAATTTGTATTTGTCAGGGCCAATTTGAAGATGTTGAAAAGTTGGTAAATTGGTGAAGTGGTCCTTTAAGCCTGATTTAAAAAAGAAAGATGACTAAACAACTGAGAACACATCCTTGAATTAAAACAACAGGACACACAATTACGCATTATAGTTGCACTTGCACATGAGACGGTTACAAATTTCTACCATTAACCAGCTACCATAAATAAAGTATGTGCCTTGCTCAATCACCACACTCCGTCGGCCGAGCGGTCCAGGCACCTATAGGCTGGTAATCCGGCCTGACAGCATGTTGCGGGTTCGAGTCCCGACCCTCATCTCTAACCCCCTTTCCTGTCAAACTGTTAATCTATCAATAAAGGCAAAAAGCCCCAAAAATATCTTTAAAAAGATATTTCTTAAAAAAGTGGTGCTCCGTACCTCACTGTCTGCGTATTTTTCAGGGTACTCTTCAACGGGAGACGATCCTTGAGGACGTGGTCTCTCTCCCTCTACGTGAGACGGCTCGTCACAAATCTGGAGTGTAGATCAATGGTCAGTGAACAATTCCACTCTCACATCGTCAGTTGTTATTTTCATGTTTTCTTTGAAGGGAGTCATTGACATTTGGATTGTTTTAGATATCCCCTTTTATTCCGTGGAACGTTGCACATCAATAACAGTACACCCTCCTTTTAGTTAAGAATTGTTAATATTAGATCAGATAATAATGCATTATTGTTAAACTGGCTCATTACAGACGCAATGATTCCGATAAACAATAGGCTACAACAGAAAAAATAACAAAACCTAATAAATTTGACAAATATTTTGGGTGCGTACAAAACAATTTGTAAGTTAAAAAGGATGCCTTGCACTTCATACACTGTGCATCCAATGAAGATTCCCAACAAGATACAGATTTATTTTATGTAATTATTATCGTTATGGAAAGTCTGTTCAATACCGGCACATCCTAATCTAAACAAAAGCAAAACTTGACTAGATAAAGTGAGGGCACAGGTCTCCACCAGGGCAGATCAGGTTGTGGCCTCCTGGTGGCGCAATTGGCCAATCTGAAAAAGGTGCCATTTCTTCTTATGCCTTTGATGGCAATTGGATGATTTTGTTCCAAAGATGTGTTTTGCAAAATTCCATCTGTTGGTGGCGCTATAACAGAACAATGTGAAAAGGGTGGGATATATTTCTCAGCCTAGTAGGAAAGTCTGTGAAAGATTTCAAGTAAATTGCATGATTTGAGGCTTTTTGTTCAAAATGTCAAAATGTTGTTTACAAAAGTCGGCCTCCTGGTGGCGCTATAACAGGCCGTTCTGGAAAATTTGGGGCAGAGGTTCATCCTTGGCATCCAGGGAGTTTGTGTGCAAAAGTATGGATGACTTACCGAATCATCCTCTGCACCATTCTCTGGCCCTCCCAGCCTCCGACCGGCTCCTGTTCACAAATACACACAGAGGAAAAAAGTTACGTTTTTGTGTCTTTCATCTGTGTGATAAGATTATCTTAGAAGTAACATAGCCTGTAACATGTACAGGCAGCGAGAGAGGGAATTATAGTATTAACAACTTTCAATGTGGCATCCCTAACTTGGGTAATTTGTTGTCCCTAATGTTCCCCAAACTTCAAAGCAGATCTACATGCTCACAACTTCATGGCACGAGATGGGCTATTTTCGCTATTCCTTGCATGAGCAAGTATAGTGCTGAAGTTGAACTTGTTCATGTTTTCCTACTTTGTAGAGAAAACCTAATAATAATATACCCAATATGTCACCCGGTGTTGCATTGATTAATTTAGTTTAGTTTATTGTAGGCCTACAGGCTTATTGCATTACTTTATTGTATAGCTCTAGGCTAGATGAGCTATGGACAAATTCCATTTAACCACTTTCAACCTGATGTCCCAACAATAAATTGTAGATCCACAAACTCACAATGCAACGCAACACATTATGAGCTTGTAGATCGGCTATTTTTGAATAGCAAAAGTATAATATAGGGCTTAATGATTAGTTAAAATAACAAATAATGATGATGATATAAGAATACTCTCTTGATAGCAGCTGATAAATAATTGTCAAATTGCCTTTTTTACACAATCCTACACAATATAGTGCAGGTAAAGAAATAAGATTCCACTAAAACATCTTAGACTATGATGTGTTTGAGTTTGAGTCATTTTCTTGATTCATGCAAGAATGAGACAGAAAATGCGCATGCAGTCCAAAGCACGTGAATTGGGAAATAATCCAATAATATAATAATAGTTATTTTGTTTCTATCCAAATATTCTCTGCAAAGTAAGCTACAAATCTGCTAAAGTTGTTTTGATGCTCGTCTGAGACATTGTAGCTGAAGATGAGACTATTCTGAGTTCTTCCTGGCAAGAATTCCCAGAGGGAACACTGTTTCCGCAGCGGACTGTTAAGTGATCCCCTCTATTGATCCTGAGATTTGACTTACAGCTACTGAGCAGCCTTGAGGTCTATGGAGAGGGAATGTATTTTTCCAAATGAATCCGACCAGCCAATGTAATAGCTACTATAGGCTATGTATGGCTGCCGCATACAGTAATCCCACTTAAATATAGCATGTACAGTTTTATAAATATGCATTGCATCACAACTGGCAAATGATTTTGTGCAAACGTGAATACAGATGTTCCTTTACCAAATCAGTGGCAAAACAAATTTGCTGCCTACAGGTCACAACATTCTCAAATCCCTACTACTGCTTTCTCACCGCTGACAGCGACAAATGCCCCTGAACACAAACTGTAAGTGAAACACATCCAGTTGACATGGTTAAAATTGCAATTAGGTATTACTAGGTAATGCCTTACCTTTACAGAACTGTGAGGAGTTTTCACACTGAACACTCATTATTCCTCTCTGACACACCACGTCTAGACACCGATAATCAAAACTGAAATATCTAAGCCACCTACACGAAGGAGTCAAGTATTGTGGAAATCATCACCATGTTATCCCAGTGTCCAAAAATAAACTCAACTACACGGTTTAAAATTAAGAGGGAACCGGTAGGTGAGCGGATAGCCTATTAACAAAATGAAAATAATCCCTGGTTCGATTATGTCTGGAGACCTGCTGTGTTGCTTGTCCTCCTTCCACTCACTGCCCTGTGTCTCCTTTCTCTCTACTATCTACCTACACTTTCTTTTTAAATCAAAAGTTTTTTAATAAATCATTATAATATAATAATAAGTAATATAGTTTTAGAGATCATTCAATAGTTTTAGCACAGACAACTGTCAACTCACCTGCACGCACTTTCTGTCCTTGGTAAAATGGCTAAATCTTAGTAGCACTTAATCCTACCTCTAGTCAACAGGCTTGAGTGCACTGCCAAGTGGCTAATGTGATTTCTACAGACAATGGTCTGCCTCTGATGGAAAAACAAGGCGGGACACAACATGGTCCTACTTTAGTATGTAGTCCAGTTAATACTACTTTCTGTTACCTTGCTACCTTGTTTGAACATGTATCGTGACAAACGTGAAAGCCATTCTGAACTTCTGTTCTGTTTGGCATTGCACTGCATTATAGCAGTGCCAGACAGTGAACCTTGCTGTATAATGTCTGAAGAGGTGAAATCACAGATTGTTGGAGTCAGAATACATGATCAGTATACAAAATGTTTGGGTATTTTGGTCTTAGTGGCATTAGAACAGAGACACTTTCAGCATTAAAAATTGCACATGTATACCGCACACCTTTCTGCATATTGTATTCACTACATACAGTATAGAGTGCACTGGATAATATAAACAGGACTGTGCAGAGTGCAGACAGTTTCACCAATGTAAAGTGTACTCTATGTGGTGTGATGTGACATGGCCTGATAATGTCTTGCATACCAGTCAGTTTGCTTGCTAGTCCAATAACTTCCCTAAAGAGTGGCAAAGCACAACTCCTTTACCAAATATTTGTCATATGGGTGCTGCAGAGTTGATAAGGACTCTCACGCTTGACCAAAATGGTCAAAATGAAATCCCAACAAACAATTGACTAATTTTAAACATTGTTAGTCATTGTATGGACTAGATGGTGAAGGATTAGATGTACTGTATGTAATACATAATTATACAGTCATCCTTTGTCCTAATGTTTTAGTTATTGGTTTCAGTAGGGAAATTTGTCTTGGACCAGTTCATTCTATTTCATAAATCTGATTAACAAGAAATTATAATTTCTACAATTTAATTGTACAAATACATTTCAACAAAGAGTATAATTTTTGAACCTGTCTTAAGTGGATAATAAGTACAGGGCCTTCACTGATCTTTTCTATGAGAGCTTTAAGCAGGGTGGTGGGTGGATCCCGAAGCTTTTACAATGCTAATCCTGTATGATTCATTTGTGTGCAACTGCAGCAGTGTATTTGGGTGTGGCATATCCAAGCATGCCTCCTGTACTAATGTGGTGATGAATCCGGTCTGTATTCTATTGTTTGTAGCTGCTGAGTTTGGGACAGTTATTTTACACAAGTAAAGTGACAAGACAGAGACATTGAAATATCTGAATCCTTAATGACTTTAAAGCTCTCATATACTAGGATGAAACTATGTTAGTATTGATTTATATTGTGGGACCATAATTCTAATGATTCATATCCATTAGTTTGAAGATTTCCTGCAAATATTTATCTACTTTATCTGGTAACACACATTTGTAACCAACCTTCTGCCAGTTCTGACATAACCAGCTCCAACATGCTTGCTGTTACAGTGTGTACTGTATGTAGTTCTATTTGCCCAGTACGAGGGAGGCTCCCTTAAGCTTGTCTGTTAGCTTAATTAATATAATACAGTTGATTACTTGTCCTCCGCTTACAGGGAACCAGGATTTGGATTCTGACCATTTTTTCCCGCATTACAGACACAAGCTCCTTTCACTGGAGGCAGTCTGTTTGTATCCCAATTTTAATACAATTTGAGCCATGGGCAAAAAGAAAAAAAGGGAAAAAACTGAATTAGATTTTCTGCACAGATTATGTGAACATGGGACTGCCATGGCGCATGCTTTCAATCTAGTAATCTGGAACTAATGTGCAAGGAGTTTCATCATTTCTTTGGAATTACAGATTTTAATCTGCCCCTATTCCCATGACATGCTTCCATAGTACATACCAACAAAATATTTGGGTGAAAAGCTTGTACTGTACGTGTTACTTTTCAGGAAATTGAAAAAGGAAGCTGTGTTCCAATTGATCCAATTAAGTTATTATCAGTGGTGGAAAAAGTACTCAAATGTTTTACTTAAGTAAAAGTATCTATATACTGCAATGTAGAACTACTCCGTTACAAGTCAAAATTAAAAATGTACTTGAGAAAAAGTACAAAATTATTTCCATTCAAATGCACTTAAAGTACGAAAAGTTAAAGTAAACTGGAAATACTAAAGTAAATTATACCTCAAAAGTGTAGGCTACTTAAGTAGTAAGTACTTAAGAAAATGTACTTAGTTACTTTCCACCACTGGTTATTATTTAGTCACAAGCTCTTGTTAATACCTTTCATTGGCTGAATATTTATAATACCAAATGACTATTTTAGGAATGTTGCATCGCGAGATGTTGTGAGCTTGTAGATCTGCTATTTTTTGCTACTACCACTCTTGTACGGCAAAGTATAAAATAGGGAATTAATAAAAACATAAATAGATGAAATATGGAGATACATCTTTTCTTTTCGACAGCGACAATATATACAACATAATACTGTGTGATGATAGGAGTTACCAGACGAGTGGGATTTACAACATAAGGATGAGTCATATAGGGTGTCAAGTAAATCACACGTGAATTTATTTTTCAATCACAAATATGTAACTTTGCCCAGTGTTTACATGACAAAACAATATATACATTTCTTTACCCATTATTTCCCTCTATACCATCTATGCCATCCGCCACTGGAGTATAGTAGTGTGGTGGTGTTTTTTGTTTTGGTAGCTCAAAAACCAAAAAACTGTGAAAATACCAAAATACAGTGCGTTTCTGCAGAAGGAAATTATTGGTAAAACAATTATTTATTGTTTTGTTTTGTCAACATGCAGCAAAGTTACATATACTATGCCTTTAATCAAAAACTGCATTTCAGTTTTCAGTTTTCATTCAAAAACATTTTTCATGTCAGCGACCCCCAAATTGATGTATTAGGAAAATATAGTTGACCTCTGGGAGCAAAGCTTGTTTCAATGCCTGAATAAGAGGTAATTAGGGCGACACCCCTTTAATCTATTTACTAACTAATACTATATATTCTGCTATAGACCTATATGCTACATATCCTGCTATGTATCTATAACGTATTATAAAGCTTCAATCCTACAAAACTATCTAGCGATCATGCTGACAGATTTTCATTGCAAATTGAAAGTGTGTCTTTTACAACTTTCTATTTTATTCAAGTCATTGGAGAGTCACTCCATATTTAAAAATATGACAATATGATGTTACTGAGTGAATGTGACACCGCATCAACAAGATGTGAGAGATTCACAGGGAAGCTAATGCCATTTAAATTATTATAAGACCGCACCACCTTGGTGAGATTAGATTTAGAACAGAATTCTAGAACTCTCTGTAGGTGGGGGCATAAAAGTGAAAGAGTGAAACGTATGATTATTCTCTCGCATTGGGCTCACTTCTAGCCAATTAAATATTAGTGACGTTAAACTGTTCTTCACTTTGCTACGGACCTTCTGGAATCCCCTCAAGGACCCCTGGGGGTCTGCAAACACTACTTTGAGAACCATTGCTCTATTCCATGTACGTGGTACTTCCTGCAGAACAACAACAAAAGCAAAAACATACAACTCTAAATGGCTAAATGTGCCGTGCTTATAAGAATCCAACATTCTGCACTATTGGCCACTTCTTTTCACCCGACAGTGAGGGGTTTTGCGCTATACATCCCAGTTCCAGTTCCACTCCGTGCTGAACAGGTGTCCCAACCACCCTATTAGGGGTTGGTAGTGCAGTGATAAAGAACAACACCCAACACCGGTTTGTTAGAGTGCCCAGTGCGAACCAGGAGGCACCGCAGAGGAATCGAATGGTGGTGGGCAGGAACTTTGCCCCGGCCTGCACCACCTGTATGTCTAATAATATTGATTTAAAAGGAGAATTAATCAAATACAAACATTTGCTAATGTTCTCAGCAGTGGAACTCGTTCATGGGGATATTTTAAATATCCCCATGAACAGGTTCCACTTCTGAGAACTGTTCAGCTTGGCATAAATCTCAGTTTCTGCCAATAAGTACCTCTCTCTGTTTGTGTTTCTCTCTCTCTCACCTCCCCTCTGCTTCCTGCCCCACCTTGACGTCATTCTAGCACCAGAAAAACGTTGTCTTTCTGACAATGAGCTGCTTGCCTATAACTACTTGAGCACCATTAACATCTCTGCATCTTCAGGCAGATTATGCTCATCTTTATTGAGCGCTTCAGACAGATAGGTAAAGCTATAGTGACAATTCTCCAGTTGAAACCTTCCCTAAGCACCACTTAACATACGGTAATATTCTTAAATGCTTTTTTATTTATTTTTATTTTTGTCATGTAAGCATTTCTGCCACTTTCTTCATGTTATTTTGGCAATGGGAGAGTAAACGCGGTGGTGCTTATAGTGTAAATTAATCTGGATTAGACCATTGACTAAACACTTCAAATCTGCATGTAATGAAACTGAGGAAATCTAAACAAAACATACTATCCAGACTAATCAGTGCATACAGTATCCACAACCCACAGCAGGAAATGTGAGATGAAAGCTTAATTTATATTTGGACATGTAATAGGTGACATGGACAAGAGATGAGAATGTATAATTAATTTGTATGCCAAAATGTAAATCTTGTATCTTACGTACAATTTATATGAATCTGTACTCTGGATTTCACTCTACATACATATACTGTACATTTAAGAAAGATGTATGAAAACTGTATTATTGTAGGGCTATTTAATTCCATCTGATTCCTGTAAAAACAGAATGTAATAAAATAATTTGCTGCGTCATGAATATATGTAGAATATGCAAGCTATGACACGCTGCAACATGACGTAATGTGTATTGTATATTATGATATTCATCTGTTAATGTTTAAAGTTGTTGATTTACATAACTTTTCCTATTTCTGTAGGCAATTACATTATTATGGCAAGCTTAGTAGTGTTACTGATAGTCACACAAACTGTGGGACCGTTTGTAGGCCTACTATTCATCCAATTTATCACCAGTGCAGTTTTTCAGCCACATTTTTAGGATTTCATCTACATTTTAGTTTGCTATATTTTCTAAATTTTTACAATTACTTTGACGATATTGTTTAATCTTGCCAAGAAGTTCGCCGGTACGCCTTTAGTCTCATCCTTCATCCACCTGTTTCAGACATTGGCAAGATAAAAACAAACAAGCGCAGAGCAGCCTGGGGAGGATGACATCTCCAAACCCTCCCCTTCTCACTGCAGACACACCCAGCAGCACGCACTGCAGCCAGCAGGTCAGTAAGAGATCCCAGCATCAGCACCATCCTCTCTCTCTCGCCCTCTCTGTCTGGCTTTCTAACCCTCCCTCGCACATACACACAAAATCTCTCACACCGCACCACTGAACCCTGGTGCTGAATCAGTGAATTGTTCGGAGCAAAACAACAGAAACAGAGGCATGTGTGAGAGGAGGGGAAAACAGAGAGAGAAAGCAACCCAAACAGAAGGAGACAGCTAAGAGAACAGACACAGACTGAATATAGAAAATGAGGAGCCAAAAACAGACATATTATAGGGGGAATAGAAAGATATGCCAACCCGTGCCTTGAGAGGCATGCCAGTTGGGGAAGGCCAGGTGGAAGCAGTCACACATGATGGCAGGCAGGGGAGTCCTGGTTGGTAGTTGTAGTTGCAGTCGTAGTTGGGGTTGTGGTGATGAAGATGTCCTTGGACCAGCCCGGGGAGGAGGAGAGGGGGGCTGCTGGGAAGCTCAGGCCTCTTCCCTAGCAGCCTGGATGAGCGTACGTGTGTGTGTCCTCTTAAGCCAGTAGTATAGCAGCAGCGAAGGCAGGGATGAGTCGCAAAAACAACTAGAGGAAGAGAAAGACCGAGAGGAGGGAGAGACCCCGAGGAAGAGTAGAGGGGGTGAGTGAATGAGAGGTGCTGGAGCAAAAATATTGCTTCGCTTCGTTGCCGCTACTGTTTCATCCACGCCCAGAGCAGTCCACAGTGAAGTGAGGGACTAACTCTCGTCTGTCCTGTAAACACAGACCTTTGGTGCGGCACCCTAACCTAATTATGGGAGGGGCTGCTCCCCCCTCCTTCCTTCAAAACTTCCTCCCTTTACCCACTCCTCCTCTCCCTCTTTTCTCCTCTCTGCTCAGGCTCATCGATCTGGCTAATCGCACAAGGACACTCAGGTTGTCAGCTTCTGGCTCGGACAGCAGTCGCTACTGCAGCAGCTGCAGCATTGGAGGAGTGAAACAGCTTTTTTGAGATGGGAGCTGTAATTGAATTTGCCATGGAATGTTATAGATGGCTTTGAATAAGGAGGAACCAAATTTCAGAAGTGACCGCCTGTTAGGGAGGGAGGGATGACTGATCAACCAGTGGGAGATACACTAGTGAACTTCCTGAGGGTTAAGTGTTAACAGCATATATTACCTTATAGTGAGAGCCAACCGGGTCACCTGTTTGGGGCACAATTCCAAGAAAGCCACAAGGCACAATATAACCCATTTCACACTGACCAGAGGCCAGGATTATGCAATGTTTACATGTAAAAACAATAACAAGACTAAATGTCTAAAAGAGTGGCGCTAGAGGGAAGGTCATAGGGACAGTTATCTAAAAAGGCCATGGGGATCATGATTGTACAAATTCCAGCTAATGAAAAGGATATGTAGCTCAAAGGACTGCTTATTGAAGAATTCATAATATAGACAAATGTGAAATTCCATACACGGAGTGTACTGTGACACACAGTAGGTGCTTAAGTTATCCCTTATCTATTACTAATAGAGGATATGAGAAAATGAAATTGGGGATACAACCGTTGAAATACATTGCTGTTCATTTTTTAACAAATCACCAATCGTGTGTTGTTGTGTGCGATAGTCAGCACTAAGTGATGTTTGGACCCTGGAGTGAAACTAGCAGTGCATTAGCCATGTTGGGCCAAGTGCTGTAGATCAATATCCCATAAATGCATGGCAGCATTATGGTGTGGGGAAACAGCACTGACTCCTGCACCAGCAGGTATCGGGTAGCTATCTAATCCAGTGTTTATCTTTGATACAATGTTTTATGTCCGTCATTTTGTTCTCTTAAGAATGACATTGCATTTGTGTGGAAATGATTCTAAATATACAACACAAGACAATATTACAATCAATAGCTTTTGGGCAGTAATTGTCTACATTTTCTAGTACCAGGATTATTAGATGGGAGAAGGTTTATTTAATCAGCACAATTCATATTATTTGTGGTATATTATAGCAAATATAGTTATGGAATGCTAATTATTAAAGTAATCTTGTGCGTTATTGCAATTTTACATTTGCGATCCGATTCCCATAAATAGAGTATTTTCAACTTGTAAAGTGGATTCAGAGTAGATACAGACATATGAGATAATATCTCTCTTTAAGTCTGTTTTGTTTCTTTTCTTTTGGCCATGAGCAGTGAAATGACACAGCATTTAGTTCTGGCACGAAGTCAAAAAACATCTCAAAACGGAAATAATCAATTCCTGGCAGCAGAGGAAAAAGATAAATTGTCTGCTCCATATCAGACAGTAAACAACTGCATTGTACATTTAAAAATTTCATCATGATGGAAATTATATTTTTATTAGCATGTAAAATTGAAACGGTAATCGAGGTAGAGATAAAACTGTTTTGATGGGATTTGATCTTAGATGGGGTTTTATGTAGTGTGTAGACTGTAGAGACAGTAACAAAGGACATTTACTTGAGTACTGTAAATGTTTTGAGTATCTGTACTTTACTTGAGTAAGCTACTTGTTACATTTCAGAGACAAATATTGTACTTTTAACTCCACTATATTTATTTTCTTTAACTAGTTTAAAACGGTTACAATAATAACAATTAAATAAACCTATTATAGCAAAAATGAGGGAGGTGGTGGGTCAGTTCATAATAAAAATCACTACAGAAATCAGTAAATAAGCTTAACGGTGATTTATTAAATCAAAAGAAAAATCAAGTTCTCGATCACAAAATGTTTACTTAACCAAATCAAAATAAAATCAAACTCTCAAAAGGTAGGGGTGTGAAGTCCAAGTGTCCTAGCACTGTCCAAACTAAACTCAATGTGTCCAAAACTAAACTAACTGTCCAAAAAATAAAGCAAATCCAAACCAGTCTGTAGAGTAGCCCCTCTCGGAACCCCCTGGGTCAGCCTAATCCGAACCGAACGGGGCTGACCCGTAGGGTCACTGTGCGGTGATGTGTTTTCATATGGAAATGTTGGAACGCAGACATAAATACCTTCGGTAACGTGGTTTCTGCGCTGTTTGAGGGCTTTTGTTCGTTTCAGTTATTCTGAATGTGTGAACTATAAGTACCTATAAATACCGCTGCTTATTCTCCTGTGCCGCGGAAGCCGTTAAGTATTTTTAATCTTTGTTTGACCGATTTGGTCGCTTTGATTCTTCTTTTCCTGCCTTGTTTATTGACATCCAATTGTACCGCCTCCAGCTGTGCGGTTGGCTTGTGCGTCCCTACGTTCCTGCCTCTGATCTGCTCTGTCATAGCTATAGCCACTAGCTAGCCAGATAGGCGGTACAATGAGGTGTCAATAAATAAGGAAGGAAGAGAAGAATCAAAGCGACCAAATCGGTCAAACAAAGATTAAAAATACTTAACGGCTTCCGCGGCACAGGAGAATTCGCAGCGGTATTTATAGGTACTTATAGTTCACACATTCAGAATAACTGTAACAAACAGAAGCCCTCAAACGGCGCAGAAACGACGTATCCGACGTATTTATGTTTATTTATGTTTGCGTACCTGGTGGCAGGGTAGAGGTGGAATAGGACCCCATGGCTACTGGGTCTCAAATTGGTATAATCCAATATTAAGGGAATGATCCAAAAAGGAAAGAATGGCAAGACTTGGGAAATATTCCTCTTGCTCACGGCAGCCTGTCTGTCTCTCTGCACCTCCACTCTGGACTGACAGAGTCAATCTCTCCAGGTGGCCCAAACATTCTGATTGCCCATCACTCCATCAGCCAGGTGAGCTGTGGGCGGGGCTTCTCAATCACTGACTGTTGCTATGGCAACACATGCATCTCACTGGCTTCTTGTAGCATATAGTCCAGCAGATAATCAGGAAAAACTCATAGCGCAGCGGATTGGTAGAAAATAATAAAATACATGAAAATGGTGCATAGCAAACAAAATGCATGAAAACCAATGTGACTCCATGGGCACAGATGTTACAAGTTTATTGCCATTATAAGATCATTTACATGCAATTTGTTTCATATTATAAGACATGTTGAATAGCCTTTTTTTTAAGAATGTACTTTTAAAAGCAAGTACTCCAGTACTTTAACTCAAATACAAATATGACTGGGCCACTTTCACTTGTTGAGTAATATTTGACCAGGAGCAGTATCATTTTACTCAAGTTCTGGGGTGGAGTACCCAGATGGGTATTAGCCTGTACATGGTGAAGCATTTTGTTTGAATATATATTTTTAAATCAGTTTTAGCTAGAATATTGATTGAAGCACATTAAATAATGCATAAAAAAACATTCTTTGTAGACTGCTTTTGTGCAACATTCAGTCTACCGTCATTTGCATTGGGCTGTCTTTAATGTCTTTAATGGTGTGTCTTGTAACTTGTTCTCCTGCTACAGTAGTCTATAAGGCAATTATTAAGATCACTTTGTAATACGTTTGAAGACTTTTTGAAGACTCATACTAGGCCTACTATATATTTTAAGTGTTTCTCAGCAATCAAAAATAAGAAGATAGAAACGATTTTTGATGATCAGCAAACCACCGCCACCGCTCCAGCCCTTCTCTCTGTTTTTACTCACCACCGCTCAACGTTATTTCAGCTCCGGTGGTCAGCTCACCACCGCAGCGGTGATCACCTCATCACCGAAAATCCAGACTATGAATAGGCCTTTAGTCTCTGTGACCAACTTGTGATATCACCCCAGTACTGTTCACTATTTGATCCAGATTTTTGTGTAATTCAAGTGTTTTTCCAACAAATTATATAGACATGACAAACTAAACAAAATTGTCACATACTGGTGTAGTGAGGACCCACAAGCAGGACAGCTAGGATGTAGTGAGTATAGTTGGTACGTGTTTTAATAAATAGGTGAACAGAACAGCACAGAACAGAAATCACAAATACAAACTAGTTGCTGCGAGAGTGAGGTCTGGCCAACACCAACTCGGGATTCCAGGATCGCTGCCCTCCACAATTTCCTATTCAACATCAGGTTCTTGAGCTCTGCAGTGTTGTCAGCCAAGCTGTCGCGCCACAGCACGTCTACATAGGTGGTACGCTTCTTTCCCCTCCTGGCTTTGCCCTGGGTTGGCTCCCATATAGGATCAATTTACTTCTGGTGCCTGACGCAGTGCCCTGCCAGCCTCATCCTTCTCTCTCTGACTTTGTCCGTGACCCGTGCTAGGTCCCCGGAGAGGTCCACATTTCTGATGTGGTCCGTCCATGTGACACGTAGTGCCATTCGTAGCATTCTTGTGTAGACTCCATCCAGGGCTTTTTCCTGTTGTATTGTAAGTAAGTAAAGTAAGACTAAAGAGTAAGACTAATATACACAAGAGGGCTGATACAGTACACATGAGAAACACCTGGAGAAGACATGAACATAGAACCATAACAACTAGAACAAGAACATAACAGAAATAGAAAACACCTAGACAAGACAGGGAAAGTCTGTGACTAAAATACAATTAAATAAAAGGCAGTCAAAGCTAATTAGGACAACTCCTCACCGGCGCACCCACCTGTGATCATTTCAATTGTGAGTGATGCTCTATAGTCTTGCTGCAGTAATGAGACCAATATGAGTCCATGCTGCGCTTTGCAGACTCCCATATACTTTATTACTGTGGTCCCCCAGGGATACGTATCCTACGTTCCCTCTACACAAAATATCTTTGCCTACAATGTCCCGTTGCCACACATTGTGAGCTTATAGATCTGCTATTTTAAGGTTCATGCAGTTAAACAAGGATATATGTGGATATACGTAGACCAATTTGAGTGACATTCAATTCAATTCAATTCAATTCAATTCAATTCAATTCAATTCAATTCAATTCAATTCAATTCAATTCAATTCAATTCAATTCAATATGTCTACATTTCATAGGACCTTTTCAGCATCCTGTTTACAATGTCTTGTCTACATCAGGTGCACTTCTACACACCAAGATACCTCCTGCATTGGAAACCATTATCAGGTTCCTGTCCTTTGAGTTATGCCAGCTGAAAAGAAAAAAATAAATAGAGGCACACATACAATGAGGTCTGATTGTGCACAGCAAAATAAATCAATCGGCTGCAGTTAACCTGCTGTAAGGGTGATTTGGGAAGAATTTGATCCTCGTAAAGATAAGAATGTGAGAGCTCAGTACTGTCAATGTTTGTTAATGAGGCGTTCATTCCATGAAACTCAGCGTATAATCCCTGTTCCATTTTCCCAGAGGAAACCCAGAATCACATGGCCCTTGAAACCTGGAAGATCTGGAAGACACACACACACGCGCATACGCGCACACACGCACACACACACAAACACACACACACACACACACACACACACACACACACACACACACACACACACACACACACACACACACACACACACACACACACACACACACACACACACACACACACACACACACACACACACACACACAGGGACACTCCTTTCATTGACCTCATACTGCACATTCTTAGACAGGCCTTCAAACTTGGCTGCACTGTCGGAATCCACGCGGCTGATAACAACATGAGACTTCAAGATGTGTATATATTCTGTTTGCGTCACAGTGCCTTGAATATAGCTGTTTGTTTGTATTGAAACAGACATTACCTGCTTGTCAGGAGTGGAGCTGTGTGACACTCAATTATATTCACGGTGGTTTTATTCAAGTTTCAGGAATGTAAAGCACTTTAATCATAACATTACATACAATTTGATATATTTCTCCATGTACACTTCTCAGAGATAGCCTATATTTAGTAAAAGGTCATAATTTACTATGGTGTCTGTGGTTTAGCTACTGTATGGTCTACTGTAAGTGTCATGGCAAGGATGAGCAGACATAAATTATGGCTAAAGGGTGCTCATTCTTTTTTTTTGGTTTCTAAGTAGGTGAGCTAGAACTGCCCTTCATGATTAAAATAGATTTTATTAGTGGAAAACAATAACCAATGGTAGCTTTCGCCTGGACTTCCCTGGACGGTCGGTCAGTCGGTCGGTCAGTCAGTCAGTCAGTCAGTCAGTCAGTCAGTCAGTCATTCAGTGTGTTTTACAGAAAGAGCAGGCATTCCTTATGTAAGTTAGATGCAGTCAGTGTGGTCTATGCTACATAAAGGCACATGATTCTTACCAACTAATGTCACATACATAATTATTGTCAATCAAAAGGTGTCTGTATGACTAGAGTCAAGTCTTTCACTGCCAGAAATATTATTTTCTTACTAGAGCATGCCTTATTTCTAAGAAAAATAAGGGATGCCCTCATGCCCAGAAGAAATCTCACTTTTTGTATATTATATTGCAACCTGTATTATAGTATTATGTATATGAGCTGTTTGAACTGAGATGTGTGTCATTGATTGATTCTCCAAAATAAGGAACAAAGTCTGTCTCACTGTCTCTTATATAATTTCAATAAGGGACATGTCTTTTAGTTTCCCTTATTTCAAAGGACGTTTGGCAACCATAGTTAATAACCAGTAATGTGGAATACTCTGAACAGGCCAGAATTAAGGATTAGGATTTTAGAACATTTTAGAGAATCAAAAATGTGTTGTGAACATTTGTCACCAATGGCCTCAACAACGTATAGGTCTATATAATGGTCCAAAAATAGTTTGTCCTAGTCTAGTTGGTCTGGAATTTATTTATTGCATATAGGAGGGGAAAAAAGCTGCCGTCACATGATTGCCACATGATGAACCACCCCATGCACCGCAAAAAGCATGTATGGAGCAAACATACGTGAGACCGTCGGCAGACTATTCTAATAACTTATACTCTGCCTTTAATTTTGAGCTAATTAGATTGTAGCATATATACTGTGACATAGTATAGTTCTTGTTCTCCTTGAAAAGTGGAGGACTTGTGCTGGTTTTGAGCCAGACCTAATTTAAATCACAGCCAACATGGATCCAGTGGGCTCCATCTCACAATTATCATTAATATAACTGCCCACTATACGAATAAAACAATTAAGAAAACAAATATTACTTAATGTTGAGTGATGCAAAATGATTCCACTATAAAAAGTATTGGTGGAACACACTAGAATCTAATCTAGTGACTAGATGACCGGGTAGTGCGTCAACCTGTATAGGCTAATCACAATGGCCCTGGTTAGATTCCAACTGGAGGGGGTCACGGTGGCACAGTCGGCAGTGCTGTCGCCTCACAGCTAGAAGGTCCTTAGTTCGATTCCCGCTGAGGACGCCGTGGGCGCTGTGGGCGTGCTCCCGCCTCCGTGTCATCAGTGCCCATACCCGAGGCGGGGTTGTCGAAAGGGCCTTTCTGTGTGGAGTTTGCATGTTGTCCCTGTGTCCCCTAGGGTAGGTACCCTCACAAAAACATGCCGTAATCCTGGTCTCTAAACTACCTCTTCCTGGCTAGCTGGGGTGCCTGATGGAGGGAAAGGAACTGGTCGAAATAACGTGTTCCTAATCCTTCCACACGCTACGTCTGGCCGGGGAAACTCTCCCCTGTCAGGTGAAAAGAAGCAGCTTGGACTCCTCATGCATAGAAGGGAGCATGAGGTCAGTCAGCTACAAAATTGTGGGATAAAACATTAAGAAAAAAAAGATTCCAACTGGAGACCTGTATCACCTGGACCATGTGTTGAGATGTATTTTCTCCTCTCTGTCCTGTATCAATTTCCAGTTTCTCTACACTGTCCCGTTTTTTTTTTTATATATCTAAATTATCTTTAAAGGAAAGTTGTATTTAGTGTGCCAGTACACATGTCCCCAAAGCATTTACCCAATACTCTATGAGAGTTAAATGAACACTGAGGATTTTACTGTGTATCGTTATTTTTTAAATCTGTGAAAATCATAGACTGACTTGATTCACCAACCGGTTGTCAAGCACAAAGAGGCACAAACATAACGTAGTTACAACCCTGTGACTGGAACCAGCCTTCAGTGTGAGATATCTACACAGTAAAATCCTCAATGTATCACAGTATCAGTCTACCATCATGGGTCCATTTTGTTACATTTGTACACTCTGAGACTTAAATCTACACTGGGAATTCTACTGGGTAGCAAAGACCTGGACAGTTACAGTACTTCCCCTGATTTCCCGTTCCAATAATTGAGTCCACGTGGATTTGTGCTGGGTTCAGGACCTGCCAAAGAATGTGCTTTGTACAGTCAAGCTTGGCCTACACATTAAAGCATATCACTCAACTCATTTTGGTCAACAACCCCTAATTTGTTTCCCTGGCTGTGAATTTTTTTTATTTGTCCGATAGCTTGGAAAAGGATCACTCCAACACCATCCTCATTCCTTAATAGCGTTGTATTCAGTAGTTAGAGGTTGTATCGCATTGGTGTGGAATTTATTCCTTTTAAAGCAGCTATTCTTAATAGGCCAGATATGATTTTGTTCCTCGCCCTCTACTTAAGACACATAGCGTGGACATTTTGTCAACATCATAAGTGAATAAAGTGCATTCCTCATCTGTCTACTTCAGAGAAGAAATTCTGTTGACTCCCAGAGAGGTTGTCACACAGCTTCAATCCTTCCTTTATCCACATGTCACATGAGATTATAGACATAATGTCATTAACACATCCAGACCCAAACATCTGCTGTCCTAAAAATCTTTTGCTATAATAAAAACAAATTATAGCAAAAGAAGAGAACTATTTTGTAAATGTGTATGTCTGTCATTCAAATCAGTCAGTCAGTAAGTCAGTCAGTCAGTCAGTCAGTCAGTCAGTCAGTCAGTCAGTCAGTCAGTCAGTCAGTCAGTCAGTCAGTCAGTCTGTCTGTCTGTCTGTCTGTCTGTCTCTGTCTGTCTGTCTGTCTGTCTGTCTGTCTGTCTCCTTCATCATCCATCCATTATTTCACCCTGACATCTATTTTGGGTGTCTGCGGTCACGTTTGCCTTGTTCTGCTCTTTCCTGCCGGGTGACAGCAGCAGCAGCAGCAGCAGCAGCAGCAGCAGTGGACTGTGTGGGCCTGTCAGATTTGTCTGCTTGCTGACTCAGCCTGACAGACTGAGGCTTTCAGAGGCAAAGCCCAGCTTTACACAGCCAGCCTGTCCTCAGCAGTAACACTAGACCCATGCAGAAAACAGACAGCTGCAGTCAGTTGGTCAGGGTGGAGGGAGGTTATGGCGACACGCTGAGGAAGGAGCCAGGCCCAAACCTTTGTGTGTCTGCTGGACTTCTGCCTAAAAAACAATAAATCTAAGACTGTAATTAAGTGAGTGCTTGTCAGATCTTTTTTGTTTTTTTGTATTCTACTTTTGGCTGGAAATACCCTTACATAATAATACACTCGACCACATCTTTGGAGGGATTCATATACTGAATACAAAATGTGCTCTATCAGTATTTGACAGAGATAGAGAGGGAAAGAGAGAGGGGCTGGGTGAAAATTTGGATGGGTGGGTGGACTATCTGATGAACTGATGAGTGTGATTAAGAGTCAGGACAGTGATTATCTCTTCGTCCAGTCTCAGGAGATGCCGTAGAGCCTGACGTACTGTACTGCATCTCCTGAGACTGTCATGGTCTGCAGTGGATGATGGATCCTTATGTAAAAGTATATTTGATAATGCTCCATTTCACACGGTGACATTGGAATGGACCAATGATCAGCATCCCTGGACTAACTCCAACCATTATTGATGACATGCCACACTTTATTCCAGTTCGGACAATACTGTACTGGCTACACAACATTCTTTGATTAGCATTGTCATTCTGAATTTGCCTGTTATTCTGACAAATGACCACGAGAGGGCAGACTGAGCCACTCTTTGATGTCTAAGACCATGTGGAACAATCAGTACAAATCCCCAAGCACATGCAGTCAAACCTGTATGCAATGGCCAATGGGGAGTGGACTATTGCATAACTTTGCACCAGGTGACAGGTCCAATTAAACTTTACATAGAGATGCGTTCAAATTAGAATTGCATAACTTAAAATCTGTTTTAGTGTTTTGTTTCTATGACATATCAAATATATTTTTCGGGCCTTCACCCACAATGAAACATTGCATTGAATACCGGTATTTTCACTCACTTTCATTCGCTTTAAGACAATTGTACAAAATCACTATCATGTTAAACTCATAATTCAATTTCATGTATTTATTTAATAATATCTCGTAATAATACCTTATGCTTTGCAGACAAGTACTCTCAATAAGCCTTTTCAAAGACTGATAAATAATAATAAAGGTTCTTCTCCCCACCCTCGTCGTGTCAGATTATGAAAGAGAAATGTCCAGAGGCTATTTCATGAGTTCGAACCAACGGAGTTGTCTGCAGATGTGTTCATACAATGCAGACCCAGAGCTCATGCGCTCTGCCGGCTCTCCCAGGCATAGCAGGCGCATAGTTCCATCAAATGTAGTCATACGAGAGGAGGAGGCTGGAGCAGTGTGGCCTCTCTCTTACATCTTGTGATTGGTCGGTGGTTCGGGGACCAGGGAAAGAAAAGCACATTTTTTATTCACAAGCCCCGCCTACATGACAAGTGACGCAGAATGTCAGACTCTTCCCTTCCCTTCCCTCCCCCCCTATACCTACTCCCCTATGCTGCCTCCTATTTTTCTTCCTCTCTCTCTCTCTCGCCCTCTTCTCTTTAGTTAATTCACTGTCAGTATGTCAGAGTCGATTTAGCTCATAACCATTAACCAGTACTTTTCATGGACTGAAGACTGAAGAGAGGGAGAGAGGGGAGGGGGGCATCGGATAGCGGTGATCCTCCTGGGTCTAACATTGTTTTACATAACACCAAACAATGTCTCCAATTGGCTGTATTTATCGTATTTTCTTTATTTTATTAGATGTAGATTCCACCACAAAAAAACACCTCGACAATATAAACTGAGGTAGGTTCAGTAATCAGTAGTAACAAGGCACATAGGCAATGGAATTATTATCATGAATGGTGTATGTGTCATAAACAGTATATGGCTCAAGGTGTGTTTACTAGAGTGTAGGTAAACATAAACAACAACAGGCATACCGTGGGTCAAGAGGTAGAACAGTTACAGAGATAAAACAGATTGAAGTGAAAGTCTTAACATCAATGGCTCTGTCTTTTCTTGGACTACTGATGAATGTTTAAGTTAGACATAGGCTAATATATGTATAGAAAATATAAATAAATAAAATAATACTACTACTACTACTACTACTAATACTACTACTAATAATAGGCTAATAATAATAATAATAATAATAATAATAAAAAAGACAAAAAAAGCAAACAGGTTACCAACACTGCAAGTAAAATAGATACTGACAATGCCATGAAAAATACACAGTTGACACAGCAAAATTGTCCTGATGTAAATCAGAGGCAATCAACTGAGATTCGGATTACATTAATATCCAAGCAAATCTGTTGATTTTGTGTGTGGGAGTGTGTGTGTGTGTGTGTGTGTGTGTGTGTGTGTGTGTGTGTGTTCTTTTACCAGCCAATCTTGTTTGTAGAGTAGGGGAAGACCTCTCAATGATGTGGTTGGTTACACGCCAAAGTTACTGGGGCAGTAAACCTACCAATCACATAGCCTATATTTCCCAGCATTTTGAGTGGTTGACAGTGCAAATTTCCCATCCTGATCAAAAGATCCTGCCTGGCACAGGCCAATCAATTGTCTCAAAAGGGCACAGAGACCTTGCACTTACTCCAGGCAGACTAAAGTCCTCCAACTAAATTATTTAGTCATAGGCCTACACATAAACATACACATATACATCAAAAACAGCTCAGGGTCAAATTAAATAAAGTGGAGTTTGATGGGGATTAAAGCATGATTGTAAAGCTGGCTTTTATAACTAGTTTTTAACCAAAATGTCTGTTATATCTTTCATTCATTCTAAAATACAATATGCTTCTTAAAGACAACTGCTTCTCAAAAGTCATTTGGAAACCATAAGGTGACTCTTTGAAGTAGCCCAGAATAGATTCAATTCATTCATTTAATTTCATTCAATCATTTTCTAGTGCCATAAAAATAAAATAAAATTGGACAGCTTAGAACGTGAGCTGAGAACCTCATGTCTCCTTTCATCAGGACTTCACAAGTATCTCCATGATGTGGTCCAGCTCGTTCAAGTCTGTCAGACATGACTGTAGAGTTGAGCCGACAGCCGAGACATGACCAGCAGAGCACATTTTGAGGTCCTCCTCACCCCAGAAAGACTGGGTGATAGTCCAGAAAGAGCCTGCGGCCAGGCAGGCGGCGGGCAGCTCCGAGGTCTCGTACATGGAAGTGTCAATGTCCTCAAAGATGTCATCAAGGGCGAGGTCACTGAGGTAGCCCAAGGCGCTGTTGACTGTGTCTGTAAAAGGCACGTATGGAGTAGAGGGAAGTGATCTGGGGGATGCAGAGGAGCCACTGTCATGTGAGAGAGATACAGACTGAGAGGAAAGAGGCGGGGACCGCAGAAGGAGTCCTTGCATCTCTCCCCCGGCGCACTCTGGACACGTGACCGGTACATCCTCCCTGAAAAGCAGCCGGTCCGGACCAACACCACTGAGGTGCGCGTCCAGCGGTGGACCCGACACGTCAGACGTACGGATGAGCGTGTCAGGCCGCGAGCGCAGTATCTGGGCAGACAGGTCCATGCCGCCCACCCCATCCCTCCTTATGTCCTCCTGAATCTGCTTCAAGGTGTTGATGAGCAGTACAGAGCGCCGTAGGCCCAGTTCCATACCCGCCTGGTACCGCTGCAGCTTGTCCAGACACAGACTCAACACCAGCTGGCGCTGCTGCAAGTGGCTCAGGTCAGATTTGACCCCATCCTCTTCCTGTTTGGTTGGGTTAGCCTCTTTGGCCTCTGCTTCCAGCTCCTCAGAGCAGCTATGCTTCCGCTTCACACCACGACCCAACATGGATCTACAAAGAAAGACAGACAGACAGACAGACAGACAGACAGACAGACAGACAGACAGACAGACAGACAGACAGACAGACAGACAGACAGACAGACAGACAGACAGACAGACAGACAGACAGACAGACAGACAGACAGACAGACAGACAGACAGACAGACAGACAGACAGACAGACAGACAGACAGACAGACAGACAGACAGACAGACAGACAGACAGGGAAATCGAATCAAAAACATTAATTTGTTACTTCCATCATGGTCTTTGGACAGTTAGCTTAGGCTGATCTGTCAGCTTGAAGCTCTCCCAAAGCTTGACAGATGCTGCCTACTCTGTTAAGTCACTGAACTGAAGACAAGACATTAATTGACAATTAATAGGAATCAAACTTTGTGGAGGCTGTAGTGATTTGTAAGAGACTTTACATATACACATCCCAGTCCAGAGTAGCACTACATTTCAGTAATTAACTACCGGTAGGCCTACAATATATTATCAATGTAATAAGATCATCTGAGCAGAAAAGCCCACAGAAACATTCTGGGCTGTATTTTGCGTGTCTTAAGTACCAGGTCTTATTCCCTAACTTGAGTAAACTAAAGACCTGGAGGCGTGATCAATGCCATTTGGCTATTCTGAGTGGCCAAAGAGCATTGATCACGCCTCCAGGTCTTTAGTTTACTCAAGTTAGGGAATAAGACCTGGTACTTAAGACACACAAAATACAGCCCTCTGTCTCTACACAAAGTCAGGTTCCCAGCAACCAGCTGTACCAGTCCAATACTGGCCCCCACTGTTTTCCTTAAATATAATTGTATTGCTCCTTTATGTGAAGTTGTAAGCCTATTGAATAATAATACAATACAATACAATACAATACAATACAATACAATACAATACAATACAATACAATACAATACAATACAATACAATACAATATATAACATAACTATATACATAACACATAACAATAAATTAAGGCATGTCAATTGCGTATTGCAAAAAGCAATTTATATCAAATGTAATAAAACATTTTAATAATGGCCATCCTGAAAATATGCTATTATGCCATGTATCTCATCTGTAACCACTGTAACCAGTCCATTATGGTAACATTAAGTCACATTCTTGCTCCCACTGAGCGAAATATTAAAAAAGAAAGAAGAAAAAAAGGTTATATATAAAATATTCACATGCATTACATTCCGCATACGGCATACCCGTGAACAGTGGCATGAGTCCGTTTTCTTTCCAGGTTGTTTGACGCGTGTCTTTGCAGTTGCTGAAATGTGAAGAATGCACAACAGTACATCGGGACGTCTACCGACATACACACAGCGTACAGTTTGTCTATATCTCAATGAGTCTCAGTCCTATATGCTGGACAGACAGACTCATGTTCGCGCAATGATTGGTTAACCAGGCTAACATGGGTTGTCAACCAAACCCCATGATGTGTTCATTAAGTGATGACCTCTCCTTAAAGACAAAGTATTACGCAATGATATCTCCTCGTCAACGTAATTTTAAATCGTTTTCGAAACTATCGAAATCGAAATTGCCCTTTCATTTATTATTATTATTATTATTATTATTATTTTTTTTCCCCGTTTACTATGCTGTCAAGTCAATGTCAATCACCGGCGGGTTGCCAACCGACAACAAAGTAGCCAATCACTGCGCGTCAGTACATCTGCGCGATGGGATCAAGATCCGCGCGTGAGGGGGCGGAGACACTGGAACTGATCGAAAAGGGGATTGGTGGTGGAAACTATGGAGCACGTCTCAGCCTCCGCCCCTCACGGGGCAGCGAATGTGCAACATTTTGTTCAAGAATGAACTTTTAAAGGGATAGTTGATAACAAAGTAACAAAGTATCTTTACACCTGGGAAAAACTGAATCCATTCTATTTGGATCAAATAGTAATCTCAGCAAGGCAGATGGCTTCTTGGTTAGAGTGGGTGACAATATTATCACATGACCTACCTAGATTCCATCCTGGAGGCACATCTTTCCGGTGATAAAATGGCCACCAACGTAATCAAAAAAGTCAACCAAAGAACAAGATTCCTATACAGGATCTCCTCACTGGTCAACAAAAACACCTTGAAGACCCTAACAGGTGCCCTCGTACAAGGTTTATTCGACTATGCATGCACCTCCTGGTACCACAGCACCTCTAAAAGGCCCTTAAAACAGGGACATCCCAAAACAAACTGGTCAGGCTACTATTGGCTTCACTCCCCGAACCCACCTCACCCCTGCCCACTTTGACAGACTGGAATGGCTTAGGGTTGACGACAGAGTACAGTACAGCATCTTGCAATAGGTCTGGTCCACAAGATTCGCTACTCCACCCATGTACCTGTCTAAATACTTCCTTAATGTCAATGAAGTCCACAGACTCCACACCCACAACACCAGAGAGTTCAACAAACCATGTGCAACCCAGATTCGGCACAAACAAGGGACTAAATTCATTTTACTCCTATGCCACCAAAATGTGGAACGACCTATCAACAGTCATTAAGTCATGCGAATCCCTTGACTCCTTCAAAACTGCTCTCAAAGGGCACCTACGGATGGCTGCAATCCCCACCCGCCCCCACCCGCCCCCACCCGCCCTCACTGTATAGTTTATTTTCCCCTTTTACCTCCTCTATGATGATTTCCTGTTTTGACTATATAGTTGTGTATATTCGTACTTCTCTAAATGTGTTGAATTGAAAATGGTGGGCCCTATTGTAAACACGTGTAATGCTTTATGGTGTCGTCCACTCACAGTTAACAGTTTTTGTATTTAGTTGTACTTGAAATGTAGCCTACTGTAATTCTGCAAACTGTTAATAAATCAATCAATCAATCAATCAAAGTTGACTCAAAACGACCCATTTTGCGACTATGCTCACGGTGGTGTTTATGTTCTGTTTGTTTACATCCTTTATTACTCGTTTGTGGTGCGATAGTGCAGGCTATTTTAAACGCACACAAAGAAAAGTAAACCGCAAAATAAGCAGCTTGCTGTGGTTTTTTATTTAGCCTACATTTTTGATGAGTCACTTAGACAAGCCATTATTATTTTATTTGCAAAAAGCTACAATAGGTATGATACACAGGATGGTCTAAAAATAAATATAGTGAAAACTAGCAAATTATTTTGTTTTCCGACATGCTGGCGTTGGCTTTGTGAGCTGCTAACAGCCAGAACTCTGTCCAATCTGTATATGGCATTCATATCGAATGCAATATATCAAAGGCCACTGTCATCATGTGAGTGTAAATGGGGACAAAGGTCCTATTGTAGTGAAGCTTAGGAGAGATAAGGGATATTTTGCGCTAATTAGTCTAAAAGCACCAAATTTTGCACAGACGTGGCCCAGCCAGGGCAGAGCCATATGAGGGTGCGTTCGGAAATGCGCCCTGAAAGCACTGGTGTGCTCTCTTGTCGTTCTAAAATCCAATGCGCTGTGCACCGGGTGTGCCGAGTGCCCGCACTGAGCGACCCTACCCTGAAGCTGGGGTTGTCCGGTGTGAATGCGTCACAGCTGTGGTCGTTCGTAAATAAGGCACACTGAACGCCCACCACCCACCACACTCAACATTCCCGGTGCGCATTTCCGAACGCACCCTTAGCTAAGGCGCCCGTGCCGGCGACCTTCGGGGTCGCCACAGCGGCTAAATCCATATGGCCACTTTAACAGCCCTATAGAGCGTCGCAGTCCCGCCTATACTCTAAGAGTCCCGCCCCCTCGAGAGTCCCGGAAAATAAATCCCTGTTCATTTTCCTCATAGACTTTCAGAACGGACAAAGCCAACTCTTGTCGTGACCAATCATGACAACAAACACAATTTTTCGGGCCAAACAAAGAATTAGAAAGTAGAAAAAAACAGCAGGTTACAACACTTTTTTTGTTGTTTTTCTTCTTTGTAATTATTTGTTTGGTCCAAAATATTGTGTGTGTTAACATGATTTGTCACGACAAGAGTTGGCTTCATACGACGCTTAAAAGGTCTTTAAATAAATACGTTTTGAAAAGCCTATGGAGAAAATGAATGGAGAATCATTTCCTGGGCCACTCGTCGTTCTGAAAGGGGGAGGTTCTGCGACGCTCTATATAAGGCAAAAAAACCTTTTAAAATAGTTCAAATAGCTGATCTACAAGCTCACAACAATGTGTAGATGTAGATCTAGGCTAGTTGAACTATTTTAAAATGATTTTCAAAATAATAAAAAATGGTAAAATAAGTTTAGGGATAAGGGTAGCGCAAGATGGAGCCCAAATTCTCATTATGCTTTAAGCCATAGATATTAAAAAATCACACCTGTGTGAAATGAGTGGTGCAACTCCCCCCCCCCCCCCCTCTCTCTCTTTCATTAGCAGGCAACAGTGCAGCACTATCTCTCTCTCTGTTTCTGGCACAACAGCGCCCCTACTGGTACTAATAGTCATACTGGTGCTCATTAACGTCACACAGGCGGACATATAGGTGAACACGGACATTACTGTTTCTTGGAGTGGTTGCACCACTCAAAAATAGATGCCTCATTGGCCGCTGCAGTTCGTTGAAGCGATGTGTTGGAGGGGCGGAAGAATTTACACTGGGGGAGTACGGCAGACGTGTGGAAGGCACGTTACGTCACGCTGCCACTCAAGTGATTACTTGCCAATCACAGCGCATCTTTTCCAGGACTTACAGACCTGAACATACGATCTGTGACGCACGCTCATGCTTCTGCGGGGCTTCGCAAGAAATCTCGGGAAAGTTTTGCCCTCCCTTGAGCACATACGCTCCAGAGCCGGAAAGGTTTGTGTCTATGCTTTAGGCAGCATGTGACGTGTCAAACTAGGGGGGTTTTCATGATTCTGAATCCATTCCAAGCATGTTTTGCACAAAAATGTGATGAGCTCATCAGCATTTGTGATGCTGTTTGTAGCCCAATGAGTGTTTTTTGTGTAAAACTAATGCTTGGAATGGATTCAGAATCATGAAAACAGCAAGTGAAGGATGATGCATTGACATCAACATGTCAATTTCCTTGCTTAATGTGATGTCTAATATGCAGAAGAAAACAGATCAGTCATCACACTGCACTGAATAGTTGCACCTTTTATTATAAAAAATATTTACAAAGATGCTACAATGTCATTTTTTTCCTTAATATAAAAAAATGCATACATTTTACAATGGTGTTTAGTCTTTGACGTTCTAGCTCCCGTTTCAGACCAGAATGACATCCTTCAGAGGAGTGGTGTTGTTGTTGGTAAGGTATTAAGCGCATCATAATACTGTATATTTTTTGTCAATACACTTTCTTTTTTTTTTAGCCTGAGTAAACCTCTTTATCATGATAAGGAACAATTTTCGAAAATGCATTTAAATTTCTTCCACATCTTTTAGGAGAAAGGCAACTGTTTGTATTAAAGGACATTTTGAATCGTATACAATCATTTTGAAACGTGTAGGATAGAGCTGCATAGTGATTTGAATAGTAACCCGGTTATTAGGAATAAAAAAAAGAAAAAGCAAGGAATAAATAGGTACTGCATTCAAAAAGGGGGGGGGGGGGGGGGGGCAGGTATATTTGATAGAATTAAAATAAATTCACTGGGACTTATGGTTGATTTGAGAAGTCAAGATGGCATGTCTGTACCTATATATAATAAATACAATAAATAAAAAAGTAATAAATTAGATGGGTCAACATATACATTTCTTCCTTTGTAATAAACAAATGAAAAAAAGACATATGGCTTCTCAATGCATTTATCGCCCGGGGGTTTCTCCAAATGTTTCATTATCGTATGAGATCTACACATTAAGCCAGGGCAGGAGACTACCTTTCTTTTGTCCAGTGGCTGACTCTTTCTACAAACTCACCAACCATGTTTCACCGCTTTACCAGCTTGGCCACATTTTTGTAATTGAACAGGACCTTCCAATCATAATTACATGCTAAAACAGCTAGTAGAGTAGAAGTAGATAGAATATGCAGCCACAAACAAAACGTACCATAATTTGGCCAGTGGTAATTTCCTGCCCTGCATAAAGCTATTGACAAAACGAAAGAAGTGTCTGTAAAAGTGTGACAATGCCAGTCCTGACACCCTTACAATCTACTTGACATACCAAACCATGGGAAGACATTGTGTTGAGGCTGGCTACATTTAAAATCTTAAAAACTGCTCCAGAGGGGGGAGGGAAAAAAATATATCAAATGATACTAAAAATCCCCCAGCTGTATAATGCAAAAAATATATTTCTATATACACATACGTACATATACATATATTTCATTCATAATTGCTCAAATCTTTAGGAAAATATGCATTGCTTCATAGATTTGGATTTACAATTTGTTCTGGTTTCTGGTGTATGTAGTGTACTAAGACGTTCCTCAGTTCATGTAACAATAAATAGAAGTTGAAAAATAGGTGGAAATATGACGAGGGAGAATGTAGGACAGAATGTATGACAGAAGTAAACATGGAAAGTATGTAAATAAAAAAATGATATACGTAATTATCTTTGCCTTCTCACAGATGTCACTTTTGAGTTTTGGATTTCATAAACAGTGTGGGAAACGTAACTGTGGCCAGAACTGTGGCCCACTGGCCACAGTGGCTTGTAAATCCTCAAATTAACTTGCCAATTCAATTATTTGACCAGCTAATGAGACATTTTAGGTTAGAAAATAACTTCCAAACAATGGACCTGTTGCATGGCTACATTCAAGGAGCTACAAGCCTTTGGCTATTGGCTGGTGTTAATTTCCCACTTTGTTCACAAAACTGAATCTCTATGCGTAGTAACACCGCATATAGAACAAGCACACGTGAAACGTGCATAGTCTGATCAAAGAGTCTGAGTTCAGTAACAGGCCAGAAGGGAATGTGTTCTGAGTTTCAAGAGCCCACTATGATCTCCATGATGTGGTCTAGTTCATTAAGGTCTGACCTACAACTTGAGCTGGAGCTGAGAGGTGTGGGCCCATGAGAGGAAAGGCTCTCCAAGAGGTCATAAGGCCCCATCTTAGGTGCACTCTGCATGCCTGTGAGCACCGTGTCAAGGTCATAATACGACGCATCCACGTCCGAGAACAGTTCTTCGAGTGCAGGGTCAGGAGTTGGGGCTGCAGGGTGCTTGATCTCGAATGTCCCGAACACTTGCTCGGTAGTCCTGGAGTCCCCCGCCAGGCTCTCCCCATCTCCCTCCTCTCCCTCCGACGCACAGTCCTCACTGTCCTCTTCATCCTCCTCACAATCACCATCCTCCTCATCCTCCTCCTCTTGGTCCCAGCAGGGCCCCACACCAAAGGGCCCCACCATGTAAGAGGCAGAAGAGGAGATCTGTGGTGAGACAGGCGACAGAGTGGACATGGTCACTTCGCTCTCTCCTTCTCCCTCCATCACCACCTCCTCTGAGTGATAGCCCTCCTCCACTAAAAAGGGTTTGGGGCTCTGGCTGGCCTGTGCTGCTGCGGGATCCGTCTGTCTGCACAGGACCTCAGTGGCCACCAAGCGGTCAGAAGGGGGGCACTGGGCAGCAGCCAGTGCCTGGGTCATGATCTGCCAGGTGCCATCTCTGGTCATCTCCTCCTGAATCTGCCGTACTGTGTTGGCTATGAGGACCGAGCGGCACAAGTTAGGCTCCACCAGCATGTGGCACAGCTGCAGCTTGATCAATGACATGTCCAGTAGTGACTGCCTCTGCAGGCCATACGAGGAGCAGGACAGCGTTCGCGCCGAAGAGGACACTGGCTGGCCCTGCTCGTTGCTCACAGACACTTCCTCCTCCTCCCCAGAGTCGGAGAACTTGCGCTTCGTGCCCTTCGGGAACATGTTGGCTCTCTGCAGCAGCGATGGAGAGGAGACAAAAATAGAGTTAGAACCCTGCAGTAAAACTTAACCGGGAATCAACAAACTTATCTCACTGACAAAGACACACAAGAGGCCTAGAGTTCAGCTAGTGCACTAGTAAAAATCACATTAAGGAATTAATGCTGTGTAATTAGGTAACATATGTGACACGCTGGAGCAATGTGATGTAATATCTGTGTATGCTAATGCAGGAAATAGGCACTACAAATCCAACTGAGCTAAGTACCAGCAGAGGCTTATAAATAAACTACAGACTAACAAAAATTGTGGACTACAGTGTATAGTAACACAAAATAATATGTTGTAGCTGTTTTTTTCTCCCCTAATAAATGCTGTGTATAAATTCATTAGGTAACATATGTGATGCAATGGAGCAATGTGATGTAATATCTGCGTATGCTAATGAGGGGAAATAGGCACTACAAATCCAGCTAAGTACCAGCAGAGGCTTATAAATAAACTACAGACTAACAAATCGTGGACTACAGTGTATAGTAACACTAAATGGGTATGTTGTAGCTGTTCTTTTTGGGGTTTTTTTCTAAAAAGTTTTTGCTATACCTTTCCTGTAGTGAGGCACAGGCAATAGCATAGCGGCGCGGTCCCGGCTGCAGCGCCTCAGTACTTTTGTACGAGCGACAAGCAGCTTTTTGTTCAGCACCATTTCTGCCCATTTTAGGCCAGTCTGAGGCAAGACTCCTGCTGGGCGGAACAACCACACTTTTAACAGACCACTGAGCCACCGAAAATAGCATGGTTACCAACTAAAACACGGCCACTGCATCACAGTTAGTACACACTGGTAAGAGACCCTTTGTCAAGAGAAGAACAAAACCAAATACAGCAAAAGTACTTAGGTTTCATAATCAGCAGGTTTTAATACCTTCCCCAATGCCACCTGTGGTCAAGAAAATAACCTAATCAATGAGGTTCAATTCCTTATTAAGAGGGAAAAGTTACCGGAATCTGAAAAATGATATTGCATGGCTGATATGCATTAACACCGCTACTGTTTACAAGTGATATCATGTTTCAATGTCTACACACTGCGCTCTGAAAACCAGAACAGCAAGAATTTCACTTTCTCTTCACTACGAAGGGGGAGAAAAGTCAAGAGTGAACTTCCTTATTCCTTTAAACGCTCCTTTAAAGTATCTTACAGGAGAAAAAACAACACCCATGTCAATTTAAAGGGGTTCCGACTCACACAATAAACAATATTGGAGTAAAGAAGGGATTGAACACTCAATGTGGCTTGGGGCATTTCATTTTCCATCATACTGAAAAACAAGCATTGTCCAGACGTGTCTCCCTTGAATGCAACCTGTGGGCAGGGCATTTGGGTTACTTTGCGCTACAACTGTAATATCTGGGGGAATGATTATTTGCCCTACAACTGTAATATCTGGGAAATGATTTTAACTGCATCTCATTTCTCATTTGTTTGAACATTTTAGGACAATTTGAAAACAAATCCACCCAAAATGATGAAAGGCATTAAATCAAAATCATTGATATACCATTTCTGACAAAAAAAGGAAGCATAATAATCAGTTTACAAATTACAATTCTGAGATTAAACTGACAGAACAGGACTGAGTTCACAACAACACAAGTAGACCAACCCTCCCACCCACCCCCTATAGCCAGGATTATTGCTAGTTTGACACCAACCCCAGGTTACACAATTCTGTTCAACAACAACGCACAACCTGACAGACTTTTTTGTCATTGTTCAAATCATGAAGGAGTTCCAGGTACACAATCCAGTTGGAGATTTTAACAATCAGTGCACAAAAAGCAAGAAAACATTACAAGTGAATGGGAGATGTGTTGAAAAAAATCCCTGAACTCCTGAAAAATCAGAAGGAAAAAAAATCACAACTGTGAATACTGTACAAATGTTAACATGAAGAGTATGTTGTGCACAGAAAATTGTGACTTATTTTGAATTACTGCATAATTATTCATTGTTACCTCTACTGAACTACTGCCTTCACTAGAGGGGGGTAATGTGCTTCATTCACACAGCCTAGGAACAAATGCCCTATAATGGAGAAATGTCACAGAAGAGAGCTAGTCTTCAATCAAATATACAATAAATGACTCCATAGTATACAGATCATATTCTGAGAAATTAAGAAAATGCTCTACTTTATTAATTTTGAAGGACTGTAAATCAACCCTCCCTTGATCTTTCAACACTTTCTTGTATATTAGGATCCAATAAATAGACCTCCTTAACAGTGGATAGAATGAGGAAAAGTCAGTAAAAAACAGTGGCCTGATGATCTCGCATTGCTAATAAAAAGGTGAGAAACAGCAGTAGACATCAGCAGTTTCCTTATAGTGGCCCCTGTTAAAGAGAGACACTAGAGACCACTAACTGCCTAGAGGAAAAGAATGCATGTGCATGAATATAAAACTAAGCAGGTTAAGATGTCTACAAATTTGAGTTAATTGCATAGCAAACAAGACAGCCTTTTCACATAAAAAATAATCAGTTATGGTTATATAAGCATTTGCCCATTGGAAATATGACGCATTCCATTCGCTAATGCAACGTAATGTGTCGGATACTAGAATTGTGCTAGTAGCCAAAAGGAGCCAAAACAAAACAAAATGTAGCCTAACCTTCCTCCTCTACGTCAATGGCTCCAAACATGACCCATCCCCCACTGCACACAGAGAAAACCAGTACTTTCACAGCTCGCTATCTTATTTGAATGAATAAACTGTCCCCAAAGCGGTACAAACAGGCATGCGTCCTGCACTCAGCGACACAATTAAAGTCATTGTTTGAGTCTAATCTTAGCTGCCTGCGATTAATTTGGAAGGTCTGGACTGCTCTTCACTCGGAGTGCCGCATGCTTTGTCTTGGCGAGCATCAATTCAGAAGGAAGCTGGAGCGACAATGAGGCCATTTTGCGCTAGTCGCTAGCAGGCTAGGTAACGCTAGGCTAAACCGTGGGCTAAACGCGCTAACTTCAGCGCGGGGGCAAACTAAATGGCTTAGATGTGCATTGAAACGTAAAGATGCCACCGTGGAGACATAAAGTCGCGGCTTAGGGATCTGCTTAGCCTACATGAGCCTACATAATAATGCCCGAAATGACTGCTACCAAGCATAAGCTAATTAGCTAAGCGCCCACCCATCTCCGCGGTCCTTCCTCCTCCTAGCAAAAAAAACAAGAGTTTTCACAGTAGCTCCTTTTACTTTTCTATAAAATCACAATGTCGCGTCTGCCTCCGATGATAAGAACTTTGACTGTTAGCTAATTCGTCGGCATAGTTACCTCTGTTCGTATTATTTGATTCCCGTCTCGGTCATAGGATCGTCTGTGCTGAAGCGGAGATCAGGTTGAGATGAGATCATTCATGCCACGGCTTCAAAACTACCTCGGCTCGTCGTCTCTGCTGTTGTGGAGGACGGCAGGCAGGCAGGAGGGAACACACACACACACACACACACACAGTGGCAGGCGGATGGGGGGAGGGGAGCCTCGCCTGATAAAAGTGCCCAACAAAAACTATTCAATATGCCTTTACATTTCTTTCCATACGCACTACTGAAACGAGAGCATTGTTTTTGTTACTACAGTTTAACGATGAGGGTTATCAATGGCCAAGAACAAAATAAAATACAGATCTAATTTTCGGATAACCAGTATACCATTGTACTAACTATTCACAACATTGTAATTGAACCAAAAAAAATAGGCAAGAAAAACTAAAAGTAAAACTGTCTATACAAACAAGTTTTTATGCCCAAAGTAGTTGTAAATTTAGTAGACCGAATGTGGTCCCAACCCAAAGAGTATTCTTATGGGTGGTGTTGAGTGATGATTCAGTTTGATTTAAGTATTCTAGCAAGCAGTGGGATTGAATAACAAAATTACACCAGGCAGTAAGTAAGAGGTCAAGTTCCAAAGTGTATTAAACAAATAGATTATATATAGGCCTATATAGGCTTCTTATACTGGACACATTACAACATATGAGTCATGACAGATAAAGAAAGGAACAGAAATTGGGTATGATATGAATAAGTACACAACAAAACTAGAAATATGCGCTCCTTGGGAAGATAGAAATAGGCCTGGCCACAAATTTATGACAGGCAGTATGACTATAGCCTACACAATCTTCTACACAGTCTACTTGGCACAAACACTGTTCAGGGGTCTGCCATAAGAATAGGCCTAAGGAATGCACCCAGGGTTCCGGCCCGATTCCGGCGAACCGCCCCGGGTCCGAAACGGTTGAGAAATGACAGAGTTACCGTGTGGGGGTCCCTGTACTGTACTGTACTGTACTGTACTGTACTGTACTGTACTGTACTGTACTGTACTGTACTGTACTGTACTGTACTGTACTGTAAGCTAAGCTAAGCTACTGTAGGCTAATCTTTCAGGTGATAAAATGGCCACCAACGTAATCAAAAAAATCAACCAAAGAACAAGATTCCTTTACAGGATGTCCTCACTGGTCAACAAAAACACCTTGAAGACCTTAACAGGAGCCCTCGTACAAGGTTTCTTTGACTGCATGCACCTCCTGGTACCACAGCACCTCAAAGGCCCTTAAAACTAGGCTCCAGACTTCCCAAAACAAACTGGTCAGGCTCCTACTTGGCCTCACCCCCCGAACCCACCTCACTCCTGCCCACTTTGACAGGCTGGAATGGCTTAGGGTCGACGACAGAGTACAGCATCTTGCAATGGGTCTGGTCCACAAGATTCGATACACCACCAAGATACCCAGATACTTCCTTAATGTTAACGAAGTCCACACCCACAACACCAGAGGGAGTGCAACGAACCATGTACAACCCAGATTCGGCACAAACAAGGGACTAAATTATTTTCGCTCCTATGCCACCAAAATGTGGAACGCCCTACCAACCGTCATTAAGACATGCGAACCCCTTGACTCCTTCAAAACCGCTCTCATAGGGCACCTACGGACGGCTGCAATTCGAAACTGGCCCCCGTAAAATCTGAATCCCCCCCCCCTTTTCCCCTCATTGTTTATGTTTCTTTTCCCTTTTTACCTCCTTTATGATGAATTCCTGTTCTGTTCTTTGACTATATAGAAGTGTCTATTTGTATGTCTTAATGTTTTGATGAATTGAACATGGTGGACCCTCTTGTAAACAAGTGTAATGCTTAATTGGGTCGTCCACTCACAGTTAACAGTCTTTGTATTGAGTTTGTGCTTGAAATGTACTGTAATTCTGCAAACTGTTAATAAATATTTAAATCAATCAATCAATCAAAAGTACTGTACTGTACTGTACTGTACTGGCACACCCGAAATCACCATATACAGTTAATATGTGCGTGTGTGTGTTTGTGTGTGTGTTAGGTTGCACACAGGTGGTGAAAAACAAGCATGCTGTTTCAAAAATCACACCTGTGTGAAGTGAGGGGTGCTCTTGTCATTGTACATCATTCAATCATCATGCATCATCTCATACTGGCCAATCAGAATGCCTGTTGCCACAAATTTACGTCATATTTGGTGAACATTTGACGTAATTTCTCAATTGTCAATTGCAAATATGAGACATGTGGGACAAGATGACATACATTTTCCCTTCATTGTCAATGGCATTTAAAGTTTGTTGCGGACATTTTGTGGGGACAAAAGCTGTATATAGGAGGGGCTAGCACCCCTCAAAAATGCAAATCACTGGCTTTCTTTAAAACAGGACTGAAAATCCACCTTTCAGCAGGTAGGGAGAGGAAATGATCACTTCTCCCTTAGACAAGTGGATACCCCCCACCTCTTTATAATCCTTTATAACCTACTTTTCCCCTTTTTTGTGATGTTTTGAATTTTGTTGTTATTTTTGTTGTTATTATGAATGGAATACCCAGGAAATGAATGGAAACAAGACAGAAAGGATTCTTTTGGGTGCTATCCTTTTAGGCTAAAGTTGTACTCTGTTTACATTTCTGCCTAATAAAGTATTCAATCAATCAATCAATCAATCAAAACAGATGATTTACTACAGGTCGCATTTACTATGAAATCGTGCATTTCTCGTCAGTTGTTTGGTTGGTCACGCACCCATATATGGTCATGCCTCGTGACATCACGTGATGTCATCAATATTAAGCCCATATATGAAGATCCCTGATGTCATCAATATTGGCCAGCAACTCTACATCTGACCTCAAACCTTAAACCCTTACAGTACGTTTTAACAGCGTACAGACATAGACTGTAAAAAGGTACAGACAGTCGAACTTTCAAAAGTGCATTATTTGTCTATGGGACCCGGGGACTACCCGCAATAGCAGATGAACAGGCGATGGCCCGAAAAGATACAAATAATTCATCTTTTCGGGCGATAACGGGCGATTGGCGAAGTGTCTGCCGATGCTCGCCCGCTGTTAAAACGTACTGTTCGATCTCCATATATGGAGCTGACCGGTTCTGACATTCCAAATGTTGATCTTTCCCCATCCATCCTTCCTCTCTTCCTCTTCCTCTTTTTATTTTAATTTTAATTTTTGAGCCCCTCCTATGCACAGTTTTAATGTTTGTCTTTAGTTCCATGTTTGTTTTGTAAATGCCATTGACAATGAAGGGAAAACTTACGTCATAATGTGTCTCATTACATCATATTGTCTCTTTATTGTTAATGGCGTTTAATGTTTGTGTTGGCTTTACGTCACCATTACATCACCTAATCAACATGAGTTAGACTTTAATATATTAGCGCCCCTCACTTCACACGGGTGTGATTTTTTAAAATGTTATCCCACCATTTTGCAACCCATTTTTTCACCCAGTGTCAATCATCTAATGTAATCCTGGGCGCTACACTTACTCTGCCAACCTAGGGGGGCAGTGGACTGACCTCATGCTTCCTTTTGTGCATGAGGAGTCCAAGCTTTTCACCTGCCAGGGGGAGTTTCGCCGGCCGGACATAGCGCATGGAAGGAACACGTTATTCCGACCAGTTCATTTCCCCTCCATCAGGCCCCCCGGCTGGCCAGGGGGAGGTAGTTTAGAGACCAGGATTACTGCATGTTTTTTGTGAGGGTACCTACCCTAGGGGACATGGGGAGAACATGGATGTCTGCCTTTTGACTGATACCTGTCCATTTAAACTCTAGAAGGGTTCCATTGACAATGAATGGTAGACTGCATATTCCAAATACATAGCCATAAATCAGTCATATCCATAATAATGCCAGACAATATTGTTGGCTCAGAAAACATGAAGAGTCACTTGTACAGCGGACAAGTACATTTTTAATACACTTGTCCGGAAAGATTTATTAGTTGTCCCTGACAACAGGACAAGCCTTAATGTCAAGCCCTGCACCCTTAGATCTCCATATATGGAGCTGACCTGTTCTGACAATTCCATATGTTGATCTCACCTCATCAAACCCTGTACACTCAAGACACGCTCCAAATATGGCCAGTACAGAATTCATTCCATATGTTGATCTGATCCCCATTCCAAAGCGCCAGCGCTCGCCCAGCAGTCTGCTGTCACCCGGCGGATGCGAGCACTCAACCTCGCTTCTCACCCTCAGGCATCTGATGGAACTTTACCGCTCTGCTGGATTGGAATCCTGTAACATATAGGACACGCTCCAGTGACTGGCTCACACTAAAGGTCCCAAATGTAAACACAGAGTTGTGGAAAAACCTTTTGTTTTAGTGCCCCAACCATGTGGATTGACCTACAGATTAAATTAAAGATCTGTTCTCATAACATACTGTCAATTTAAATCTTTGATTGCAGACTTACCCCCAAGTGTCTGCAACTGTTTTTAAACATACGTGCTACATCATGCGATGAGGAAATGTTGCTCTTCTGTTCTGTTTTTGTTTATTGCTTTGAAATGTTGTATTATGTGTATCTCGACGACACTGGTGACCTCAATGTCTTTCGAGAATAAATAAAGGTTTGAATGAATGAATCTTACTGGTTATTGTACTGTCATACTCATATTGTTACATACATATTGTTGTATTTGATCAATTTGAACTTGTAAGGGAATTGTGGAAGGATTAGCCTATATACCTGTCCTTAACATTTTCCTTTTCTTTATTGTTTTGTTTGGTTCAGCTCTTCAGGATCACTTCCCGAAGGTGAAAGTGGTTAAGTAATAGTGGAAATACCATAAGGCCTATACTCCATTTCGAGTGAAAGTATTGCATTCAAAATATAACTGTAACTTAATAATTTGATTAATTAAAAATGTAATGTAAACAAGTCTAGTGCTTATGGTTTTATCTGGTTTTATCCTCTTAGCAGTTTTTGTTTGACCTTCCTTGAACTGTACCCATTCGGCAATCTGCTGAATATTTCCAATCAATCGATCAATCAATCAGTCAGCTCCCCAAAAGACAAACATTTGTAAAATTCCTATACAAACTATTAAACCTTTTAAAAAACAATTGCAAGGGTTCATACAAGGAAAAAGGTTGATGTTTTTTCTTAAAACCAAACAAGGATTTCCTCCAAAATGCACATATCACAACGCGGAACCAGTCTTCAAGGAATCCATCAAAGGGGAACATTTCAGGGGGACATTTCAACCCAGTACAGACACTTCCGTTCCGTTTCCAGCAAGTTCTATGCTCGGTGAGTAAACGGAGGGGCACCGCTAGAGAGCACCCAGCAGCTTCCAGCGACGAGAGACGATCAGGTTTCTAGAAACGTGCACCGCAAGTGGACGGCCACTCGCCGGCAGAATCGTCTCTCTCTTCTCACTTCTTCAGATCTAAGTAAAGACATATCAGACTACACGCCGCCAAACAGATGGCTAAATGGGGAGAAGGGGACCCTCGCTGGATTGTGGAGGAGAGAGCGGATGCCACTAATGTGAACAACTGGCACTGGTGAGAGAGAGAGGATGAGGACAGGAAGAGACCAAAATGACATGATGGGTTCAGCTAAAACTGAGCTTGCTGTTTTAACGAAAGCTTTTTTTCAGTTGGGCTTTGGTTATCTTTACAGTCTTCTAACACCATTATGGGATACTGGTGAAGTGAAACGTTGAATTACATTACATCAAGTTTTATTTGATGGAAAAGGCTACGGCTAGCTCAAGTTAGCTAGCTCGTTGCTAGCAAGTACAGTTAGCAAGTACAGTTATCCTCTGTGATGTCAACGTTGTCACACCACTGCACACTGTGTGGGCCCTGGTGTGTGTAATAAACCTTGTTATCACATTGTCTATAGAGAACAGAGTCAATAGGACGACTTACATTGTGACTTCTTTGTAGCCTAAGATTTAGACTCGTATATGTATTTTATCGATTGATAAAATACATATGAGAACGAGTCTAAATCTTAGACTAACTTATTTGGATATGGTTTGTGCCAGTGTACGTGTATTATTACAAAATGAAAATAATGACACCTATACTTATGAAATATGTGTTAGCAAAGCATTAATCTCTCGAGACAGACTGTTGACTCCATCAACTAATTCAAAGGAAAAGAGGGCGCTGTTTCTCCTTTATTTGCTGATGTGTTCTCAGATTGGCAAAGCATCAAATCAAACCATGGGTGTTTAAATATATATATAGTATCTTCTATATTTGTTTACATATCTGTCTAATATATTTAACAATATTTTTTCACCAGAAGAATTCTCTAATGGACACAATTTCTGATTATCCTAGTTTATTTATTTTTTACTTGACGATTAATTGTCAGTCAAATAATTGAGACATATTTTGAGCTTGTCTGTCGGCTATTTCCATTATTTTTTTAAATGTTTGAAAAATGAAAATATTAGATTTTAAATTAAAATGATTATAACGTAATTTCAATTAGATGATTATGTAATAATTGTGACAGGACTATTAATTGTGCCCTTTGCTTTCTGTGAAGCGCCTGTTGACATTTTTGGTTAAAGGGTTTTACAAATGAATTAGTTTGACTCATCTATTTCATGGGTCTTCACAGGACTGAACGTGACGCGACAAACTGGTCATCTGACAAACTAAAAGCGTTGCTCCTCGGTTTGAGCGTGGAGAACGAGGAAGGGACGTGCGAGGTCACCGAAGTCAGCAAGGTGGAAGGAGAGGCTTCCATCAACAACCGCAAAGGGAAGCTTATCTTCTTCTACGAATGGAACTTGAAAGCCACTTGGACAGGTACAGAGTCATTTTCGTTGTTGAGTCAACAACACCAACATAAAGGCTTAATTAATCTGTCTTAAATACACCCTGTCTCTGGTGCACATTTTCTTCATATAGTTTCATTACATTACTGCTGAATGAATAGAGGAAACAGGAGGTACTTTAGGAAATAAAAGCCATTCATCCAGTGGTGGTTGTAATGGCATGTTTATTACAATATTAAACTTTGAACTACCAGGCCAGCCAAGGGGCTGCTATAACCAGCCTGGCTCAATATCTGCCACCGTAGCAGGGGCAAGTCAAGCCTACGAGCCACAGCCAAAGTTATACTAGCATTGGGAGTCTATGAAAATTCAAAAGTCACTTGTCATTATAGTTCATTGTCCTTGTCATGTCTTTGTATATTCAATCTTTTTATTTATAATAGTGATGTGCCTGAGCTGTTTTTCTTTTCTTTTGTTTGTTATTGTGTTCTTGTTGTGTAATGTCTGTGTCTTTAAAAACCAATAAATATACTTTATTTAAAAAAAAAAGTTATACTAGCATGTGACTTAGGTCAGGGGTTCTCAACATGTGGGCCCCTCGGGGGTCGCCAAATTATTTTGGGGGGTCCCCAAATTATAAAAAAATAAATAATGGCTGGAAAATGGAAATGAAGAGTTTACATATAGTACATGCATACACCTTCCCTAATGATTATATCTGGTTTCAGTATTTATTTATGGTGTATTGTCTATTATTAAGGTTATTGTAGCAGTCAATTTATATTGGGGTGCGGGGCGGGGGTCCCGAGACATTGCCAAAGCATTTCTGGGGGTCCCCGGTCAAAAACGTTAAGAACCCCTGACTTAGGTGACTGACTGACTGGTGATCATTTCCTGCTTTCACACACACTACTTTCCATATTAACAAACAAGGACAAATAGGCCATTATTAATCTGTATGTTTGTTTGTGTCTTTTACCAGGGACATCAACTGCAGGAATCAAATACAAAGGAAGTATTGACGTTCCAAACCTCTCTGATGAGAATGACATGGAAGACCTTGATGTAAGCTTTGCAAACAAACCATTCCATTCAGTATTCGCACTGTCAAGTTATTTACAGAATTAGCTAACAAGCCACTTACATTCTTTAAGCTTTGGTGAAAGATAGGTGATCTGTCTGTAAAACTAGAAAATGAACCACAGCCAAAAGGGTGAGGGTTGGCCTTATATTCCATTCCCACTCTGCTGTTCAGACTAGGGGCATAATCATGATTAGCATGCTTATATTTTCTAGTAAACGGTAGTAGTATCAGAGGTAGCAGCAAAACATTAGTTCAAGTAGTAACATTATTGTTGATTCATATTAATTATAGTGGTGGAATGTTGTGACATTTGTCCAGATTAATATTACGTTAAACAAAGATGAGCCGGAGACACCGCTGACATCACTAATGAAGACAAAGGGAGCTGAGAAAGTACGTGAATCCCTGGGAAGCTACGTCGGCTACCTAAAAACAGGTGAGTTAGTATTTCTCAAAGGGGAACAATCACGCAGTCATAGTGGAATGTAGTTTCACGTCTTAGTTTTTATATATATATATATATATATATATATATATACATACACACACACACACACACACACACACACACAATCTATCAATATATATTGATAGATTTTGTCCCTGCCATTGTCAGACAGCCACTGTCTAACAACCCGGAAATGACAAGTGAAAGTAGTAAAGAGTGTGAATTGACAGACTTGTTAAGTGGTTAACAAAGTTTGTTAATACAAATGAGGATTACTAGTCTGTAATAGAAAATAATTACGACAAAGTCCTTAACCAATAATAAACCATATATAACAACAAACAGTAATGGCCAATATAAGAGGGCGATTCAAAACACCAACACAATATTGTCCCAACAGAGTTCACGCAGGGAATGATTCTGCCCACCGCCAATGGAGTTTCCAAGTCGCAATCTTCACAGTCCAAAGCCAAGGTGGATAGAATGCAGGTTGGTCCTGATTTCTTTTTTTCCCCTGTGGTTAGGCCAATAAGAGTAACAGGCTTCTAGTAGGACAGCTCACAACTTTTTTGTATGCGTGTGTGATATTTTTCGGTTTTGGGTCTTGATTCTGCCACAGACAATTTCCAGAAATGATTATGTTCTATTTCTTTACTTTTATTACTTTTCATAGTAATATGTAGTAATATGAAACACATTTTGGTTCCTTAACATTTATAAAGACATATCCAAATGGTACCAAGTTACAAGTCGTACATAAATTATATAATAAATTAATGTGGTTTCCAAGATTATTCATATCTGAGCTCCAATATTATAATTAATTATAATAACACATTTACTTTGCTTTGTTCTGTTTTAACAGATCAATTCCTCAGGCAGCTCAGCCCCTACAACCAACACTGGTGTTAAGATTCCTACTTGTAAATTCAGCATTAAGGACACCTTCCTGACCTCACCAGGCGAACTCTTCAGGGTTTTCATCAACCAAGAGGTGAGAAGCATGACATCCTCCACCTTTCTTTTACATGTCAATTAAGGTGGTCCTCTTTTTCAGAAGGTTTTTAAAGTGAGTGCAATAGATGATGTAATGCTTCAAATCCTAGATTGCCTGGAAGCAAGTTGTAATGGTTTGATAATTAAATTTAACTGTTACTCTTTTTTATATTACGGGATATTGACTGATCTCCTTTAGACACAACTGATTTAAGTAGAATGACAGGATTAGCTTACTAGACAATAGACAAACAGCAAACAAACTCATGAGAACACAGCGAAGTGGTGATGAAGTAATGTGGCTCTTTATCCAACCAAATGAAATAATAATAATACAGACCGGGTGTAAACGCCCACAAAATCAAATGAATGATCTGAAAGTTATGAATCCGTTTGAACCGAATGTCCGCGATTCGCGCACGCACGCACGCACGCATGTACGCCCGCTAAATAGTTTATTAGATAGGTCTGTAAGAAAAGAGTAATTAAAGTCCGCGTCTCGTGCACGCCCGCACGCTCCTATATTGTTCCTTATCGCTCCGTAAATCCAAACGGCTCCAACGTCCCAGAAAGAGGGAAAACCGAAATGTCACTCCAAAAAGTTATACAAAAAGGAAAAGGGATCCCCAGAAGCGATATAATCCAAACTTAATGATTCCAAATGAAAACAACAACAGTGGATCCTAGCGGGGTGTAAAAGAAATATAAACGGTCTCACCCAGTCTTTTCTGTGTTGCAGTATAGTGCGCTGCAGTGTGGCCTTAGCTATTTTCCACCTACAGTATAGCGTTCGAGCAGAGTCTATTATTTAATAAATAATTAATCAAACTGATCCAGGTCTCTCGTGGACTTCCTGGACGGTTTGTCTCTCTCGTTTGGTTCCTCCCGCGGGCCGGCGACCAACGCCTCTTTTGTCGTGCGTCAGACAGCCTCGGACCCGTCAATCAAAACTATCCCCTCAAATCATAACATAGGCTTTCAAAACACCCCTTAAACAATAACAAAATAAAACATCTTAGGGCCTTACCCTTAAGGGATGGCGTTAATTAAGGACCATTATATATATATGTGACATACACTTTTAAATGCCATAAATAAAATAAATCCTTTTCCTAACATGTGTGGCAGCGCTACATAGAAGTGAGGTGTGTAGGTGTCAAAGCCATGGTGCCCAGACAACAGATGTACCACATATTCTTGTGCACATAGTGATTATTTTGTAGGAAGGTCTCCGTTTATGTGCAGCCTGCTAGGAGCTTCTACAATTTAAAAGCTGTTTATTTTGATATACCTCCCTTACCAAAAGCCTCTGTCCTCTTTTTTTGTGTTGCCCTGTAAAAACCATGTAATCCACTTGTTTTGTTCAAGGTACATTAAAACAGGTTGACTGCTGACAATTTACGGCCGTCTTTTAGGCTAGACTGCCTAAGTTTAAAGTTACCTTTGAACATCCACTGCACCAACCGCTGAGTTGTAACAGTGTAATCGCTTGTTGTAGTGTTGAAAAATATTCCATAGCGGCGATCACAACAACATACCGGGCGCTTAACGGCTTCCTCCTCCGGCAGTTTCCCCATTATAAACAATAGGGAGTCAATTTCCCATAACCCTTTGCACGCTGGAGTGACGGACCTTTTTGCGATGACGTCATCAAAACGCGTCTCATATCCCATTTTGTCTGGTGGATTGCCCGTATGACTCATTTAAAACGTGGATTAAACAATGAAAACATAACTCGGGCAACTCGCGAATCGCAGGGAAAGTGTTCTACAATTATAATTAACTTGAGCAATTTAGAAGTCAAAGTGTTAAATAGGGCTTAACTTCAATTGTGTCCTGAAAAAGATATATATTTTCCTTATGTTGTAGATGATCCAGGCATTCACTCATGCACAAGCAACAGTCAACGCAGAGAAGGGTGGAAAGTTTCGTCTGCTGGATGGAAATGTGCTGGGTGAATTCACAGAGCTGGTGAGAGCTTCTCACCTTACAGACATGTGAATGCAATACATCAGTTTCCCAGAGTTTAATATAAGCCCCGGGCCGGCCTAGTAGTCCGGGCACCTAGGCTGGCTGCTAATCCGTGTTGTGGGTTCGACTCTCGATCCCGATGACCTTTGCTGTGTGTCACTCCCCTTCTCTCTCCCCTCAGCTTACTGTACACTATCAAAGGTATAAAAACATAACGATAGCATAAAAATGTTATTCTATGAAGATGTTAGTGCCCAGAGGTGTGTATTTGCATTGGATTTGTGTTAATATCTTGGCATTCTTTTGGCTGTGTTGTACTGTGGTATTCTGCGGTCTCTTATGATTTACAGTTTTCACTTGTCTTCTGATTTAGGTTTATGAGCAGAAAATAGTCATGAAGTGGAGGTACAACACCTGGCCCTGTGGTAAGTTTGAGTTGAATTAATGTTTACTATGGAGTTGGTTTGTCAATACATGTTAGAAACATACTTCTGCCAATGCACTGGCCTTAGAGCTGGAGCTGGTTCCTGGGCACTGCTCAATGTCTGACCACTAATATTCAGGATGGATCATGTAACGCAGAGGACACATTTCCACACATCAATGGGGTGCAGACGTTTATCAGACATACCAAAAGTCTGACATGCGCAAATCACCCGTTGCTCCCCACATGCATTGTGTCCACGACTTGCGGTGCGTCCGTGTGCGGTTAGGGTTAGTGTTTGGCTAGGGTGTCAGACTAATGACTGCAGGACTCTTGGTATGTCGGAACATATGCCTGCACAATACCTCTATCAATACCTCTTTTAATCTCTTTAAATTTGGAAATATATAGAAAATGTCATGTTTATAGTTTGTCCTGTAATCTCATGCAGGATGGACAGTTTATGAGACATCACACAAACACCAATGTCATTCATATATTTATATACTCTGCACTTCTTAAAACACATTTTTATTCTTCTGCTTTTAATCGCACCTAATGTTTGTTTTGTTTTATTGCACTTTTGTTATTGTGGCATTAATTACTGATGTTTTTGTTATTGTGGTATTAATTGTTGATGTTTTTGTCTCACCCTGTACAGCACTTTGGTCAATTTCCATTGTTTTAAATGTGCTCTATAAATAAAGTTTGATTTCATTTTTGATACTAATTTGCCCTGCCTCCTACAGAACATTATGCGAAAATCACACTGACCTTCTCGGACAGAGGCAATGAGACAGAGCTGAAGGTGGAATGTCGAGGGGTTCCCGAGAGTGAGGAGGAGAGAACGAAACAGGGATGGCAGAGATACTACATCGAAGCCATCAAACAGACGTTTGGGTTCGGAGCGCGACTCTACTGAAGATCATGTATTGTAGTATTCTTTTTGTTTTTAAATCATGTTTTTGTTTCTCTGGCACAAGATCTCTCCCAATTGAAGCTTAAAATTTAGAAAGATGCATTTAAATAGGCAGGAACAGAAAAACAAATGCAACGGTCCACTTATCTGTGTGTATGTAAAAAAGAAAGAAAAAAGGACGTATTTAAATTCTATAACTGATGTGATAACTGATATGTTTATTTGAGTCATTCTGGATCCAGATTTCCATTACCTCCCTCGGTGCTCATGTCTGTTGTTTATAGGAACGTAAATGGACCATGTGCCTTTGGGACACACAGATAGGAAATAAGTAAATTAAAATGACGACTTTATGGAACCACTCATGGAAATTGAGTCCCATGCTATACGTAATTATTACGTATTTAATGATTCCGAGAGGGATGAGATAAAAGTTTTAAATGTTAGTCATTTTTTCTGTTATTTTGAAAATGCAACAAATATATAATTTGTTGCTTTGAAAATGAATGTTTTTTTATTTAAATTTTTTGAGTTGAGCTGTAGTAGGAAAAAAAAACATGAAATGCATGTTCCATTGAAAACTGTACAGTGGGGGGAAATTACTACTGGAATTGAAATATACTAGTGGACTGTCACCTTAGCTAAGCTGTACTGTATTGCCAGCAGTTTATTTTGTACATTATTTTTTTCTGATTTCCTCATACACTTGACAGCCCTAAGCATCTGAGTTAGGAAAACATCTGAACGTATTTTCAGCAGGGTGGCTGAACATAAATGTTTGAACATGTAAATATTTTCAATTTCTTATGCAGTTACCTTGCGTAGCATCTTAAAAAAATGTTTTCTTAATTCGGCTTTGAATTATAAATTCGAGAAAGAAATTTAAAATTTTCTGAATAGGGTTCATCTATTTATTCATTATTTCATTCCTGCGCTTTGTACAGATTTGTTTCCTGTAATAAACCAAACCCTGTATTCACTTGATTGTTTTCATTGGAGCACAACATTACTTCTGTATGTATCAAATATTTCGATTAGAAAATCTTGATTTCGACCATGCAATTAATATAAAACAAAACACAAAACAACCTATTTGCTCCTGCACCTTTTCATCTAAGTTTGCATTGTAGCCTATTATACAATCGTGCCAATAGTCATTTTATTCAAATTGTGTACAAAACCTCAACCTGACAGCACACTTTAATGACATAATTGTAATGAATGATACACTACAGCATTAAAAATCTGTGAAATATTTCAGATAAACTTTATTTATCTGATAGCACCTTTCATGACAAATGCATCGCAAAGTGCTTTACAAGGAACAAACAAAGAAAATATATACATATCAGTAAAACAAACGGAATAACGTTGAGGCAATTAAACAATTGCAAAGGGCATAGAACTGGCAGCAAATCAAGCAGTGCAATATGACAATAGCAATAGGTGAGTACATGAATAAGAACACTCAATTAAAAGCAATAGTGAAAAGGTGAGTCTTGAACTGTGCTTTAAAAATGTCTACCGAGGGAGCCTGTCCGAGCTGTAGTGGGAGTTTAAACTTCCGGGCCGTAAAAGCAGAAGGCTGTCTCGCCATGTTTCTTGGTCACCATCTTTTTAGGCACCTCGAGCAGGCAAGCACTTGAGGACCTAAGAGGGCGGCCTGAGATATAACTAGGCAGGTAGTCGTGATGGGGGTCCGTGGGTCAATACACGCAGGGAATAATTATGGTATACCGTCTGAAAAAACAGACTACAGCACTGCCCCATACCTCCACAGAATAAAGAAGATACAGCAAAACCAGTTAATAGTCTGTACAATCTTAGAGCTTGTACAAGCTTTATCTAGAATGAGCTTACATGTGTAATATCCGGTTTCAAGTTGTTTTTTTGGTCTAACTCTATATAACACTAAGTATTTTACCTTCATATACTTTCTATATTTACATTGTGTCATCATGGTTTGTGTATTCATGTGATTTAGAATCAACACTTGAAAGGAACATGCTGATTATTTTCTACAATGTTTTATTTATACAATCTACAGCACAATTCAAATGCAAAGTTTCTTCTAAAAACATCCATTTAGTTAGTGCTTTAAAAAGATATACATGAATGCATTCACTACAAAAGGCTACTATTAAACATTTCTCTTTTTTACAGGAAAAGGTACGACCCATGTATACAGGACTAGAAAGTATTCAAAAGGGTGTAAATTACTTTGAGGTCTTTTAAGTATGGTCAAACAAATGAAGCCATTGTTTCAGTTTATACATTCACCACTGAGGCCATATGCTGAAAGTACTGAATTCAGCATGAGTAATATATACTAATATTACTTATAAGCGGTGTCTAGTAAGTAAAACTGACATAATATGGCATTCTGTCATTTCAATGTGTAAAGAATAAAGATTGAAATATATTATACATTTTACCAGCTGTACATTTGCTGTGTGAATGCAGGGTGTTATTTTTGAATGGATTTGTCAATGCATATCTACACACAATATCAAGGCAAACATGTATCCAGTATGTGAGCTGCATCTCGTCAATGTCAATCTGTGGATACTTAGAACAAATTTATATTCTAATAATACTCAATATCATAAGTGTTCTCTTCTGGTCTTCAAAAGAAAAAAGCGTTAACAAATAATACTGCCCCATACAACTCCAAAACAAAAAAATTATATTATTATTATATATTATTTTGTGTAATACAGAAAACAGACATTTTAAAAAGTCAATACTTTTTTATGTTACACAATGTACTTCACTATAATAAATGTTACCATAATTGAACAATTTCAATTCATTAACTACGGTATTCACCTCACCCTGGCATGCAATAGAATCACTTATGAAAAACAAAGAATTTGCATATTTCAAAACACCTATCCACTTTTGAGAAAGAATAATTTGCAATGCATCATTTAATATCTCACAAATAGATGTTTCCAAGCTCAGCAATGTTAACAATTGCTGGACAAAGTTGGGCTGGAAACTACTTAATTTAACCTATGAACCCAATCATCCCTATTCTGGCGGAGAACATTCTGTGAAAATAGCAATTCTACAAGTTTGCGATGCGTCACTATTTTCGGTGAAGGAAAAACGGGAGGGGACCAAGTACAGACCACTGGGGGACCCCAGTCAACTAGGGTTAAAGTGGTTCAATGTTTCTCCAGTCATGAGAAGGCACCTTTGTGCCCAAAATGACATCTCTTTCTGGAATGAGACTCTTAAAACAAGACAAAACTAATAAAGAATGTGAATAAATTAATGAGATCATGTCGGAAGTTGTTACAGTAGCCGTTTTCTGTGGCTTTGCAAGCACAGTCACAAGCAGATGTAGAGCTCTGACTCCATGTCCTGCAAAAGACAAAGCGACACGTCAGGAAATGACTGTGTACTGTATGTGCGTTGCATATAGGAGCTGCCTCCATGCAGCTGCAGTTGTATTTTCAGCTACACTGATTTATTATTGATTCATTTATTTGAATCAATAATAAACCAGTGGAGATTAGTTTCTTTGTGTTGCGCACTCTATTTTTTCTTCCTGTATTGCCGTTTGTCCAGCACCTGGGCTAGAGTGTACTGTATGTGCATGCACTATCACCTAAAATCAAAGTGATAATGGATCACATACACTGGAGCTTGCATCGTTGTCCAGTGAGCTGAGGCTGGGTTTAGATGCCTTTTCTCCCACTTCTATCTGATTTTTGACACAAAGTTCCGGCCGTTTTGTCCTATGGAGGAAAATATTATTGTAAAGCATTAACCAATTAAACAAGTGTGTTTTTTAGAACCACTGATCTATTCCTATCCCACAGTTACCCTTATTCCATTCTCTTACTTTATCCAACTTAACTCATATACAGTACTGATAGACAGACACATGATGACATGATTATATGGGCACATTTCCTAATAATGAGTCAATCAGGCAAGCTGGTACACTTACTTACCCTTAAGCTTCTTGAGATTCTAACACCCTTGTCTGTGGAATTTCTTTACCTCAGACTTCCCAGCCAACATTGACATACTTTAAGTTTCACGGAACAATGCACAAAAGTTTAGTGCACTGAAAATACAAAATGTATGCATGTATGTATTTGGTTTGGTGTATGTATGTATGTATGTATGTATGTATGCAATGACTCAATATCACAATACAAGATGTTGAAACTATAGACATGTACATTGCAATTATTTTCAAAAACATTCAGTGAGATAAATTCATTCCATCTCTACCTGTACAAGGACCACATGCTCATGGTTCTAGCATCTTCTTGGGTCAGAGATGAAGCGTGCTCTGCCAGCTCCTCCAGGAAGTGGAATAGATTCTCTGAGTCTATGCACTGCTTTCTACGGAGGAAGGAGGATGAGGAAGATAATGGGGTGGAAGTGTAAAAGTGGCGATATTTTACATAAAACACGTTTTCTGCCAGATGGTTACAAACACAGTAGTACAGGCACAGTGCTACAACAAGTTTAAATGCCAACATGGTCAGTCTGCTAACCGTGCATGGATAGGACCAATCTATTGCTGTGTACTGTATTTGGAATACATGAAATGTATGTATGATCACAGACATTCTAGGGCTATTACTGATATTGGAAAGGTGATTATTTGGAAAGCCAGACAATATTGTTGGCTGCTAAGAGCGTCACAGAAAAAGTGAAACCAAGAGTCACTTAGAAGTAAAATATTGATGCACTTGTCCGGAAAGATTTATTACTTGTCCCGGACAAGCCTTAATGTCAAGCCCTGTATATGTATGATGTTGATGGTGCAAAGACTGGTAAGACCAGATAAACTAGAGATGCACAGATATATAATATATCTAGAGATACACATATAATATATCTGTGTCACATAATGACACAGATATGGGATTTGTGATTAGTTCTCCAGGGAGAATTGATTATCTATCTGCATCATTATTATAGCTATGATACAGTAAGTTATGAAGCAAGGTATAAGTGAAACAGTACAGTACTTACATAAGAGCAATTGATAATAAATACAGTAAGTTAAGAAGCAAGGTATAAGTGAAACAGTACAGTACTACTTACATAAGAGCAATTGATAAAACAGCGCTACGCTTGGACTGGGTCATCATCATGCGGGTCTTGGTCAGTAGGGATTTGATAAACATCTCCAGAGCCTTGGCTGATTTCACTTGCTTAGCACATAACGCTTAACACCAGTCAAACTACAAATATCCCCTTCTCCCCGTCCTCTGCCATTTGACTTGCAAGTTGCAGGTCCATGGTTACATTTACACATAGTTTAGTTAGATAACTCTAGGATTTTAGCAAGTCATGAACCAAAGTTTCCAAACGTTTCCCAAACTTTGAACTATGAACGATCGTTCATATTGGGCTCAACAGTAAAAGGATACATATCATCACAGGAACCGCCTGGGCAACCCTACCCACTTCAGTGTTCTTCTGCATGATCTTTTTGATGCGTTTCTGTGTGTACACACACACACACACACACACACACACACACACACACACACACACACTGTTGCACTCTCTGGTAAGCAAACCAATGCCACATAAACCAAGGCATGCCGTATACTCACTCACTGGTGCAAAACGCACGTTGTATCTTCGTTTCCCTCCAACCATGTTTGAAGTAGGCTAAAAGTTGTTTTAACCTTACATTGTTGCCAATTTTGGTATTGTTTTTCTGACGAAACGTCGAGTCGGGATCCATATTTGTTTACCTTTGACAGGAAGTCAACTGAATGATGGCTGGAACTGGAAGCAAACACGCACCGCGGGTCACGCCCCCGTGACCCCTACCCTACACCTCTAAGGTGCGTAATCTATGTTGCAAGAAATCTTATTCAGAAGAAATAGGAACTTAATTAAACATAGCCATATCGAGGGTTGCCACCTTTGAGATCTTGAAATAAGGGACACTCTTTACGCCTGCCGCGGCGCAGGCGTGTGCGGTAAGGCCGGCAATAAGATGAAGCAATATGTTGAAGCAATACGTTGAAGCAATAAGTTGAAGCAATACGTTGAAGCAATACGTTGAAGCAATACGTCGAAGCAATAAGTCGAAGCAATAAGTTGAAGTTTCCCTTCAACTTATTGTTTATGTTTATGGTATGCTATCCACAACTTTTGAAGTAGAATTTTGTTTTCCAAATGAGCATAACAGCAGCCCATTATAAAATATATGCCAGCGACCCCCATAAGAGAAGATTTTTACACAGTGATTCTCAACCCATTTAATTTCAAGTACCAGTTTGACATGCATTAGTATACAGACCCCCATTTAATGGCATTTCTATCTCTGGGACCCCGAATTCATATTGTAAAATCAATGTTAATTTAACTCTGATGGTCCATTTGCTTCCATTTGTACACTCAGAGTTACAGACCCATAAGGGTCCATTTGGTTCCAAACTATAATTTAGCTGGGGACCCCCTGGAACTCCCTCAAGGACCCCTGGGGGTCCCCGGACCTCACTTTGGGAACCACTGGTTTAGGCTACTTTAGGTAGTGTGTGCCTCCCACTAGAACAATTGTGCTGACTTTAATATTTCCTGTGTTTTGTTTTGTTCGTTATTGTTAAATTCAGTGTTGACGTGTAGGGGCTATTTAGGAAAATAAGGAACAAACTGCGTTCCTTATTGGTTCAATAAGGGACGCATCATTTAATTCTCAAATAAGGGACGATTCTGTATTTTAAGGGACGGGTGGCAACCCTAGCCATATCCTAAACAAATTAATGTAAAATGTATAACAATGGGGCGGCGGTGGCTCAGGGATAGAGTGGCTGGATGGCAACCAGCCAACCACAAGGTTGACATCTCGAACCCGGGCTCTCCCAGCTAGAGTCCCTCGAAGTGTCCCTGAGCAAGACCCTGAACCCCCAATTAGTCTAGTAGCCAGCCCATGCCCATAGAGCCCCATTGTGAACCCGGACATGTTGAGTACACCAACGTTTTATGTTAGAAATGTTTAGTATGGGTCCCGACTCCCCAGCACTCCCCAGCATGTAGAAACTGCCGGATGCTAACTTGCATATGTTGGGCAATTTTCATAATTGGCATAATATGTGACCATACCATTAACAACCTATAGGCAAAATATTCAAAATTTCATCATGCTTTATGTAGCATGTGACATGTCAAACTAGGGGCTTTTCATAATGCTGAATCCATTCCAAGCATTAGTTTTGCAAAAAAAACACTCATTGGGCTAAAAACGGCCATGCCCACTTGCCCTATTGTGCTGACACATTTGTGATGACGGCAAGGGCCGTTTTTAGCCCAATGAGTGATTTTTTACCATTTTTGTCACATGCTACATAAAGCATGCATTTGAATATTTTGCCTTCAATAGGTTGTTAATGGTATGGTCACATATTATGCCAATTACGAAAATTGCTCAACATATGCAAGTTAGCATCCAGCAGTTTCTACATGCTGGGGACCCATACTAAACATTTCTAACATAAAACGTTGGTGTACTCAACATGTCCAGGTTCACATTCTGGCTACCAGACTAAATTGCTCATGATGCGCTATATAAATGCACCATTTACTTTTTTAATACATTTAATAAATGTCAAAACATTAATAATTAACTCAATTATACAGCTTTAAATTACGTAGGCCCATTGTATATTCTTCTGACTTGTCCCATAAAGCTTTCATCACCATCATTTAATTTGCTAAATAATATTGACAGAAATTCCTTCCCGAAGAGGAACTAAACCTTGTATCAAAACATAATTAATAATTAACTCCAGTGATGCTTTATAGATTACACTTGTGCCCATTGTATATTCTGCTGACTTGGCGTCACAGAATTATAAAGGTCAGGTGCATTAATATTTAATAAGAAGGCCATAAAATTCTCCCAATAAAGTAGCCTATCCCTGCAGCAGGACAGCATTTGATTTCAAACCTCAAGCCATGTTGCTCCATTTTCTATTTGCAGTCTGGACCACATGTCAAGCATATGGTAAGTGTTGTGTTACCTATGTGGAAATGACACTGAAAGTGTGTGTGCTTGTGTGTGTGTGTGTGTGTGTGTGTGTGTGTGTGTGTGTGTGTGTGTGTGTGTGTGTGTGTGTGTGTGTGTGTGTGTGTGTGTGTGTGTGTGTGTGTGTGTGTGTGTGTGTGTGTGTTAGAGAGAGAGAGAACAGAGAAAGTATGTAGAGTGGTATGTATATCTCGGATGTTTTGCAGTGTCCTATTGCACTATACAATTTATGAGATAGTGTGTTTCTTTTCCTCTGTCAGTGTGTTGTGAAACTCTATGTTGTTTGGTATATTGCTGTACCATGTTCTTTACCAATATATTATATTATATGTTATTGTTAACTTATGTATACTTACTTGTATACTGCGAGTATAGCAATTCTATTTTGGAAAATATTCTTTGAATAACTGTCTGTGGTCAAATGACAAGAAAACGGAATACTATCTTTCCTCCTGTCCTTCAGGTTATACTTCCACAGCTGCTCTCAATCAAGGGAATATCAAACAGGTATATACTTTCTAAAACCTTAACTCACACACACATTTATATCTTGAACAGATTATCTTGGACAAATGCAAGCATTGCATGGGTATTTACAGGCCAACATCTTAAGCTGTATTTTCTCCTGGTTTCTTATCAATTTACCCAATATTATCTGCTGTACATGATAATTCACAGTAAATATTAATAACATGTGACTCGTGAGTCGTGAGTAACATCTGATGAATTGAGTACACTGGACCACAATGGAAACATGCCCCCTGGCGCTTTTTGTATTAACCATTTGACTGTACTACTACAATAATTATTCAATCAAACAATCAAATTGTCTGGGTGCAGCCCCTTTGACTTTCTTATTATTTGCTATTCCTGTTGATTCCCAAACCTGGTCTGCAGAGACCTGTAGTAATTTCTTGCCAGCCAAGTATTTAATTTGACTCACTTGATGGTGCAGGTCCTTGATTTGCCACCTAGAATAGTAACTAAGGACACGTACTGTGTGAACACAAATAACCTCCTTGTAGGATAATAAAGAGAACCAAAATAAATACAGTAGTTAAATGATTGAATGTGATAAACAAACTGTTTGTTTCTTATAGGAGAGTTTTGAGAGAGAGTGGTCTCAGAGAGTTTTGCACCCTCCTTTCAGCTGTCCAGATATGACTCCATCCCCTACTGTCCCCACCTCAGGTGACTTGTCTCTATTGTGTGTAGTCTATTGTCTATATCTTATTTAATTGTAACTTCAGATACTACAATAGTTATTTAGCCTTTCTTGCCATTGACAGACACTATAAAGTGATTCAGATTCAGCTTTTTTAAGTATAATGACACCATGCCCTCTGTTCTAGTTGAGTTTGTGAAAGCTGCAGACATTAAAGTCATAGCTGCCATGGGAGACTCATTGACTGTAAGTGAAACTGGGTTTATCTTATTCTATATTGTGTATATTATATAATTTATCTCAATTGGTGTAGTGTTTGTTTACTGTGCTGTAACCGAACCATGCTCTACCCAGAGTCGCCCCACTGTAGTTGTGAAAGTATTGTATTATATACAGTAGGAGCAAAGTGCTAGCACCAACAAAAAAAAGTATATACCTGTCTACCTGCATACATAACAATATATGATAGTAAACAATATAAATAAATACACTATAACAAAATCCATTGTGATCAATGCCACAGCCCTGGTTATTCATGCTGTCCTATGTGATTTTGTTGCAGACAGCTATTGCTGCCAATGGCTCTACAATTTTGGCAGTTCCTTTTGAATTTCGTCAAGTGTCCTGGAGGTAATCAGAACGGCTCCTCTAAGATCTCCTCTAGCCCCCCCCCTTCAATTACTGAAAATGTTATGTTTTAATTTTACATCTCAATTTTCTTTTGAAAGGGTATATGTTCATGTTAACCATAAAAAAAAATTAAGCTAATTAAGTCTGAGCATTACATTCTTCTTAGAATTCTAAGGCTGAAAACCAAGCAGTTATTGGAGGCACAGGAGAGAAAGTTTTTTACAAAATGTAGTAGTATTTCGCATACAGAATTGATTCCATACAATCACCACCAGCCACCAGGCATAATCCACTATTTCAACGGATAATACGTTAACCTTAATGATACAGTAACTTTAGCCAGCTTGGTCTAAACATAAGTAAATTGAATAAACATAATGTTTCGTGCGTGCATGCGTGCGTGCGTGCGTGTGAGTATATATTGAGCATACGGGTACCCTTTATACTGTATTAATATTGTTGATATTATCTTTAATGCAGTATTGGAGGTCATGGAACTTACCAAGATGTTATTACCCTGGCCAGTAAGTAGCCTAACTACTTAATGTACAGTAAAATTATACACTGAGTACTGTGAGTAGTACTGTGTGCAAATTATTGATATTCAATACTACTTGATATACTATTGATGTACTACTACACTGTACTTTAAGTATGTATGTGTGTAAATGCTTGTAGTAATTCTTGTACCATTTCACTATTAAGAAAGTATTATTTCTATTAATTTCTGAGCTATATGCCTACTACGAAAGTACGGTCTAGCCATCACTAACTAGCCCTCCACATCCTCCTATCTAGCATCAGGGTCTTCAGCTCTGCAGTGTTGTTAGCTCCGTTGACACGCTGCAGTGCATAGGTACTGTAACTGGTGCACTTCTTTCCTTTCCGGGCTTTGTCCTGAGTTGGCTCCAAGGGGCCAGCTAGGCACTCCAATGTTGAAGCGCTGGGCCCTAGTGGTAAGAGGAAAAACCCGTGCAGCTGAGCTTTAACATTGAGTGCTCGGTTGCACTTCCGCATTTGACCAATTTTGGAGGTCAAATGCGGAAATGCGCCCAAAAAGGCAGAAATAGGCGGTCCCTCCGGCGGCTTCAAAACGCCACTGAGCAACTTCCACTGACATGAATAGCGGAGGGGGCGGAGCTTCGCGCCAGTTCAGTCTCTAACCTTTTACTACTCTATGGTTGGCTCCCACTGTGTCAGTTAGCTTGCCACTATAGTTCCGGGTGCTACTATACTAATAGGCTACTATACTATACTATACTATACTATACTATACTATACTATACTATACTATACTATACTATACTATACTATACTATACTATACTATACTATACTATACTATACTATACTATAGTATCGGGTCGTGGCCTGATGAAGATCCACAGGATCTTTTTGTACCTTATATGGTGTGCAGGCTCCATCCATCTATTGAATTATGTAGGTCCGACAACATTGTAATTTATCAATCCATCACCTACTGTGTACTTTAATCATGCTGTAGCCACCCTTCTCATGATTTGCTTTAATATGAAAACATGTTGGTTTTCTGTTAATGTATTCACAGATATTTTAAAACTGTTCAATCCCAAAATATTGGGTCCAGCTCCGAAGGTGACCCTCCATGGTCATCCAACTACGATCAATGACACAGGCTTCAACTTTGCTGTCACTGGACACAACACTCTGTAAGACTCCTGGCAATTCAATTTCATGTCATGTCATGTCTCATAAATTCATGAAATTAGATTACTCATTATTCATTGTACACAAATCTGGTCACAAGAAGATTGTGTCAGCTAATGTTTATTATAATGTATAGCAATAAGAGCGGGTGCTCTTTCTTTGTGACTGTGAACAAGTTTTATTTTTTACTATAGTTTTACTATAGGATTTTCTGACCATGGCCAACTCTATTCCATTCTGTTCTATTCTATTTTTCTATTGATAGAGGTGATGTAAAACAGTAGGACATGCTGAAGCTGAAACCCCTTTTTAATGCACACACCCTATATTAGTTACACCCTGTATACGGTAGTTGAAACTATAGCCACATTTTCCAGGTAAAAGGCAACGTGAGAGAAATAGGTGAGTGCATTCTAAGTGCATGATCTACATACAGTACCACTGACCTGTTTGACTTTATAACATGTATTGCAGTATTATCAGTTTGTCAGAGGTTCAAAGATCAAAATAATGATAGTTATGTTTATTTGATAATGTTATGATAATGATTTATTATTGATGCCCCTTTCATTGGTGACTCATGTATTCTATCTGCTTCTTTGCGCGTGTGTACCTGCGTGTCTATCTGTCTGTGTCTTTATGTTTCACAGAAATGTCACAGATCAGATAAGGCACATGATAGACACATTCAAATCCTATCATGTACGTATAGTTCCTTGAGATATTATACATTCATATTCTTTAGAATTGAGACACCTTCATGTAGTTTTAAAGACAAACTAAGCTCTGTCCATTCCAGGGTCTAAACTTCAAAGAGGACTGGAAGCTGGTGACTATTCTTATTGGCATGAATGACATTTGTGATTATTGTAAAGACAATGTAAGGAGACATTTTCTATGAAAATGTATTGTTTAAATTAATATTCAGTTGATGTATCTAACTGTGTAGTTCACTGTTAATATTGCCCAACTTTTTACAGAATAACACTCCGTTTGCCCCACAGACCCTTTTCTCCCCTGACAACTTTATCCACCACATGACAGTAGCTCTGGAAATGATGATGGATGAGGTAAGATTTTGTTCTCTATCATAATTTAATCAAGTTCAAATCTACCCCATTTATTACCTCCAATAAAATCTTCGTAACTCATTTCACGGTTAGATCTAATCAATCACAGCTCAAAATGTAAGTAGGATTTTAACGTTCTGTATGTCCACTCAAAGATCTGAACTGTCTGTTATTTACAAAATGATGACTGGAGCTGAACTGGAGCTGACTATATTGAACATGAGTTCGTCATTGATCCCCCAGTGTAAATAAATGTGCAGAGCTTTGTAGAGTAACTCTAGAACTGTATTGTCCAAAGTAAATTCAGTGCCACAAATATCAACAAAGGAACTTAATCTTGATAACCAATCACTTGTTTGTGTTCCAGATCCCCAGAATGATTGTAAATGTGGTGCAGATTTTTCCTATGGAGCCACTGAGAGAAGTGCGAAAACCGAGGCCTAGTTGTCTGTTAAATAAGTGGGTTCCAGGCTAATGTTACTGCAATGCACGTGTCTGAAAGGGCTAATTGCCTCATATAGCAGTTTGGTTTTTATGTCCACATTACAACCAAATACTGAAAAGAAATACTTGATAATCTACTTGTAGGAGTTTCTGCTCCTGTCTGACTGTACCTCTCGAGGACTCTCCAGAACTGAATAAGCTGATAGAGATGAATGTCATTTTCCAGGTGAGTGTGTGCATGCGTGCGTGCGTGCGTGCGTGCATGTTCTTATCTTATTGTTTGACATAGAAGAGCTTACAGTAAGAAACAACATCACTGAAGTATTTATTCAGCAAGAGAGGGACACTTGGATCTTTAATTTATAATAACAGAAAAATGCACACATATTCACACAAATTGACACACTGACTAACACTGACTCTATCTCTCTCTTTAATTATAAATGAAAGAACATCTCAGATCGCCTTGTGTGCCGTTTCTCTGCTGACTACCTGCTGTCCCCTGCCTTTCACCAGCAAAATCCAATGTGTTAGTTTAACTCGGAGAGTGTAAAGAAATATCTATATAGGTCTATTTTTATATTTTGTTGTGTTCACACTCCTTTGCATGGAGCATCCGTTTGCCTTGGACATCACTTTTCTATGTCTTCTCTTTCACAGAAAAGACTGGAGATACTACTGCATAGTGATCGTTTCTTTAGGGAGGACTTTGCTGTGGTCCTGCAGCCCTATTTAACACACGCAAATCCAGCCAGATACGCTGTAAGATATATTGTGAACACACATGCATTAGATGATATAGCACACAAATGTCTGTCCGTCCGTCCGTGCGTGCGTGCGTGCGTGTGTATGTATGTATGTATGTATGTACTGTATGTATGTACGTACGTATGTATAGTATGTATGTATGTATGTATGTATGTACGTATGTATGTCTTGTAGTTGTGTGTAGTTTCCTGTTCTTACAGTATATCTATGTATCCACCCTGTGTCCTATCCTATACTTGTCCATGTTGTTATTACAGTACATTGTACCAATGTACCATGTTGCGACAGAACATACTGCTAAACTTGTTTCTGTTTCATTGACAAATATCACTGAGACAAGGGAATTTGTTGTTAAATTGCTAATAAAGTGATTCTAATTGTCCTTTATCTTCCTATCTCTAGAATGGAAGCATTGACTTGAGCTTCTTCACAGATGATTGCTTTCACTTCACTATAAAGGGACACGAGGAACTGGCTAAAGGACTCTGGAACAACATGGTGATTAAAAAAGAAAATGTGTAAAAAAGCAGGGATTGTTAATTTACTGATGGATCATGCAACTGAATAGAACATGCAACATTCAGCTGTTGCCAGAAGGGCTTTATTTATTAATTCTACTATCCTATATGTATTGTTGTCTTTCTGACACCTACTGTACTGGATAACTCATCAACTCATTCCTTAGTTCCAGCCAGCAGGAGAGAAGGACATGATTGATACTTTCGCAGATCCCATCAAACTAATTTGCCCACCAAAGGTAAGCCTATAAATATTAATGATCTGTTACAATACATAAAACTTGCACTACAGTATAGTACTTTTATATACACAAAAACACACTTTACCCTATTCCTCGGTATGAATGAGTGATTTTGTTTGGTTATTGTCTTGTCTAATTTATATTTGCTTTGTTCTGACACCGATTTTAACTTGGTTATGCTCTGTTATTTTTGTTTTTTGTTTAGTTTCTGGTGCTTGTTTTCATTTGTTTGTTAAAAAAATGATTGGGCATTGAATTGCATTAAAATTACCTGTATTTAGCTACATTCATGTATAATTAATTGCATTTACCTTAACTGGATGTATCTTATCTTCTTCTGTTTTGTCATAGGATCACCCTTATATCTATACCAGACCAGCTACTACTACTACCTCTGCTGGACCACAGCTGACCATTCACTCTATGCCCATGTTAACCTTATTGCTACTTCTATTTTCATTAATGCTGATGACTACATTTAAATTGTAGACTTTCAGTTGATATTGAAAGCAGGTAACTAGTAACTTTGGCCATTTGTTTAACCCAGTTTATATGTTGTGTAACTGACATTTGTAAAGTAAATAAATACCAATACCAATTTCTTGCTTGCACATTTTCTAAATATTGATTCACACAACTAATACTAACTTAGCAGTTGCTTAGGGGAACTACCTCATACAATACTCTACATTTACAGAAGTAAGACAAACTGCCTTCAGGGTGTCCCTGAAGAAGGCAGTTTATCTGTCCGAAACGTTGGTCTCATCTCTGTGTCCACAATACAACTTTTGGCATTTGATTTTGATTTATTTATTTAGCACAGTAGAAAAACAGTAGAAAAGGGAAGATACTAGAACAAAAAAAGAAAGTGCTGGGAGGAAGAAGCCCATGGGCTTATACGAGGCCTCAACTTGTGTACAACAAAACATAAAAAAGAATGACTTGAAAGCAATACATATAATTTAGATAACATGATTGCATAGTATAAAGAAAAGGTCTAGAACAAAACAAAAAGCTTTATTATCTATAACATGACTATCGAAAAATGAATTGTCAACATGGCATATACGCTTCTAATTATGTAACAATAATACAGGGAAAAGATAATGATTAGAATAAGAATAATTTAAGTGATCTGGTTAATCAGAACATACTTCAATTTGTTCTTATATAACTTAAGATAAGACTGTGACCAGTAGAATATTTGTCTTATAGTGTAGTACTACTACTGTACCTCTGTATTTGATGGAAAACTGACTATGCCTGGTACGATAAAGGGGGGAGTATGAAGATGAGTAGCCTGTCTACTTGTCCAGTGTTGTAATTGTGTACTTGAGAATTTGTTTGAAAGTAATTGGTAAAAGGTTTGGGAATAGGGTTGGGGATATGTTGATCTGGAAGACAGACAGTAAGTAAATTTAGCATTTTGAAGAGTGGAGCGGAGTGGTCAAAACGTTTTGAAAAGGTAACAGTTCTAACAAATCTCTTCTGTAGTAAAAAAAAGATATATACTGTGGAGGTAAGAAGCATTGGCAGCTACGAGTGTGCAGTTATAGATTTTTTCATTATTAGTATTTTTCCTGTTGGTTGGCACCTCACAAGGACCAGTGTGCTGCAGCTGTGCACCTTTTGCTCACAACATTTCACATCATACACCCTAACTCCTGTATGCCTAAAGGCCTATTCATAGTCTGGGTTTTCGGTGGTGAGGTGACCACTGCAGCTGTAATAACGTGGAGTGGTGGTGAGTAAAAACAGAGAGAAGGGCTGGGGAGAGCGGTGGTTTGCTCTTCACCGCAGCTCTGTGACATGTTGTAGTTGCGGTGGTCACCTCACCACCGATAAATCAGACTATGAATAACGCTTGACTTTCACCAGCAAAAAGAAAATATAAAAAAATAAATATACATATATATATATATACAATATATTGTGACACCCCTACAGAGGATTAATCTTTCTTTTATCACTTTGGGAAGGTCATTGTTGTTTTTTGAGTTTGCAAACACTGAAGACAAAACTGTGTAAACACAAACATTGAAAACAAAAGTGAGGAAAATTGTGATTGGTCCGAATGAGATGATGACGAGTGATGATGTTGATGTATGATAAGAGCACCCCTCACTTCACACAGGTGTGATTTTGTTCAGGTGGAGGGCATGGCATTTTATACCAGGGTAGATACATTTTCTTCAGGGGTACCCATTTTAAAAATCGACCAACTAATAAATAATTCATAATAATAATATAGTAATATGACAATACAAATTGTTATGACAACAATAATTGGTAACAAGAGTTATATTTTATGTGAAGTGAAGTTATTGTGAAATAGTAATCAAATGCCTTTTCTTATGCCACCCCAGTAACACGTTTATATTGGCAAATCATGGCATTAGTGGCCCTGCGGGGGCGGCAGAGTCAGTGTTTACAGCCTTTGAGCCACCAGACTCCACGAGTTGAGTTCTACTTTCTGTCAAGAAGTAGCATAGCTTAGCGTGTAGTAGTAGTTGGAACCAGAGAGGTTGAGGGGAGGAGGTCGTTTATATAGTATACTTTTACTAACCAAAAACTTGCGAGTTGTGAGTGGACTCCCTTTTTGTGTCCGTCGTTTTAAAATAGTGAGTGTTAACTACTTGTTGTACAGTTCATGTGATCCAGCTGACCGAGCAGGGGGGTAAAACTAACATTTAGCTCCACTGGGTCTCGTTGACTCCTGCATGGTAGCTGGCAGCTAGCTAACGTTATCTGCTCGGCTAGCTGGCGACTTGTTTACCACAAAGTTGACGGTTGCTGTTGTCACGCTGATTTAAACGCATTTCCCCTGGAATCTGAGGAACAAGGACCAAAGACTCACGCTGGATTTCGACCGTGTGTGTGGGGTTAGTTAGGAAACTTGGCAGCATGTCCGCCGAGGTTGAGTGTAGTAACGTTGACTCGGGTCTGACAGCGAGCAGCTCAACCGACGGAGAGAAGAACCAAAACAAGCCCGAAGTGACCCCACACAAAGCGGACACAAAGCACCAAGATCAGAAGAAGACCGAAGACAAGCCAGACGGACAGAACACCGAGGTGTCAGAGAAGATCACAGCAGACCTGTCGCACAACAAGAAGTGCAAAGAGAACGACAAGGAGAACGAACAGACCGCCGCTCAGAGCAGCGGTGGCGGCGGCGTTGACTCTGCCGCTGAGAAGCATAAAGTTGTTGGGCTGGTGGAGGCTCCACCGCCGAAAGTCAACCCCTGGACGAAGAGGACAACGGGACGAGTGTCAAACAACTCAAACAACACAAACAATACCATCAACTCATCAAACTCCAACACCCAGGACAAAGGTGAGGGGGTGTTTTTGTGTTGCCACTTGAAAACAAACATTGCCATATTGGTTGCAGTGCAACAGCAGGACAGGGTGTCCATCACTTGGCACTGCATGCGTTTTTCACGGTACATGAAAATGAGTGTCCAGTTAATTGTGTATCCCCTAGAGGTCGCTGTGTGAAAGATGTCGGGGTTTGATGTTGTTACAACCAATGGCACTGGAATCTAGTTACAACTAATCTGTACTGTAGTGAGGTGACACCTGTCAGTTAAACAATCCTAGCAATAATTATAATGTATCCAAATAACTTAAACGTTATTACCTAAATATATATATATATATATATATATATATATATATATATATTTTAAATGTTGATGTGCCTTGCTAAACAACAATCCATTGATCCATTTGTTTTTCACATTTATAGTCGAGCAAGGAAACAAACAGTGACACCCTTGAGTAACAGTATTCGATACGTCACCGATTTCGTTGTAACACGTATAGTTTCATCAATGTGTGTCAGCGTGTTGAATTTTGACAGGCATGCCACACAACTAAGAATGCCGTATTAATGTCCAAACCATAACCTTCGTAACAGGGCGACGGGGCCGATTGGCACTTAATGAAACGCAGAAACTCAAATGCCAAGCAAGCATAAGCAACGGCGCTGATGGTGGCATATGGGCATATTCTATCTGCCCCCCATCCCCCCTCTGCTCGGATTGCACTCAAACACGTGGAGATTGCTGACAACTGCTACTTCTTTAGCATGTAGCCACATAGCGGCTAGTGGCATCATTATATACCCTTTCTCGGACTTTTCAAAAAGAGTGCCACGCTTCATGGCGTAAAACATATAACACATGGGTGGCGTGGGGGGAAAAACATCTACTATGTTGTTTACTGTTGAAATGACTCATTGTAAAAGTGAGTTATACCAGTGAACTCCTTAATGCTCCGCAAACACGTTGTACATAATCCAATGGCTTGCCTTCCTGCAAGTCCTCCCACCAACCATGTCACACACACTGTGATAGAGTACAACTTTAATAACCAGTAGAGCTTGGTAGGGGGACAAGTTTATATCTTTAAACAGAGACCACAATATACTTAGATACGATCGCTTGGCATATTTTACATCCAGCTTATTATTGACAATTTCCTTATGATTAGTACCAGTAATTACCACTGACAGAGTGGACAGTGACATGGTCCAAGTGCTTTACCAAACAAAGTACAAGAAAAGCTAAACAATTTAATTACTATGTAAGAGGAAGAGCTTTATAGTTGATTCCTTATCCTTGATTCCTTATTCCTTATGTGTGCACACTTGTGGAGAAGTAAGAGGACAGCAGTATTTGAAGTATGTGCTCCAGTGACATGCATGGGCATCATTTTACAACATTACTGTACAAGCAGTGACGTGGGTGTATGGCTGTGTTTCTACATGATAGTAAGGCATCATTTTACAGTGTTGCTACACAACCAGTGGATGTAGGCTAAATGTATGGTTGAGATGTCTATGCTTGCTTGCTGTGCTTGTGTCCATTCATGTAACGACGAGGACATGCCTATAAAATAGTAGGGTGAGGGTCCTGTCTATCATCAACATCATATTACATGATGTAAGGTACTATTATAAAGTTAATTAAAAATACATAATTTTCTTCTGACCTACTTTTACAACTGACATGAGTGGTATGGCTTATAGATAATTATCATGTGGGTTCATAATTGACTAAAATTTGAATGTGCTACTGTGCAATTTAGATATTTAGTGTTGCTGCCAACCAACTACTCACGTTATTATGTTGTACCTGCATGTATTTCTTTATTTAGGCTTAACAAATTAACCAATTTACTGTGTGAGTAGGGAGTACCTACTGTACAGTGGGAAGTGTCAAGAGTGTTATATTTTGTACGATAATCATGTCTTACTACAACCAATGTTGTGGGTGTATATATGGTGTATGTTTTAGGTTACTAAAGGCCTACACCCATTCATGTAAAGTGTTTCTTATCAAGCCGACCATCCTCTGTGCTGTGATAGGGACCATGTCAAGCCCCAATGTGCTACTCCCAGACTACAGCCTCAGAGCTCCTTTAAAAAAAAAGTGTAACTGTTACCACGGCTGTAAAAGGAATAGAACAAGAGGGGAAAAGAGCTAAACACTAGTGGTAGTTATGGGGTGGGAGAATATTATTTAATGATATAATAATGACATGGTGCTAAAATAGCAGTAGCAAGTCGGTTTCTGGGCCAGGAATTCTGTACATTGTAACTTAGTATTATATGTATTCTGATGAAAGCAGCCATGCCGATACGCATTGGTATGTTTTCTTTTAATTGGTTTCTAATTATTGAAAGGTTGTTATTCCTAAGATTGAGGCCTATTCTCTTTGATGAATGACATCACAGTTATTTGTTGACCTCATCTCCACAGAACAACTGAATTCTTTGAAGGTGGTGCGTGCAGCCAAGCCCAGGACAAGAAAGTCCAGCAAGGTAATGTTTATTTATAAACAATTATAGCCATTGTGTTCAGCCTGCAGAAAAGTTTGACAGTAATGCTTGGCCAAGTTATTGACATTGTCTTGACTTGAAGGCAGGTGTTTTATTATGAGTGAAGTTAAATATACAATTATAACTATTAAATAAATAGGCTGGCTATATAAAGACCCCATAAAATTGACATCATGATTTGATTCTACATACATGATTCCTGTAAAAACCGTAAGGTAGGGCAGGATAGGATGACACGATATTGATTGCCATTTACAGTAGCCAATGGGAAGCATTTATTAGTGTCAACGTTTGTGTCTTCTATCAAAGGCAATGAAGTAGCGCAAGTTGTGATATTGTGATGTGATATTAATTAATATTGAGCAATTCATTAAAAATCAATCAATACGTTATTTACAATCGGGCTGCAACTAAGAGACCAGCAATTACGCTGCGGACAAAGCCAACTCGGATCGTGACAAATCATTATGTTTTGGGCCGATCAAATAATTTATAAGAAGAAAAACAAAACAAATAGTGTTGTCTCCTGCCTTTATTTTCTTCTTTCTAATGATTTGATATTGTGTTCATTGTCATGATTTGTCACGATCCGAGTTGGCTTTGTCCGCGGTGTAACCGTCTTTAAATAAATACTTTAAGAAAAGCCTATGGGCAAAATGCATTGGGATTCATTTCCTGGGCCACTCGTCGTTCTGAAAGGGGGAGGGACTGCGACGCTCTATAGGTTCTCTACATCTCCTCTGCGCCTGTCAGCTCTCCTGTCGGCAGAGCACATCTGTGTGAGATGCAAAAGTACCACGTTTGGTTCCTGCTTTCACATGTTGTTTAATTGGTTGTCTATCTACAACTGCTAGTTTAAAACTTTTATTCAATTTACTGTTGAATTTAGGCATTAGACGTTTTGCCTGATCCAGAGCAAAGGACTTACAAGTGTGATATCAGAGTAAATGGCATGAACCCTAGTTAAAAAAAAATGGTTGTGTTCTCCTTCACCAGTCTCTTGGGGAAAAAAACACTTTATGTTGGTATCGTTCCTATTCCAAGTGAATATTGGAATGTTTCAGGTATTTGTAGCTGGGGGACAAATCATTAGTTTATCACTTATATTAAAGTAAAAGGCATTATGCTGGGGAATAATATTCCCCAGCATAATGCCTTTTACTTTAATATAAGTCATATTATGACTTAAAAACATATTTCAATCAATCAAATTCAGTCACATATTGAAATGCCCTTTATGTGTCTCTTCTGGAGATAATTATGGTACGTGTCTTTTGAATAACAGGTTGAAGTGGTAGAGCAATGCAGAGATAAAAAATATTTTGATGACTTGTTGAATCACATTTATAAATTGCGTTTTGGCTCTGTGAGATACAGTACAAACCATAATTGCACATTTGATATTTAGCACATTCAGCAGATGCATTGAAAGAGAATAGTTGTTTGTGTGTTTGTGGAAATCTGGCAATTATTTTTTAAATAAGAAAACATTCACTTGCACTTAAAAGCAGTGCAGCAAAATGTTATCAAGTTTCAGTGGCCAGGTTGAACCATCTACTGTATATGGCTATGGTTCAAAATGCTAGCTGCAAAACGTGACATCATATCAGACCAAATTACAGCACCTATTAAAAGATGAGGTGCATGTGTGTGTGTGTGTGTGTGTGTGTGTGTGTGTGTGTGTGTGTGTGTGTGAGAGTGTGAGAGTGTGAGTGAGACCTTTTCCTAATACATTATTTTAATTTGGTCTCTCGACATTCCACACCGTGATCCAACCCATATGCCATTTAGTTGTTCAACTTCAGCCCAAGGAGACGTGAAATAACTTTACCTCTGTATGAAAACCACAGTCAGCATTTCCTTTTTTATTTTAGACAATTAACTGTTCATTCCTTCAGTCTAATCTTACTCTAGTGTACACCCTTGATCTGCTATCAGCCTGTCCAATATTGACACCAGCAGAAAGTTACTCAGCTGTGGCCAGGGCTGTTTATCAAGTTCTGGGCCCTGCGGACTCGCACTCAACACACACACACACACACACACACACGCACGCACGCATGCACGCACAGGTTTCTCGTATTTGGCTCATTAGAAATCCCGGGAATTTGCCAACCTTTTCCGGGGCTACTTGGGAATTCCCGTCCAAAAAAAATAAAAAGTGCCCACTAAAATGCATTTATACTTTATATACTTATACAATAGAATAGTGATATTTCATTGTTTAAAACGTTTTATTTGAGCAAAATATGAACATACAATTAAATTATTAAATTACACACGTTTCTTTAGGCTGAATATCGGAGCGAATGTTGGAGCACGGGGAAACATAATCGACCTCATGTCTTTCACATAGCTATACATGGTCTTTCACCCTTTGAGCAGTGCTGGGTCCCGTTCTTCGCTGAGAAGGTGATCATCTCGTTTTGTACTTTATGAAAAGTCCGATTGGGTACTATGAGAATAGCCAGCACGGCCAGGGCACACAACGGCAACACACTGATTATATTGTATCAAGGTCGAGAGCGAGAGAGAGAGAGAGCTCAGGCTGACAACGCGTCTCATCTGGTCTTGTAGGCTACATCACATAATGTTATCTGGCAATATCTGCACGGTACCATCGTGCGACAAAAGATAATCCAGGCTTGAATTTAAATGGCATTAAATATGCTTTATATATATATTCCGGACGCAACACTGTAGGCTACATCAGAGCATGGTCGTTTTTTTGATTGCAGCTGCATTTCAATGCAATGCAAACTGCAAAGCCATTATGTTTCATCATTGCTGGCATGGAAGGAATACCAGGCACGTTATACATTTAAGGGGATAGATTCTCTAATCTATATGGACATCATTATAGCGTATTTTTGGGGCTGTCAGTCCGTGTGTGTTGCTGTCCCCTCTCTTGCATCTGTTTTTCTCTCAGTACCGGCCGCTGCACTGTTCCATACAGTAGTGTGATTGATCCATATATATAAATCAAACATGTTTGATTTATATATATAAGCTCTGGGTACAAACTCCTTTAGTGTAATTTCTAACAATAAAAAAACAACCTCCGGGACGACGGGTCCCGAAGCCATTTCCCGGGCGGGAAATTAAGTCCGCTGTACCCGGGAAGCCCGGATCCCAGCATCCCGGGGTAAAACCCTAACACACACACACACACACACACACACCACATGTACGCACACACACGTGCGCACGCACAGACACGTGCGCACGCACAGACACGTAGCTATCGGTTGTTTACATTATTGTACAGACAAGAACACTGGCCTCTTCATTACTGTTGATTTTACAGCAACTTAATAGAGAGAAATGTGTAGTGGATAATTCATTTCGACTGCTAAGGAGGAAGTATTGAACTGCTAATACTGTTATGCTTCTTACTTGATCTTTTTCTGTTTGTCTGTCTGTGTTTTTTTTGTTTTTCAGTCAAGTGATTTCAGTGATATCACAAACTGGCCCACTCCTGGTGAGCTGGCCAAAGAGGTATGATACTGTGTGTGGTTGAAAATGTGTGTGTGTGTGTGTGTGTTTACCTGTATATGTTTGTTTAAGATGGACGGTTGGAGGGAGGTGCACTAAAACCAAAAATCTTGTGCTTATTCTAGGTGATGTTTTGCATTTGTTCACTAGAGGGAGCACTGAATGTTTTAGCATAGTGGCATTCAGTTATGATGCTCTGAGTCCATGCAGATTTCCATTCCAACCCCACTCTGTCATGTGATTTCAATAATTGGTACCTGTGCATTCAGAGAGACTGGGTAACTAAATTAACACTTTGCGGACTTAGTTAGAACCTATCCATTGTTTGATTTAATGAGATCATAGAGTGGGAAAGTAGAGGTATCGTTCCCACAATGAAATGCACAAAAAGCCAGAGCTGAGCTTGGTAACACACATTCAGGGCGAGTGGGCTACCATTTATTTGAGATGGTTGTGTTTAGGCATTCTGTTACAGTTGGCTAAGGTTAAATATAATGTTAAAAGTGTGATGAAATTATCATTTAGGCATGGGGGTTTGCTGTGGTTAACATATGCAAGGATATGGCAAGGCAGAGTTAGCCAGCAGTTACAGCTACACCTAAAAACCCTTGGATTCAGAGTTTGTACTTTGTAGAAATTGGGTACAGCTTCAGGAGCTGTGACCAAGAAAATATCTCCCTTGTTCAACAGCAGAATGTCCAAAACTCTGACGGAAAGAAGCCTCCAGTAAAGAGTAAAGAGAAGGGTGAGAGGAAGAAGGACAGACCTGAGAAGAGGCCCGATGATGGCAGCCATGACAGCAGTGACAGCAAGGAGAACCAGGAGGCTCAGCAGGACCCTCTGGCTGACCTGCCCAAGGATGGAGACACAGAAACAGGACAGGATGTTAAGAACGATGACCTGAAGAAGAGGGGAGGTGAGAGTGATCTGCCATTGAGTGAAGCATGTCGAACTGCATCCTTTAAATCAAACGGTGGATAATAAAGTGTGATAGATGGACTGTTTGTGAAATGCTCTCATTTGTAATGGCGACCGCCTACAATTCTTATCTTTAATTACTGTAATGCATGGGGTTTTCAAAGTCTGAGACCTTCTTTGAATAAACAACTAGACAACCGTACCCGCCACAGACGCTACCACAAAGCTACTATCTTCTGCTAGTAATGAGAGTCTCTTACTATTATGTAAAGAGAGTGCAAAGTAGGCGAGAGGAAATTAATATAAACTGAAAGGTTTATTATTAGTTTTTATTCGTTTCATTATTTGTGTGCTAGATTCAGGAAAACTAATATACAGTACACCTCACATTTCTACACACCCACCCTGCAATGCTTTTGCGATGCATGGTGTTTTTCCGCACCTGCTGCTGTAAACTCGCATGTTGCACCTCTCGCACGATTCACTCACACTGACTATGCACACAAAGTAACACAGGCATAACAGCCATCTTATACCGTACATACCCCACGGCGATGGTGGATAATGGACTTAGCAACGGTATTCTTTTCTCTATACTCTGGTATTCTTTTTCTCTATATTCTTTTACAGAGATTGAATGAAGGACTTTAATATAGCCCCCCCCCCCCCCCCCCCCCCCCCCCCCCCCACACACACACACACACACACAATGAATGCATAGAGCATTTTTTTGGAGTATAAATACATATATATTTTTTAAGAGGTCTGGAACAGTACATTCTGTACCACAACTCTTCAAAAGCTGCTGTGTTGTCGGTGTGCGTCATCGCTAGGTAACAAACGTAAGTGGGTCTCTCTGCCATTGGAGGAAGTGACCCAGGATGGCGGCGCTGCCATGGAAACGTCCGGCGAGGGCGGGACAGATTCCAACCACGTGTCACCTGACCCCATGTCACCCAATCACACGCTCCATAGTAACAGGGCGCATGATAGCACCAGGAGTAAGTTGGCAGTAGCTTGTTTTGTTGTATCCTTGGCTTCCTACATCTGCAGTGGTGCTGTGCTTCATTGACATGATGTAACCTTAGGCATGCAACGTGTTTTGGTACTTTCCCTCTACTCAATTGGAGTCTCTTAACTCCAGTCTGCTATTAGGGCTGCACGATTATGTCCAAAATGATAATCACGATTATTTTGACCAATATTGAGATCAGCATTAGATTTTGTTTTTGACACAACCATACTGTATCACTGCTTTCTCATTCATGTTGTGCTACTTGATATTTCTGCTAATGTGGGTTTGAATCAAAATAAAACGGTTCCTCCGTAATAAATACCAAAACTTACCTGTATAATTATACATATATAAATATATTGAAATCAACAGAGCAATGCTTTCACTTTGACATATTCCTGCTAATTAACACATCTTTGCAGACTTAAATGTTTGTATTCACTCCATCTCCTCTGAAGTCTTTCACTCCATTCATTGTACCTGCATGATGGATGTGAATATAACTGCTTAAAGTCTTCAAATGCAAATAAGTTTAATTAAAACTTTATTTGCATTTGAAGACACTGCAAGAGTTTCTTCTTTTTCAATTGTGGGGAGCCAAAATCATGATCCCGATTAAAATTTGATGATTAATTGTGCAGTCCTAGCTTATATAGCCATGCTGAAATTGCTCACTTCTAACTCTATGCTGCATTTGTCTTTAGTATGTACTGTATACTTAAGTCTTGGACACACCCTTAACAAGGCTTTATCTTGCTAATAATTTATTTTCAGTGTAACAGCTTTGTCTGCTGCAGCAGTGGAACAGCATTTGTTTACCGTACATAACTACATCTGAATATCAGATGAGTTCCCAACCTTTTTTGTCCTTCAGGCCTGCCTTCAGGCCTGCCTGTAACTCGCCACAGATAAAGTTCCACTGTAATACTGCAGTAGCAACACCAGCGGGTATTAAACAAACAGAACTCTCTGAAAGCAGTATTATGAGCCACATTATGTACATTATGACCACTGATAACCTTACAAACAGTTTGCTGGCCACGCTACTCCTATCCCGAAACAGTATTTTTCTCGTTCTGTGACCCTTTACCCACATTGATATCCGACTATAGGAGGCCCCTCACAGGGTTCCTTCGCTCCAAGTTAGAATGTCACAATTATGACATTTTACTTGATGATTAATTGGCACTCAAATAATTGCATTTCTGTCGTTGAACATTGGAACATTATGAATGATTTAGGGTTAAATCCCACCAGTACCTCCCCTCAACTGTCTCACTCTATTTTAGAATGTTTTTGCTGTCTGCCCTAAAGAAGGTCAATAGACCGAAAGCTTGCGATACAAATACCCGATTTTGCACAGATTTGAGTGTGCGGAGCCTCCCTTTATTTATTTCATATCTATGCTGTCTGTCTAAATCATTATAAATACACACAAAGGGAGTACACTGCCCTAGTCTAGAGTGTAGAGAAAATAAAAAGAGAAAAGGGGAATTATTAGATTAGATCGTAATTTGCGCCACATTCTTCCCCCTCCTAGGTTGGAGGAGAGAACCGAGGGACTATGGTGACGACTCCGCCAGCGTGCGGAGCGATGGAGGCAGCATTCGCGGAGGTCCTCGGGGTCGAGGGAAAGGCCGCGGCAGGGGAAGAGGTCGCGGGCGAGGTAATGGTAAAATAAAACATCATTGACCATATTCACACCTGTCAATTTTACACTTGCGTCATACTCGGAAGTGCCACACCCAGTATGAAGGAAGAGGAAAATCTCTTTGATGAAGGACGTTTTTTGCCTGTGTGTGTGTGGGGTGGGGCAATTTGTGAATATTTTCAATTAATACAATGCTTTCAAAATCAAAATACTGTTTGTTGGGATGCTATTTAAATTGGCGTGTCAGTAGCTTGAGGAAATAAAAACATGTTCTCATCCAGATACAGATACAATAACGAGGTAGATGCAATAACTAATTGTATAAAATATTCAATGTGAAAAAACATACATATGTTTCTAGATTAAAGAATATTCTTTATTATGGGTTATCTGCCATCTGACATTGTTGCTGTTAGTTCCACAGACTACCAATTTCTTCTGGTTCTGCATTGGTGCTTATCTTTTTGACATGAAAATGGGTTGTCGCTTTCCAACTTTATTACTCCCCCACAGTTATTGTCAATTTGGAAGCTGACACTATCTGAATTTAGCCTTCTACTGTACACTGTTGCACAGTACATCTTTTATTTGTGCATACTTCAGAAGCTCACGTTGATGATGATGGCAACAGTAATGGATCAGTTCTTTGTTATTATATAACAGAACAGGATCAACAGTTAGTTAATCCTGTTCCTTTTCATATATTTGTGTCCATTCTAATTTCTTTAGTCAGTGATTAATCCATCATATTGTTTCTCCAGGTCGCTATGAGTACTCTCAGATCTACAGGGACGGCCAGTCATCTGATGGCTCCAGTGGTCAGGCCCCGGCTGAGTTTGGTTCCAACTATTATTACTATGATAATGGAAACAAGCTTCAGATGTACACAGTAGATGAGAAACTGCTCAAGGAGTACGTCAAACGCCAAATGTAAGTACCGTCTCATTTATTAATTTGTTGAAGATGATGGCCATGCACTTTGATTACATAACAGTATGTAGGAACCATTTTCTTGAAATGTTTGTTTTTGTGGCTTTCGCCTTTATTTTATTTTATAGAGGGATAGATAGTAGGCCCAGGGAACCATTTTCTTTGCCATGTAAGAACATTAGATAATAGATACAGAATAGCTGAACATTTCACCTTAACACTTTAATCCAGTCAGTTGGAAATGAGCGTGGCCTATATGTTGCATCATGATCCAAAGAATCAAGGAAAATATATAAAATAAAAAATAGGCGGAGGTCGGGTGGAGGTCCGGGAGTGTGCGTGCAAAGTTTCCTTAAAGGCCTGCCCCTCAGTCGGCGACAACAGGACAGCCATGCCCCAGGGTCCTACAGTCCCACTATATAAGACAACAGGACAGCCATGCCCCAGGGTCCTACATTCCCACTATATAAGACAACAGGACAGCCATGCCCCAGGGTCCTACATTCCCACTATATAAGACAACAGGACAGCCATGCCCCAGGGTCCTACATTCCCACTATATAAGACAACAGGACAGCCATGCCCCAGGGTCCTACAGTCCCACTATATAAGACAACAGGACAGCCATGCCCCAGGGTCCTACATTCCCACTATATAAGACAACAGGACAGCCATGCCCCAGGGTCCCACAGTCCCACTATACAAGATCCAAGAGATTTATTGTCAAGGATGTACAAGTATTTGCACTGAAAATAATTGGTTGGGGGTGCTCTAAATACACAACAAAAACAATGCACAAATACCTGTACGGACAGCCCCTAAAAGCAATTAATAAATGCCAGTGGTCAAGGAAGAAAACTCCCTCCTCCCCTCCAGCCAGAGGCGTCCACCTACCCCACAGGGCAACAAAGAGAAGAAGAGGAAGAAGAAGACACGGATGGCCTTGCAGCCACGCAGTCTCCCCCTCTCTCTGCCTTCAGTTTACTTGTTTGTCTACAGCGTACACTCTCCTTTCTAAAAGAATGGAAAAAATAAATAATGTGTGTGTGTTTGCGTGTGTGTGTGTATATATATATATATATATATATATATATATATATATATGTGCACATTCAACATTCACAACTGTTGATGTGACATCCAGCATGGAAACTTAACTCACGATTTGCGGAGCAGCTCAACAGGCCAGTTGTAGGTCATAGGTGTGACTTTGTGTAGATAAGGAATAAAAATAAGTTGTGTGCTCGGCAAACATTCCCTATATGAATAAAGGTAAAAATGGGAAATTAACATATCTGTGTTGCACGGAAACGGTTTACTCAATGAAAGGTGTTCTGTTTTTCCCCGGGCGTCTGTCCTGCAGGGGGCAGTGTTTCTATTGTGGCTGAGTGACAGGCTTGGCCTCATTGCCGGCCCAGACCCAGAATAGTGGCGATGTCCTAAATATAGACCCTGGGCCTACTGCCTTGGACGAGAGAGGGGGTGAATATATAAGAGAGAGAGAGGCTGATCAAGAGAATGGCAGAGAGAGGGAGTGTGTAGGAGAGTGGCCAGCTATCTATGGAAAGGGGGAAAGTGATGAAGGGAGGGAGGGGATATAAGGACTGGGGAGAAATGGGTAGAAGGATGGTCTCGTTGACGGGAGCAAGATGATATGGGACAGTGAGTGACCACTTGGAGGGAAGGAGAGAGAGTGACAATTTAGTCTTCTCCGCTCTTGTCTCATGTAGTATTATCTTGCTCTTCTATCCCTGATCCTCAACTCTTAACAAACACCCCCAGGCTCATGGTTGACTGTGTGTGTGTGTGTGTGTGTGTGTGTGACTGTGTACCTTAGCAACCTTTCTTTGACAAGGGCCGGGGAACGTTCCTGTGGGAACTTTGCCAAAAGGCAAACCATTAAAATGTAACACGTCAGCATTGGACAAAAATGGGTCATGGGAACCTCGCTACAGAGCTGGCAATAGCTGTGAAAATTGAATGCGCCTTGCCAATGTGCAGAAGCCCTGGGGGTTGCAATGCCCTATTAGAAATAAGTAACTGGAGAATTGTATATCTCTGGTACTCAAGTGAGATTACCTTTATCAGTAGCAACAGCAGTATTATTAGTATTTTATTTTTTAAATATGTTTAAAAAATCTTCCAAAGTAAAAATATAAATAATGTTTGAATTGCTGTGTCCCCCCCCCCCCCCTTCCCCATTCCCACAGTTATTTGCCTATAATGACGCTTTTGTTTTTAGACTGTAAAAGAACACAGAGTGACTCAGTGTCTTCCTTTTTTCCAGTGAGTATTACTTCAGCCTTCACAACCTGGAGAGAGACTTTTTTCTGAGGAGGAAGATGGACGTACAGGGTTTCCTCCCCATCTCTCTTATCGCCAGCTTCCACAGAGTCCAGGCTCTCACCACTGACACCAGCCTCATCGTGGCGGTAAGACATTCTATCCCTTCATGCGGCTGCCTGACGTGGCTGCAGCGTACTCCTTGCGAGACGTTCGGCAGGTCAATAAGAACAAAATGATGCTCTAGAAGAGCAAGCACATTGCCTTGCAAGTTGAAGTTCAATTTGGTATTTCTTGGACCTCCAAGGTTTTCTTAATCCATTTAGACCTGAGGCCCATTATAAAAACACCTTCTAAATCCTAACAGTACATTTTTCTGAAAACCTTCAAATTATTATTTTTCTTTTTTCTTTCTTAAATTAATTATGTTGCTACATGTAGCAACAACTAATTGACACAGAGGTACGTTAGCTCCCGGATTGAAAGGTATAACACGTATAGGTTAAGTTACATGCGCCCGTGGGCTTTAATGGTTCTCTCAGTTCACACGCACATGCATACATAAACAAAACGGAAACAAATGAATGGCTATTCCAAAAGGATTCCCTAATGTATTTGTGTGTTGACCTGATTTGGTGGTGTTCCATCCTGTCCAGGCTCTGAAGAGCAGCACAGAGGTGGAGCTGGTGGAGGACAAGGTGAGGTGTAAGGTGGACCCAGAGCGCTGGCCCATCCCTGCTCTTCCCCCTGTGGGTTCCCCTCACACAGACTTCTCCCAGCTCATCAACTGCCCAGAGTTTATCCCCGGACAAGCCTTCACCTCCATGACTACCGGTTAGTGTCAAACAGCACATTTAATGACCTTCAATTTATCAGGTTACCAGTTATTCATATCATGATGTCCTCCTTCATCCTGTGACAGTAAATCCAGCCTCGCCTCCTGTGAAGGAGACTTCATCAGAGTCCACTGAGAATCAAACCCCAGTCGAGAGCACTTCCCCCAAGGATACGGAAGCATCTGAAGATGCCTCCAAATCTCCCCCTTCCGCCTCCCAACCTGACCCGGATGCTTGGATACAAGTGGAGAAACGCCACCGCCAGCCTTCTGGCAAGGCTAAGGTACTGAGCTGGTGTTGCCGTGTATATCTATTCTACGTCCGAACATAGACATGGTAACGCCCCGCCCGCCTCTGATTGGCCTACACTGCCCGTCTTGCCCCAATGGTCTCGCCAGACTTTCCTCCGAGACGCAAGGTTACTTACAAGAGAATGACAGCTTGGCACGCGCGACAGTAACTTGTAACTTTATTTTTTGTAGAAGCTTCAAACTAATATTGTTTGTGCCGTTTGCTTTGATTGAATGATTGATTGTATTTGTTTGATTTGGGTGTGTTCTAAATTAAAGTGTTAGTGTTGATTATCGTGTATTAATCTAATTATAGTGTATTAATCTAATTATAGTAAACTAATACTATTATACTAAAAAAGATAAAGATCAAGGGAAAGGAGACCTTTTTACAGTACAATGTTTCAAGTTTACACTGCACACATGTATAATAAACAGCAAACAATATATTAGTTTGCCTCTTCTAAAAAACATAAAAGTTACTGTCACACGTGCCAAGCTGTCATTCTCTTGTATTATATCGTACTTGTATTATTTATTTATTTCCCACTACGGAGTAACCTCGCGGCAGCCTATCCAGCATATAGCTATCCACCTCGGAGAAAAGTCTGGTTAGGCCGGCAGTGTTGGTATTCTTAAAGATATATTACCAAAAAAATTATAATAATAACTAGAAATGCACTCTTTCGAGGTGCCAACTTGCGCCTTGCACACAAGTAGGCCATACAACAAAGCCTACATGTGCGCAAGCAGAGCGCGCAAGTACCGCTACTAACTAATATCTATTACAACTGCTGTTCTAAATCCTTTAGACCCGTTATTGACCTTATATCAACCTTTTTTTTTTTTAAGATTTTTTTTTTTGCGGCTTACGCCTTTTATTGATTTTTTAAGGGACAGATAGTAGGCTGACAGGAAACGGGAGAGAGATGGGGGGATGACATGCAGTAAAGGCCGTGTCGGGTCCGGGAGTCGGACCCGCGGCACACTGCGACTGGATTACCAGTCCGGTGCCCAGACCGTTACGCTACGGCCTGGGCCACCTTATATCAACCTTGAAACGTACCTTAGTTACTGCACCATCAACAGCCAATAAGGGACCCCCATTCTTACCCCGACATACATACATACCCAGCCGATCACCAAACGTACCTTAGTTTCGTGACGTCATCAGCCAATCCCTGATTGGCCGACGGACAAAACCGACATAACGGCCGACATACGCAGCCGATTACAGTACTTGCACTCTCTGCTTGCGCAAGTAATAATAATATAGCTGCAAGCAGCGAATAGGTGGACAAGCCATGAAAGTAATAAAGCAATAAAGAAAAAAGCTATACACAATGCCTGTCTTTTAATTAGTAGCGAAATACTACTTGATACTCTATAGAAAGATAATTACAATGACTGCATTAGGACTAACAAGTAATATTATATAGAGGAGTGATGTCATATCTTCTAAATTGTGCACACAAATGAAAGGAAATGCGCTTTTTTTTAACGTTGTCAAGAGTGGATCGAGCAAATATAATCGAGTCATTGGGAGACCTAAAGGTCAGAGGTCCTTTGATGAATGACTGTGAGCTTCAGTTCTTGACCCTCTACCATATTGCCGAATTTCGTGGAAAACCAAAACTGTGAAAAATTGCGGAACCGGTATGAAAACAATAAAGGGTCTTCGCCCCTTCCGGCTTGACCCCTAATTATTTACAACTGCTGTCTCACAAACCAGTCCACACACCTATCATATCGGCTACTATGTTGCGATTTCCTATCATATCTGCCACTATGTTGCTGTTTTTTATCATGTTACTTTGTTAGCATTTTCTATTATCTACTACTTATTTACTACTTTGTTGCTGGTTTCCATTCACCTCTATTCATCTTGTTTTCATCTTGTCATTTCTACGCATGTCTTCCTTTCTGTTTCCCCATCACCTCTTGTCACTGGCAGCGTATCAGTGATGGTGTGTCTGCTTCCCATCTCCCAGAGTCCCAACCTGACTGTCCCCTTCATGCAGTTGAGTACTCTCCTGCTGTCACCTCCTCTCCTCTATACTGCTCAACCACTTCTGATTTTCTTTTCTCTCCCCTCGTCCTTACATCTTCTCACTTCCCCTCCATCTTAATGCCAATTATACTTGACACATTTCGGGTTGACACTAACTGCTGCCCGACTGCCTGTGGCAGGTAAATAACACTTTTGGGTCGGTGAAGTTTGCTTTCAGATTGCCCGACTGGTTCAAGGGTGCGTTTAAGTTGGGACACAACTGTCTTTAGTTCGCTAGTATAAACACAACACAAGATATCTGTCTAAACACTTGAACACGGCCAGAGTGCTCCCACACACACATACATTAAATGTGCATTGGCTGCATGAGCTCCAGAGAAAACAGCTAATCTACAGTACAAGCTCTCGTTGATTTAATTTCAGCTCATTCAAGACTTCTCTCCCAGTCGAAAAAACGTAGCTCTACGGGTGGGATGAGCACAGCTGCATCCCACCTGCGATAAACATTACAAAAAAATCCCATCCGTAGACTTTTGTTGGCTGTACTGTTCGCTAGTCCCTTAAAATACAAGAATACAGCAAGCAGCTTATAAAGCCTTCCTTATGTCAGATTCAAAAGGGCAGTGCCAGTACCTACTGACGTTTGTTTATTGAACGGTCAAAACTTGTATGTCAAACAAACGTAAACCCTTGACTTAAAGTCGAAGGACTTCAAAATAAGAGCACTGTGTCAAAATTTGGGAAATTAAGGGTCTTCTGGTCTGTGAAGACACACTTTTTTTCACTGTTGCTCCACTTAAAATATATAAAATCCATATTTGGCATATGACAGGTAGAAAGTGAAAAAATAAGTGGTAAATTAAAAAACGGTAATTAAAAATGTACGTATCATTTTATAATGGGCAAGTGCCTCTGAGACGTTAGTGTCAACCCCTGCATCTGTTTAGCCGCAAGGGTATGCTAAACGTAACGTTATGTGTGAAAGCACCATTAAATTATAGACCACACATGAATAGGCAGTGATGTGTCCTGCTACTAGGCCATATAAAAAAATAAGTAAGTACATACGGTATGACTTCCTGGGCATAACTTGGGCACCGTCTGACACATACTTGCCGTGTGTGTCCCAGATGACCCGGGGGTATGCAATGGCGAGTCGGAATGCCGAGAACCGAAAAACAAGTACTGTATGTCCGTCCAGTTCTGTGGAAAATGCACGGGATGTTGTGATTGGTGTTTGGCCAGCCCGACTCATTGGTTTCACTGATGGGCCGAGCATTGAGTGACAGTCATGCTGCGGTAGCGTGTGTGTATAATGGAAGTTATGGAACTCTGTGCGCATATGTCCATGTACGTCAACAGTAATACTGTAGGGGTCAGCAGTGTTTTTAATTACCAGGTAGCGTTCGTACCGCTACACCTGGTAATTAAAGAATTACCCAACTTCGTTCCCGAATTTCATTGTTCCCGACTTGCGTGGTCCCCGAGTAGGTCAGTGCTCAGAGGGCAATGTTTAACTTTAATTTAATCATTATATTAGATAAAACTAAATTTTTCCTGAAAGAACTTTTTGGCATCTGCAACACTGCATAAAATGTATAAAAGCACGGATATAACGAGGAAGACACTAGCCTACACACAGTACCGTGTGTAGGCATAGCACGCATGACAGTAGCTACTAGCTGGACACTACTGCACATGAATCATCATAATCCCTATTTCAAATGTCTATTTCCTATCTTATTAACTATGTGTCCCCCCATACACAGGAGCACGACAAGGCCCCCCAGCCCGACACTCCCCCTGGTCCACCCGCTGCCCCACAGGCAGTAGCAGACCAGGAGGAGCTGGACTTCCTGTTTGACGAGGAGATGGAACAGATGGCTCCCAGGAAGAACCGCTTCACCGACTGGTCCGACGACGAAGACTCCGACTACGAGCTGGACGACCACGACGTCAACAAGATTCTCATCGTAACGCAGACCCCACCACACCTCCGCAAGCACCCTGGGGGCGACCGCACAGGGAACCATGAGTCGCGGGCCAAATTCACCACCGACCTGGCCAAGGCCATCAACGACGGACTGTACTACTATGAGCAGGATCTGTGGACCACTGAAGACAAGGCTGAGTGCAGCAAGGTGAGCGTTGTGGGAACATATCCAAGATTGGCTTTTGTGGGTTATTGTCTGTGGGGCTAGACTTCTAAACTATACAACATTCTCTAGTGCAGCTGGGTGGCCTGGGATTTGCCCCAGGGGACTATTTAAAAGTTCAGAAAACACTTAAAAGTAAACTCTTCCCTTCGGGCACTGCTACAAAGTTAAACAAACCGCTAATTATTTAGAATACATATTTGACCTATATCTGTAAGAGAAATACATTTCAGTGTAGAATCAGAAAAAAAACTACAAGTATTTCAAATATGTGGTGCATAGAAACGGAATGTTCTCTACATTTACATTCTGCTCTGTGGACATGAAGTATTTAGCAGGTAATACAAGTACTTTGCACATTTACTTTCAAACATAAAGCAGCTTGTTGCTCCATTCAGCTGCTCTACACTTAAAGGCCATCAGGGAACACCACGAGTCCACGACAATCCTTGTGTGTCAGATTTATGACAGAGGGACTTTGGCAGCTGCAGGGAATGAGATGAACTACTCCTTTCTCTGTCAGGTGCTTGAGCATTATCTGTCATACTTTGCATTCTGCTTATAATTGAACCAAAGAAGGATTGTTTGTTTGTAGACTGTAGTCTTACTTCCTCAAGTGTCATCACACCACATTGTGCACATTCGTGGACATGCCAAAGAACAATTGCTTTGTATTCTAGCTTGAAACTATGACAAGTAACCAGTAAGAAGCCCAAGGGTCAATGCCATAGCACCCAGAAATAAGGTACAACTTTATTTCTGCGATCTGTCGGAGTGTCCCTGTTCTGAACTTTGTGACCTGTTCTTAATGCTTACAGTTTGGCTGCACTGTGAAAACACTGGGGTTCTAATGTTAGCATCCAGCTGCCCTCCAGTCGCTCAGCTAAAGCTCCTCTGCCGGGGTAGTCCTTTTCTCCGTTCCATTCCAAAATATTTGATGACTTCCTTGACCCTTCTCACTATCCTTAATTCCATCACGTTATGTGGCTACTTCCTTGTTAACATCTATACTTTTTTTTTTTAATCCATTCTTAATACACATTTCTTTTTCAGGGATGTTTGGCTGGTAAGGCCTGCCCTTATTCTTTTCTTAAGTGAATGCCCCGCTTCATGTTCACAGTTACACAAATGAATATCCTGAAACTTTACACAGTACGCATAACATTTACGGATTAGGAATTTCTCATCCATAACCAGATTCAATCAGTGACAACCATAGTCTACTGTAGTCTAGGGCTGGGTGCAATAACCGCAATACCGCCATACCGCCGGTATGTAACGCATACCGCGGTATCGGGTTCATTACCACGGTTACAATTCTTTTTTTAATTTTTAATGAAATGAAAAGTGTATCATAATAAACAGTGACGCTCAGTCAGTCTAATCATGCCAGCAACACAACAACACCAGAGGGAGTTCAAAAAACCATGTGCAACCCAGATTCGGCACAAACAAGGATTGATTGATTGATTGATTGATTAAAATATTTATTAACAGTTTGCAGAATTACACTACATTTCAAGCACAACTCAATACAAAGACTGTTAACTGTGAGTGGACACTTGTTTACAAGAGGGTCCACCTAAATTAATTTCACTCCTATGCCACAAAAATGTGGAACACCCTACCAACTGTCATTAAGATGTAAATCCCTTGACTCCACCCACCCCTTTCCCCCCTCACTGTATACGTTTTCCCCCTTTTTACCTCCTTTATGATGATTTCCTGTTTTTGGCTTTATAGAAGTGCATAGTGTACAAAATGATATGATGAATTGAAAATGGTGGACCCTCTTGTAAACAAGTGTAATGCTTTATGGCAGGGGTATTCAATTAGATTAGGCCTCCTATGTGACACAGACCGAGTAGAAAGAAACGTGCCATTTTATCATGACTATTAGTGAGGACCTATTATATGAAGATAGGTTCAAAAGTGGTCCTTTAATGATTACCGTCATTATGGTAATCTCACAATTAATATCGCACACACCATACCTGTAACTTTTATTAGCCCTCTTATTATTCCCCCCCCCCCCAAAAAAATAACCGCCATACCGGCGGTATGGGGGCCGGCAATAACCGCGGTAATAAAAATCCCATACCGCCCCAGCCCTACTGTAGTCCTACGCTGGCATGACTATCAGTTGAAGGGAAATTAATTGGCACACAACCTAGCAAACTTAACGTGATAGGATGAAATGTGGGTTGAGCCCTGGATGTATCCACTGTCGAGTCACTTAAAACCAGGCCCTGCTGGAGTTGAGGCCAAAGAGCATGCTGACCTATAGACTTTCTGACTGGAGCCGTCGGTTCAACTCGGCACCACAGCATATAGATACTGCCAAAAATACATCCCTATGTATCGCTTCTCTGCTGCACGGGCCTGCCTTAGACTATGTGTGTATGTCACACAGCTGCCTTTTGAGCTGACGGACGGACATTCCTATCCTGCCACAACTTTATGCTGCGTTCACACGGGCAGATGCAAAAGATGCAAAGCTACACTAGTACACAGTCACATACAGTGTATTTGTAGTCGTTAAGCAGCAGGAGGATCCCTTTAGCAGCAGGTGTCCATTTATCATTTAGCAATTAGCACAACCACAAACGTCCAACAATGAATTACTCACCTAATGCTGCAGGTTTCATGTTTAATTCCAAAGTGTGAAACCTACATTGTTTAAGTGACAGATGCATGGTTTTCATATTGTAATAATAATAATAAACTTTGTGTATAGCACCTTTCATACATAAATGCAGCTCAAAGTGCTTCACAGGGCAGGACACAAAAATAGAATACAATAAAACACAAGTAGTTAAAATGATAGAACAATGGCAAAGAACAAAATTGAATATAAGAACATAAAATAAATAAAAACACCACATGCAGCAAATCAGTCAGGACAGGGTAGGAACGTGCATATTAAAACTCAACTAAAAGCAAGAGTGAAGAGGTGAGTCTTGAGTTGAGATTTAAAAATGTCTACAGAGGGTGCGTGTCTGAGCTCGAAAATGTAAATACTAGACCTGTACGTGCCCATCACAGTCGGCCACCGGCCTACTTGGGAACGATGCAACTTGGGAACCTAATGATATATGTTGTCATAGCACCCGTTTTAACTGTCAGCCAGTGTCCCACATGGAGATCTGTCTATGTGCCTGTGTGAAGACTACAAACTGAAAAGTGTACTTGGCAATCAATTCGGCCCACTGGCAGAGCCTGATTGGTTGAGATTCAATCGGCTGAGGCAGAGGCTGGAAATTGCACAGGTACGCACGTACGCAGAGACCATTTATACGCGTGTGCGTTTAGGGTTAGGAGTAGGGGTTGTAATGTCGGTTTATTGGGATGTCGGACTAACGCTATGCACCCGTCCACTCATGGTAGTGAAAGGGGCTTTGGATAGAAATATATCAACCAAGAAGAAAACATTGTTGAGAATATTGTAACAAAATACTACACTATCAAAATACTACTGATATTTATACTACGTATATACTACTGCCATGTTTATCAGCTGTATGTGGCCATGGATTTTAGCACTGTCAGCTTGTCTGTTGGTCAAAGGTTGTCCGTAATATGCATCTGTGTGTGAGAATCATTTCACCTGAGCACATACACTGAGGTCACCTATGTGTTTTTTTCTCTCAGTTACACAGACGTGTAAAGTTCAAAGTCTGCTGTGTATCATCACAGCTGCCGTTTGTCACACAGCCTGCCTGTCTTACCTAGGATTATGGGACCTCTAATTTCCTCCACATAGCTACAACTGTGTTAACCGTATTGCAGGAATAGAACAGAAAACCTCAGTGTCACATCATGTGATCAATACACATCATATGATCAATACGCCATAAGGCAAAAAGAACAACACAAAGACATACTTCATCTGTATGTTTACAGATGAAAGTGCAGGTGTAGATGCAGGGTTAGATAACAGTTTGGTCAAGAGTTGAACGCACATCCACAAATTCCAACGGGTGCAGGATCCAAAAGAATAACTAAGAAAGAAAAGAGGAGATCCGCAGTTCCGCACACCGTGTGTTGTTTTGGGAGCTTTTTAAACTGTGTGCGGATCTCCTCTTTTCTTTCTTAGATAACAGTTTATCATTTAAATGAGTTACACAATTCAGTCCCATTCATATCCTGCAGCTGCATGTTGACTTGTATTCGATGGCATTTAGTTGATTTGCACTCATCAGGTGACTAATGTTCTGCTGTCCTCCACTGGCATAAATGGGACTGTATTTGAACTGGTCCCCTCACCAGTTAAAACAGGATTTTGGGTTACAAAAGCCTGACTTTATTGAGTTATTGTTGTGATGATATACCGGTACTAAAATAATGCTATACATTATGATTTACTATAGTTTATATGACTAAATTAATACAAATAAAAAAGTATATTTAGATGATGAAATTACTGTATTTGATTAGTCCACTCATAAATCTCTTTTCAGTTCCAAGAACAACGACACTGCTGTGGTCTCAGTCTGCCCTGGGATGTCTTCCCATGCTGACTTGGTTTTGTATTTCTGTGTTCTGCAGCAGGAAGTGGAGAATTTTAAGAAGCTGAACCTGATCAGTCAAGATGAGTTCAACACACTCGCCCCCAAAGTGCCTGTCGACCCAAACCAGGAAATCCCGCCCCCGCCAATGCCAGGTTAATTGACAACCTCACTTTACAGTCACTTTGCGCACACATATTCTGTCACTACAGAAACTGGGCTTAAAGTGCCATGACCATGATGAGGAGTACGTTTATTTAATTCTTGGTTTTACCCAGTGTCGCAGCCAGTCTGGGGATTCAAACCGTCAACAAACCTGTTTCTCTGAACTCTGGGCACACTCTGATCACCTTCATGTGATTTAAGCCTTCGTCACTGTACCTCACACATTGCATTCAACTTTGACCTGGAAAACCTGAATGCCCACAACGAGGCAATTTGACATGCAAGATATCTATACAGTATGTTATGTTCACATTTCAAGATCACTTGCACATGATGAGCATGTTGGTTTAGCTTGGCCAAGGTGTTCACATGACATGTAACATGAACCACATGTCTCTCTCTCCTTCCATTTGCTCTCAACTGTGTACTGTATAATAAATCAGTATGTACTGTAGTGTAGAGAGTATGTGCCTGCGTAAAGTGAGTGGCAAATAGAGTGGCAAAGTGAGTTTAACATTGTTTAACGTCATTTCAGATAGGACTTTTCTATTTGGAGAAGAAAGTATTTTTTTGCCACTCTGTATCGTTCCCACATAACTTTCCGGGTATGATGAGGATGCCATGCGCATACCCTCTATTAAAATATGTATGTTAAACAAGAGACAAATCACTTTTCTATCTTTCCTGTATACCGTAGTTTGCTGCAGACATACCATAACTATAATCACTATCACTAACACCATTTCCTTCACCAGTCGAAATGGTGGACGTGGCCCACTCTCTGCCCACCTCTGTCCCGGGATCCCCCAGTGCACACGCGCCCAGGACTCCCCGAACCCCGCGTACCCCAGGGCGCCAGGACCCCAACAAGACGCCCCGCTTCTACCCTGTCATGAAGGACAGCGGGAACATTGACGTCAAGGTGAATACTGGATTTTTTTTGTTTATGTCATCTTAATAACGATGCCATTCTGGCAAATGACAGAAAGCACTTTATTATGCTCTCTGTTTAGTTTACATTCCACCCAGTTGCAACCAGTTTTCTATCACTGTGTCTTCTCTTGTATTGTATTTGTGTGTTGTACTGTACATTACCATGTGGGTTTTGCATAGCAAGCAATGAACTGATGAACTGATGAGTATAATAAATTGATGTTCAAGTAATGTTCTATGATTAGTTACCCATATGTTTTGTATGGTTGCATGGTTCGCATTGTTGTGTGGAACCATGGTGGAAACCTCACCCAAATTACACCTAAGTAGGATTAATGAACCATTCAAGCCAAGGTATTTATTCATTTTTCATATCATTACACACGCTGACACCTAGAATCCACCCAGTGGTTTGACAGTAATTGCTTGGTGACATCAGGGTTTTTGATCACACATTTTTCACAGCTAGTGATGTTATGGCCATGCGGCCAATTCGCTAAACTTTGTCTTGACTTCCCCTCAACTCCCAGCTCAAGATAGGAGCACCAGCTAAAATGCTTTAGATGTAAAATGCGTGGTTAATTATAATTTTCTCCTGTTCTCCTGTTTTTCGGTGTCAGACACCCAGGAAGAAGAAGACTCGCCATAGCTCCAATCCCCCCGAGGAGCAGCACATTGGTTGGGTGATGGACGTCCGTGAACACCGCCCTCGCTCTGCCTCCATCAGGTCTGCTCTAAAGCTCTTAGTCATGGATTTCTGTCGTGTAATAATATCAAGTCATTGACTTATACATAGTATAGCCTTCGTGGTAGTACTGCAGTAGTACCTTCAAATACCTGGTCACTGGTTTGGCTCCCGGCCCCGGTCTATGTGCCGACGTGTCCCTGAGCAAGACACGGAACCCTTAACTGCTCCTGCTGAGCACTCATCAGCTGGGTGAAACTGAAACTGAGATTGTCAGCAATCAGATTGCTGAACAAGAGCTAAGTTTTGTCGCACAGTCTGAACTGATTCGTGCTCAATAGGGACTTTTTGCTATAGCCTAGTCGTATACATACATGCACCCATGATGAACGTATTTATTATTATTTATTTTACACTCACTTTGTTATGTTATGCACTTAATGTTCTTCTCTCTCTACCTTTAACTGCAATATGAGCCTGCACAACCAAGTTTTTCACCCACCTTACTTGTAATGTGATGTGACTGATTCTGAGATTCTGCCAACAAAGGTCTCCCTTCAGCCTCACCTGATAACAACTGCTCCCCTGCTAACATGATAGCAATCATGTCTGATAACAACCCCTCTTTTATCTTTTCCTGTCATGCCAATCATTGATTGGCATGACAATGACATGACATGTCCCCTATCCAGAGCTACCAACCTGCATTTTGTGTACCAACCATGCAATTCTAGGCGTATAGACACCTAGAATTGCGTGGTTGGTACACAAAATGTGTGCAGGTTGGTAGCTCTGCCTATCCCTTCATCACCTCATTCTCACACCCCTCCGCCCTCCTCTGATCCCTCCATGCTCCTCGCCCGTCCTCCCTTCATCCCCACATCCCTTCTTCTCTCCTTTTTTCTCATCCTTCCATTACATCATCCTTCTTCCCACTCATCACCATCAAGGTTCTTGCAGATAAAAAATATACAACTCACAACTCAAATCTACATTTGTTTCTGACTTGTGAATTTGACTAGTGAATGTCAGTTTGGAATATATACATGTTGAATATCAATTTCCTACTTTGTCCTCCGCCTTGGGTATTCTTTGATTCATCTTAATCTTACCACTCTCCTTGTTGTCTCTGTTATGCCAAATCCTTATCTTCTCCATCTCTCCCACTCCACAGCAGCTCTAATGCCTCTCCGTCAGAGGGAGCTCCTCTGTCCTCTGGCAGCTATGGCTGCACCCCCCAGTCTCTGCCTAAGTTCTGGCACCCCTCGCACGAGATGCTTCGCGACAATGGATTCACTCAGCAGGGATATCATAAGTACCGCAGACGATGTCTCAATGGTATGCAGAGATCCCACACAAATGCATGTAATTGTAGACTCAATAAGAAACACTCAATCAATTAATATGATTTGAATGTGGTGTTTGTGCCGTGGTATTGGTGGAGATATTCCGATTTTTAACATGTCATACTCAAATGAAAGAAATCCAGTGGATGTAATGTCAAGTGTATCGTCAGTCAATGTCAATGGGCTAAACATAAACAGGGCTGCACACAATTATTTTGGGCTAGTTCTCAAAGGAGCACTTGGACATGCAGGTTGGTGCGCACAGCGGTGTGTGTGTGTGTGTGGGGGGGGGGGGGGGGGTGGGTATGGACGTTTCTACACTGCCACAATGTTATGCTGCCCACACGGCAGATGCAAAAGATACAAAGATGCTAAGCTACAGAGTCACAGACAGTGTGGTCGTTAAGCAGCAGGAGGATGTTTGTTAGCAGCACTAAAATGTCCAACACAGATAAAACCTGTACTGCTGCAGGTTCCATGTTTAAGTAAAGTAATTCCAGTGTTGTTCAAGTGACAGATGCATGGTTTTCACATTGTAAATATGGTTGCGTGGTTTAGCGACTAGCATTATGACAGGAGTACTGTAAACTTTGGGAAAGTGTCATAGTAGCTTGTTTACAACTGAAACGGACTTCCTGTGCTCTGACTTCCTCTTCAAAATAAGAGTCACGTGTAAAGATTAGTCAACACTAGTTTTATTTCTAAGTCTACTTACAGGATGTTAACATCTCATTTGAGTTCCTTTTGAATGCCTGTCAGATTCTCTACAGTAACTGTCTCAGCTGTTGGTGCGCATATGTGCCTCACATGCCTTTGCTCTACCGCGCAGAAAACATTTTGACGACGCATGCACACTGGCGCACCGGTTGTGTGCAGGCCTGAACATATTAAAGCTGATCATGTCATGCATGTATTTGATGTGACCATTTCAGAATGTGAGATAAAGCCAAACAATATATGAACCACACCTACATTGTACTAAAACCACTTAAGCGCTGTTTTATACTTAAGAAATACGAAATAGCTGAATCAGCAAGCTCAATTGTGAGTATGTGCATCTGCTATTTTCTCGATTTGTTTTTCATAATGACATGCCCAAAATAGGGATGCCAAGTTGAAAGTGGTTAATGCATGCCTGGCTACCTGCCCAGGATCTCCATTCCATTTGATCTGTACATCTAGTGCTGTATTACTGCAAAGTATACTGACGCACGCACACATGCACACGCACAACACACTGAGTGACAGTGAGGCTGTGACTGACTGCTATGTTGTGTTGCAGAGAGGAAGAGGCTGGGGGTCGGCCAGTCTCAGGAGATGAACACACTCTTCAGGTTCTGGTCCTTCTTCCTGAGGGACAACTTCAACAGGAAGCTGTATGAGGAGTTCAAACAGTTTTCCCTGGAAGATGCCAAAGACAACTACAGGTATTGTACAGAACAGAAATACACATGCCTGGAAAACTTAGTCAACTGGAAAACTACGATGCTGTAGTATGCTATGTTATGCTAGATTTTAAGATGAATTGTGCTACAGTACGCTGTGTTAAGCCTGATTCATGCTTCCAGTGGTGTGTGAGGTATCTGGCATGCACATCGATATGATGCAAACGCAGACTTTGTGTGCATAGATGTTGTCGTAAGAAACTACAGAAGTCTGTTGCTATGATGATGAGGAGGTTCTTTGAGCTGTTCTGATAGCAGTAATTAATTATGAAATGACATGGAACACTCCCTCACCATCAAGAACACAAGAGGCATGAATTTTCCTAGATGAGAACACAAGGTACACTTCTAAAGCTCATCCAAAGTTTCAAACACCCAGATTTGAACTTTATATATATATTTTTTTAAACTATAGTAAAATACGCACATCACTTTGTGGAGGTGCTGGGTTCAAAAAGTTGACCAGATGAAGAGCCTTGGCTCGAAACATCGTCAATAAATATACCTTTTGGAGCATATGAGTGTGCAGGTTCCCTTATCTTTTCCTAAACTTTGGGTAACCAAATAAAAATGCCAGATGTACATGGCACAGAATAGACCCTCAGCGCCTCATCGTGCTGCCAGCATTTCTAGTGTAGCGTAAATACACCATTTAAAACATGAAAAACAAATTCTCCTATGCTTTTCTAAAGTTAACTATGCTATGATTGTCTGTTCTGTCCCACTGCTGTACTTGTGTGTTGCTCTGGATAAGTACTTCAGTGCATCAAGGAAACTATTCAGTTGTATTTCTGCCGGTGTGACAAGTTGGAAGCTTATATGTTCAATACACAACGCAGAGCCAACTATACAGTAAATCAGGCATTAGGTTGCCTGCCCTCACTGCAGCATTGTTGTGTTTTTGCCCAGGGCAATTTGTGACACCTGCCAACTAGCTGACATTCTGCTCTAAATATTTAGGGGGTGTTTGTGTGTGCGTGCTTGTGTGTGTGCGCGACCGCATGTTTGTCAACCTATAGGGTGGATGTGTGCATGTGAACCGAAGTCTTGCATAATACTATTCCCAACAGCTGTTTTATAGAGCTAACATTTTGAATCAAGCTAAAACATGTCGGCTAGTCTGTCCGGTTTCTCCTCATGGTTCATAGAGTCAGTCTGTGATCCTAATCTGAGATGTTCTTCATGGCATGGAGGCAAACAGTTTTGGCATCGTAACATCCAAAAAGGAACGCATACTGTATACACAATGATACCACATGACCCCCAATGAAAATATATCTCAAAGACTTAAAAGTTAAAACTAGGTGTACCTAGGCATTTCACAGAAAGCATGTTTGTTCTTTTTTATATTCTGTCCACTTTTTCTTTTCCTGGCAGTTTGACATATTTACACAAGAATGAAGAAATATGCAGGCCTACTTTGAAACAAGAATTGCATTGTTGTATGACAATAAACTTGAACTTCTCCCTTCATTGTGTTTCCCTGTAGGTACGGGCTGGAGTGCCTGTTCCGATTTTACAGCTATGGTTTGGAGAAGAGGTTCAGGATAGATCTGTTTAAGGACTTTCAGGAAGAGACCCTCAGAGACTATGAGAGAGGTAACCAGATCTTACATGTAATGTTCTGCTAACCAAGTTTGACATGTAGGAGCCAAAATGGGCTAACCAATTTGTACCTACTATTATTTTACATAACATAACAAGGATGCACATGGTTTAACGAGAATGTAATGTCTTCATAACTACTACTTAGAGTAAACCAGTTCTACATGTCATACCAAATGCTAGTTAAACTTGACATGGATAGGAAACGTATAATTTACCAGTTAACTATTTTACCAGGTAACTGTGTTTGCAGCATTGAGACCAATCATATTTTTCCAATCTTTGTTAGAGAAGGAAATCATACCAGTCACCACCCAAATTACCAGCTTCCAGATCAAGACCCATGTGGTCAACCAGTTTCACTATGTCAGCTAGTCATTTGTCAAGTTAGTTTTTAGCCTGCTAAGTCTATCTATGAAGATAAAATTCATATTCGCCAAATACCCCCAGGTGTATAGTCCATTTGTCACTGCCAAGTGCCAACCCATACTGTTGGTCTTGGGGAGGATGTAGACAATTCAAAATGAAAGTCTGCACACTTTGTCTTAAAGCAGTGCTTTTCAACCAGTGGTCCTTGGGGGGGTTCCAGTTGGTCCCCAGCTATATGATGGAGAGTTGGTAACCAAATGGACCCTTATAGATCTTTAAAATCTTCATTTTACACTCTCAAAAGTTACATTATTGTTAAACATCTGCATTACTTACGCTTTACAAAAAGTCTACACAATTAGAGAAAGTAGAAGATGGTACCACATCAAAAACAACAAAATCTTATCCAACATGTCTTGGGTCTGAGGCTAAATCTCATCATGGGTCAAATGCCAAATAAATAATGGACCTTGATATGAAAAAGATATGAAAACCGCTACCCAGTCAGAGCTTTTTTTGTTAACATTTCGACTAACAAGTCTTCTTCAGAATGAAGCATGGAAAAATCAACACTCCTTATACTGTAGTAACTGGATCAACTACATGTCTCTTCCTTTTATACAATCGCAATTGTTGGAGTGACCAGCCACCGTGGAGGAATTAAACTTAAAAAGGTTCAGCCTTAAAAAGGAAGAAACATAGCTCTATCCCTTCCTCTTCTGTGTCACAACCTCTGGGTCAGTTAAATGTTCACCACTACTTTGCTATGCAGGGACTACCAAGGGATCTTTGGCTATTTATATATTTGTACTACCTCTTTATGCTGCAAATCCCACTTGACTCAACACAGTGCACCAGTATTGTTAGTAGTACTTCTCAGTATTTGACCCACCTAGAAGGCTCACTTGCCAGAAGCTGATCCCTGGTAAGTGAATGGCCGCTTGCTATAAAGGAATAGATTCAAATTTCCCAATGGTCTCAGCCTCAGTTGTTGTGACTCACTGAAGCAGAATGCTTGACCTAGGGATTCTTTGCCATTACATTCCAGCTGAGTTGATTTTTGGGTTCAGTAGAAACTTGCTTTCACATCACACCGGAATTGGCGTCCTTGAAGTATGTTTATCACCAAGGCAATTTGTCCGTTTCAAAGTCTGACTGTGTCTGTGCGTGTACTGTATTTAAGTGTTGTATGTTAATCTCATAATGGATTTCATCATGTCTGTTTAGCTGCCTGCTGTTTTGAGTGAAATCAAACGTGGGAGCAAACATAGCAAACAAGCTAACATGCTTCAAATCATTTTTATTCAATGCAATATGGCCTGAAGGTGCACTAGAGAAGAAAGCTAGCCTTTTAGAATGAATAAAGGTTGGTCTGAAGGATGTTGGTGGGGGAGGGAGGAACATTTTTATTGTGTGGGAGGGCTTTATTTTATTTTATGATTACTCATATCTTATATAGTAACTGAAAATGACACATATGGCATAGAAGAAATGGATTGTATGACACTGTTTTGATTGTTGATTTTGATTGATCTGCTATTTTTTTTTGTTTTCACACTTTCCAGGCCAGCTGTATGGTCTGGAAAAGTTCTGGGCCTTCCTGAAGTACTCCAAGGTAAAAAACCAGCCCATTGACCCAAAGCTCCAGGAACACCTTGGGAAGTTTAAGAATCTAGAGGACTTCAGAGTGGAGGTGAGTAATCTACCTATAAACAAGGGTCTGTCTGTCTGTCTGTCTGTCTGTCTGTCTGTCTGTCTGTCTGTCTGTCTGTCTGTCTGTCTGTCTGTCTGTCTGTCTGTCTGTCTGTCTGTCTGTAGACATGTCGCTGCTCCTCACTGGCTGCACCAATGACTCAATTTCCACACATGCATTGACCATTACATTAGGTAGGGTGTAACAAGGACCCCCTTCAATAATATGATATATTAAATCACATTACCCACACATAATTTGGTGTTCATATAATCGAATGGGTAAGGACTAGTTTTATGTATTTTAGAGATAAATGTTATTGGCGTCATTTTGGTCTGGCAGGGTATCATAGCAACTTATTATGCTAGGCTAGTGGTCAAACATACCTATAGAGAGAATCTACTTGTTAATGACCAGGATTAACATTTAAACGCCAGGGAAGTGGAACAGTACACCTGTTAAGTGAGGGTGAAATCATAAAATCTGGGACAAATGTTTTGCTTTTTCAGCCTCTGCTGACAATTCCCCTGTCCTCCTTTGTGGGAGTGCATCCATGAAACCATGTGATCTTCACCGCATAATCTTCACCTTCACCGCTATATATATATATATTATTATATAATACTGTAATAATAAATCATTAAATAGTAATTGAAAAAACACGCCCCCTCACATCATACATATAAATAAATAAATAATAATACCGTAATAATAAACACACCCACCTCACTTATTAGAAGGACAATATCAGTCACCAGAACCAGGAACGTGTGTTTTGGTTAAAAACATTTATTGGAAGGGGCCGTGTCTGATAAAATGAATATCTAAATACTCTTACTGAATCAAGCAATTTAAAAATTGTCGTGTGCACGCAACACAAAGGCCAGAGTAGATGTTAAAATGACACCAAACATGTTTTGACGGGAAATATCCCTTTTAACTGATTTTGGAGCCAATCAGCAATTCAGCCTACTGTGAGGATAATAGAGCGTCGCAGTCCCCTTTCATGACGACGCCAGGCCCAAGGAAGCTCTGAGAAGGAAGTGAAGTGGTCACGTGACTGGGCTGCGCCATGACACTTTCATGGACACTTTCATGGGAGCCAAACTCACATAGGAAGTGCAATGAATACATGGCAGTGAATGGAGCCGGCTGGACCAGCTCATAACAAACATTATTCATGAACAATTGAGACCTTTTGTAAAGTAATCACTTCTGGAAAATAACAGAAGACATATCACAGGTTGTTTTCTAATCACTTACTTTTCGATGTGCACAGAGTGCACAGTATATACTTTTATCTGAGGATCTAAACAGCAGCAGGTATCATTTCTGGCTCCGAAGTATCGCGATATTTGGCTGCCAGACAGGAAACGGTGGGAAGTCTCGTGATACTTGGTGCGTTCAGAAATGTACTTTATGGTATCTTTATTTTTATAGAGATACCATACCTCTATAAAACTTACACAGTGTACACATCGAATAACAACACAGCAGACAATAATGTGTTACATGTCTTCTGTTATTTTCCAGAAGTGATTACTTTACAAAAGGTCTCAATTGTTCATAAATAATGTTTGTTCATGAGCTGGTCACTGAGCTCTCATGACTCCAGTGCATTCTGCCAAACTTCCGGGTAGTTTGGCTCCCATGAAAGTGTCCATGAAAGTGTCATGGCGCAGCCCAGTCACGTGACCACTTCACTTCCTTCTCAGAGCTTCCTTGGCCAGGCCCAGGTAATGAATCCCAATGCATTTTTCCCATAGACATTTCAAAAAGTATTTATTTAAAGACCTTTTAAGCGTACGAAGCCAACTCGAGTTGTGACAAATCATGAACACAATCATGAAACACAATATTTTAGACCAAACAAATAATTACAAAGAAGAAAAACAACAAGAAAAGTGTTGTGAGCTGCCATTTTGTAATTGTAATTCTTCGTTTGGCCCAAAACATTGTGTTTATTGTCATGATTTGTCACAACAAGAGTTGGCTTTGTCCGCGGCGTAAACGTCTTTAAATAAATACTTTCAGAAAAGTCTATGAGGAAAATGAACGGGGATTTCGTTTCCGGGTCTCTCGAGGGGGCGGGACTGCGACGCTCTATAGGCCTACCCAAAATAGGAGATGAGTTACTGTAAGAAGGAAAGGTGGCGTTTGCATAGTGCATGACGTGTTTGATCCTCTCTGGCGATGACTGCACTGTAGACTGTTACTGATGGATCTATGTGTCTCCAGCCCCCCATGGGTGAGGAGGGTGGCAGGAGAAGACACCACTCCAACTCGGCTGGCGACGAAGGGAGACGTAGACGACAACACTCGAACCCTACCACTAAACCAACGCAGGTGTCCACCAACAAATCCTCCTCCGCCACTAGTACCACCAGTCAACCTTCTACTGCCCCGCCCTCCAGTGCCACTACCACCACCACCACCACACAAGCCCAGAACACACCCAAAGAAAACACTCAGAAAGCTGCTGCTCCCGCCCAGGGAAAAAAAGCTGAAGCCGGAACTGGTAATGCCAAAAAGGAAAGTCATACGCCAAATAAATGAACGTCCCTCCCTCCCTCTCCTCCCATCTTGCCAACCTTCTGGAAGAAGTAGAGAGATAAAAGATAAGAGTGAGAAAGAAGCACTCAGTCAGCTGCAGAGTTATGAGCTTCAAGAACAGTATTTTCAGTGGCATGCAGTCTAGTTATGAAAAGACTGCTTCAGGATGAATCTTAACTTTAATCTCATTGGATTTCATTGAGTGAGTTTTATTTTATTAAAGCAAGCATAGACACAGGCGGGCTTGAATGAAGTTATAATTGTGCTCGACAGCTCTTAAAATGTTTACAAAAAAAAGAAGATATATATATATATATATATATATATACTCCCGGCTGGGTCGCCTGAGTGAGGGGTATGATGTTGAGAGACCCGAAACCCCGTTGACCTCAGGATACATCACTGAGGATACGTCCCAGGTGCATCCATGCGATGTTTTTTAGTTATAGTTATATATATATATATATATATATATATATATATATATATATAGATATATAGATAGATATATATATATAAATGCATTCCCTGCATTTCACCTTTATTTTCTCTGATGCCATACATTTCAACAAGTGTCAAGACCTTGTTGACATTCGGATCTGTACATGGCGCTCTGCAGCTCAACGTGTTGGAATGGTGCAGGGTATCCTGATTGGCCAAGATTAAGAAATGGATATAGAGTATTTGTTTAGTGCCTTTGATTTGAGCCACGACGACGAATGACGTTGCTGACAAAATTGTTCCATTCTGACAGTGTTTCTCCCGTCTTAATTGTTATTGGGAGTTTGAAGGTTATTGTAACTGACACTGCTTGCAGCATTTCTCTCTTATTAGTGAGGCACATAGATGCCTTTCCAGAGCTGTTTTTTCTATTTTGTTTGTTCTCACAATGACAATCAACTAAACAGCTGCAGTCATAGGCAATTGAAAGACTTGACTCTTAGCTGCTCCTCAAAGATAACAGATTTGTTATTTTTCATTGTGACCATCAATGCATCATAATTAACTTGAAAAGGTATGTAAAGTTTGTTTTTAATTAAACACCCAGCGAGTTGAGGGATAGTATTGACAAACATAATTTGAAATGGTCATCTTTCTGGGAAGCTTTAGTTAACGTCCAGTTTTAAATCCGGAAGTAGTATAATTTATTGTGTTTTTTTATTTTATTGGATTGATGATGGTATAGTTTTAGGTAATCATTTGAGTTTTTATGCCTTTTTATGATTTAATGAAAAGGAAATATTTCAAGTGAAATGGGTGTGAGGCTGTGAGCTAGCAAAATCAAGTATATTTTTAGCTTTATGTGTACTTCATATCTTATGTTTGAGATTTGGTGCTTGTTAGCACTTTAATTGGCTATTTGACCTGCCTTCATGACCGGATATACAAAAAAAATTGCTTTGGACTTAAAAATAAATGTACATACTATATAAAAAATAATAACAATAATTTGCTATTCATCTTTTATTTGTCATTGAATTTAAAACTTGATGTGTTTTATTGGTAGTGTGGTTTTTGAGTGTGCTTTAGAATGAAGCTATGCATGTTATTGCCAGAGTTTCATGTCCTGAATTGTAAAATGCTAAAAAAATAAATATATAAAGTAACAAATGATTGTGTAAAACTTGACTTATGTGATCTTTACCAACCAGTTGATTAAGCCCTCTTTCTTTCATTGCATATTCCCCCATCTTATTTTCTTGCCGTTCACTTGCAAGTCTCCTCTTGCACTGCTCAGCCTGATCAGCAGGTCGAGTCTGAAAAGTTGAGTTCAAAAGGAAAACCGATGAGTGGGTGCGGGATGGCTGAGATAAGCTGTAGCCACATCTACCAGAGAGCCGCGGACGTTTTCTCTGTCGGCCAGCTTCTTTTCCGTTTTTTTAGACCGCTGGTGGATGGAAATTAAGCTCCACCCACACGACTGAATGCTACGGAGGAGAGCGTTTCCGGGAATTGGCCGTCGCGGCAGTCAGCCGCGGGGGTGGAGCTTAATTTCCATTTACCAGCTGTCTAAAACGGAAAAGAAGCTGGCCGACAGAAAACGTCAGCGGCTCTCTGGTAGATGTGGCTACAGCTATGGAGAGTATGCACATGCATGATTTTCCCATCAGGACACGCCCCCCTCATCTAGACTGAGTGGCAAAACATTGAGCAGCATGGAGTGTTGGAGTTTGGAAGCGCTCGTTGGAAATCACTCAACCGTCCTGCGTACCACCATGTCACATAATGCAGGAGGCAGCAAAATGTTGTGTTATTGAAAACAAGCACTGGTGGGCGGTGACGTCACAGAGTGCGTTCAGTGTGCCTTATTTACGAACGAACACAGCTGTGACACATTCACACCGGACAACCCCAGCTTCAGGGTAGGGTCGCTCAGTGCGGGCACTCGGCACACCCGGTGCGCAGCGCACTGGATTTTCGAACAACAACGCACTGAGTGCACTGAATAAACGAACGACAAGAGAGCACATCAGTGCGTTTAGGGCGCATTTCCGAACGCACCCTTAGAAAAATAATCAAATGCAGGGCATTTCTTGACAGAAAATAGCTCATAAGGTTTCTATGGTGGATTTTTATGAAACAAAAACTTTGCGGATAGAAAGAGGATAATTCAAGCTTTTCGTACAGCTGCAATGTTGGTGAGTTTAAATAATACGAAGCTTGCGAGGCAGTTCAGTCAGTCAACCTCAAGGGAGTGCATGCCATGCTCAAAGGTGCATACTATACTCAAAGGGTTAACATGCTGCATTACTATGTGGGCGTATAAGTGTGTGCAAGTCTCACACGTCATTCGCCGATGCGGCAGTCAGCTGACCAATCGGGCAGGCTACTTAAGCTCACTAGACTCCATGCTCTTCCTGCCTTCCTCTGCTCATGGTTCCCGGTTGTATGTGATGTTTTCTCCCACCACCACCCCAGCACCACCGGTGGGCTCTGCTATTTATGCTCCCCATGGGGGGGTTATTGTATATCTATCTCCCTGCTCTTTATGTTTTATGTTGTTGCTTAATCGTGCCGAGCAGGGAGAAATCCAGCAGAGCCGAACGCCAAGTCAAATATCATACAGCCCAGGCCGTAGCGTAACGGTCTGGGCACCGGACTGGTAATCCAGTCGCAGTGTGCCGCGGGTTCGACTCCCGGACCCGACACGGCCTTTACTGCATGTCATCCCCCCATCTCTCTCCCGTTTCCTGTCAGCCTACTGTCTGTCCCTTCAAAAATCAATAAAAGGCGTAAGCCGCAAAAAAAAATATATATATATATATATATATCATATACACACTCATTACTCATTCTGTAATAAATATTGCTAAATCTATTCGTGAGTTGTCTGTCTGAACATTGTTTAATGCAATCAGACAGGATTTTTCTGTTTGGATGAATGGGCTGTCAAGGCCAGAAAGTAGTTTTTTGCCACTCGGTGGGCGTTCCCGCATAACTTCCAGGTACAATGATGTCACGCGCATACCGATTCCGTAGCGGTTTCATGGTCGCAGCCTACGTATTTCCTGTAGGCGGACTCGACGTAGCTGCGGGGTTTAAACCCTCACCAGGCGCATCTCTTCCACTACAGTGAATGGCAGAGTGACTGGTGTTAGTTTGCCTCAAACTTTACTCTTTTACCTGCTTTTTACTAACACTAACATTACAAATATGTCCAGAACATCGAGATGAACCTGTGTAGTTTATGGCTGCTCCAACAGTAGTGGCAACATAACAAATAAATAAATACGGAATGTCAAAATATCCACCGTGGTGGCTGAGACCAGAGCCATTGAGTAATGGTTGAGACAAAGCAGTGAAAGGTCCTGAAAGATACATAATTTCAGTCTTACCCAATACCCAATCTTTCTGTTTTATGAACAAGGCTGCTGTATTTTATACCTCATACTAAGCATTTAAAGTATGGGGTATAAAGTACAGCAGCCTTGTGTTAATAAAACAGAAATATTTGGTATTGGGTAAGACTGGCGTTATGTATCTTTCACTGCTTCGTCTCAACCATTACTCAATGGCTCTGGTCTCCGCCACCGCGGTGGATATTAGACATTCCGTTTTTTTGTTTTTTTTTATGTTGCCACTACTGTTGGAGCAGCCATAAACTACACAGGTTCATCTCGATGTTCTGGGCATCTTTGTAATGTTAGTGTTAGTAAAAAAGCAAGTAATGGAGTAAAGTTTGAGGCAAACTAACATCAGTCACTCTGCCGTTCACTGTAGTGGAAGAGGTGCGCCTGGTGAGGGTTTAAACCCCGCAGCTACGTCGAGTCCGCCTACAGGAAATACGTAGGCTGCGACCATGAGTCCCGCTACGGAATCGGTCTATACCACAAGAAGCCAAAACGCCGGCCTAAAATAAAATATACATTTATTTTAGTGTAAATTGTGGATTTCATCAGAATGATTGGTGCACACAATACCTGGAACTTATATAGCGCCTCTCAAATTCTAAATCGCTTTACGTGTGTGGTGGGGAGAGAAAAAATTATTAGGAAAAAACGCAAACTCATAATGCATGTGGGGTTGTTGCGTATACATCATATCTCCTCTGATATTAAATTGGTCAACTTTAGTTTATACCAGTCGGGAAAAAGACTAATTGCTGGGACAGTCAGTGTGTTGACATTTATAAAACTAAAAGATCAAACGACATACAGTGACACAGGTCTAAATAAATGCCTGTTGCAGTGTTGTATAATCTAGAGTTGCTGCCAAAAAAGATTGTACAGTCTGTTCGACTTCAGCAAAGAACTACGGGTCCCTGGCAATGGGATGAGAAGTTATTGACGCGGCCCTATCAGAATAGGGTGTTACATCGCCACCGGCAACCTACCGAATTGTGTGACTTTTGACATTTCGCTGCAATGTTAATACACATACACATCTAATCTACGACCACCTGAAAGGGTTTGCTTTATCATTGTGGGGGTTTTAAATTGTAACAACAGGGAGTTCAGATATGATTATGCATTTAAGTGATCAATTTAGCAAATAATTGCCGAAACTGTAACAAACAGCGACCTCTTGCGTCCCGGAATTCTATAGGCCACTACTTCCGTGTAAGTTTATCAAAAGCTAGTAGGCGTTTTTTGTTGTTTTTTTGGCCGGGGGTGGGTACGGGTAGGTAGGCTCTCTACCGTGCAGTATGGCGGACGATGGAGACAGTTCTAGTGGACCAGTTGACACAAGTAGTGGCGGGCAGGGGACAACAGATGAGTCGGACGGGCTCGGCATAGGCGGGATGTTACTCAATATCAGTATTTTAGTTGTTGTAGTAGCGGTTTGCTATGTGGCGTACCGGCGGCTGGGGAAACGGCTCGGTCTTGTTGGTGTGGACGCGGCGCAGGGGAGCGAGGCCTCCACACTTCCCAAGATGAGGAGACGTGATTTCAGTTTGGAGCAGCTCAATGAATATGATGGACTCCAAAACCCCCGGATCTTAATGGCAGTCAACATGAAAGTGTTCGACGTTACTTCAGGCAAAAAGTTTTACGGGCGAGGTAAGTTTGGAGACCAGTGAAAGAAGAAAGTGGCAGATCGCAGGCGAAGAGCTAGCTAGCTAACAGACAGACCCAGTGTTGGGTAAGTTAGCTCTTCTGTCCCGGACAAGATTTGAGCGCAAACCGTTAGCATTAGCTTAGCTTGTGTCAGCTACTAGTGGCTTTGTCTGTTTTGATGAACTTGGATGGGATGGTGGCTAACAGCTAGTGTAAGTACAACGGACACCACTGCATTGCTTGTCTAACATAGGCGACAAACAGCCTAACATTACATAGCTTTAGTTATTCACTTAACTGCTAGAAGTGCAGTTGGCTTAAAAGTCGTCTTAATTCTGCATGCGAAAGCTAACGAGTGCAGCTAGCCAGAGCTATCAATGTGTTTCGCGTCTCCACACTGCTCTGTATGGCTGTCTAGACCAGCCTGTTGTTTACATCGTGTCCGAATAGAAAACTTTGCAGAAAATGTTTAACAGCATTTTCGACGTTAGAATCGATGTGAGAATAATGCACTCTGCAAGCATTTTGGTTGAGATCTTTCCACAACGAGTAAGAAAGACGTGACATGGAGTGAATAACGTTAGTCAGCAAATGCACTGACTGAGCTACTTTTATAGTCCAGCTGTTACCCAAGTGAGACCTTATTTGAAAGAGTGCTGTCATTAGTCTTCTAAAACGGCATGGCTCCCCTGTTAACAAAAACAAGTTTGCGAGTTGGCGGACCCGCCCATCAACTCGGACAATCTATAATTATCATATTTGGCATAAAATACATTACTTTGGGTTTCCTGTTTCTAGCTCACTGACATGAAAGTCAGACTGTCCTAAATGTAGCTAAACCGAATTAACACATGTTTTGGCATCAATAAGATAATAAACAGATCTAGCATCGAATGTTTTTTTAAATCTGTAAATGATTGCTCTTTTAGTGGAATGTGCAAGCCAAGAGCAAATCTAATCTGGCAAGGTTTAGCGATGTGATAAGACTGCTTTGCTTAATGGATTCTTTGAGACCATGTGGAATACCCTGGGGCAAACTGGAGGGTCCACACAGTTCCATGTTTGAGTCAGATGATGTGGTATATTAAGGATAAGTGACTCCATGAAACAAACTTCAGATCAACCATGGTAGAACTAGGAAAGTAACCCACGTTTTCTGTCCACTGGCCACAGTGGCTGGTTGCTCCAACACATGTTCACTAGTCAGCTAGCTATAGGGCCAGTGCATAGGGAGGAGTTTAACTCAGAACAGGTTATTCTGGTTGCCATTTTTCTGCTAGGCTGCTAGGCTACATTCTCCAGCCTCATTGTGGAGACATATACCATTATAGATATAACATTAAATAAACACTTAACATAACCTTGATCCACAACAGTAATGGGTCTGCCCTGTCAGTTTTTATACTCTAACTTGTCCATTCCACCGCGGGCCGTCAGAATTATGCTTCCATTGTAGCCTTAGTTGTAGCCTTGCAGTGCGTTGACTGTCGGCGATATTAAATACACGCTGTATGGTTTCTTTGATTTGGGTGTCAGTCAGCTGACAAAATAACATAACCTTCAGCAACATTCCCAAACACATGTATACTCTGCTCTCTACCTGTCCTCAAACGAGCATGACATGACAGTGTAATCAAAATGATAATGGTCAGATCGCACACAGACAGATTATGTATTTACTGCGGAGAGAAAACATGTTTGACTGATCACTCATTTTTCCCCTCTCCCTGGTTCCATAAAGATATGTCCACATGTCTTCTCGTCAAGTAAGATGTAAACATTGAGAACTGTTTTGACGTGAGGGGAGGGGAGGTGGCTATCAGGTCAGAACACCCAAACAATTTTGTGAATAATAATAATACCACCGTCGATCCAGAGCCATAGAGTAGAAGAGTTGTGACATGTCAAAGATAGTAGAGATGGAAGATGGTGTACTGCAGTGACAGTGTACACACCAGCGTAAACTTACGAACTACAGACTGGCATCCTACTAGCCTACATGTAGTCTACAAGATGGCGCCCAAATAAGCCGAAATCATACCGAACGCGTCACTATGCTCCCCCCTATAGAGTTCTGGAATAGGGCTGCCATATGGACTAATTAAAAAAGCTTCACTATCAATACTGTTAGGCTGAATATAGAGGGTATGCGTGTGACATCATCATCAAACCAGGAAGTTATGCAGGAATGCCTGAGTGGCAAAAAACTACTTCCTGTCCTCGACAGCCCATACATCCACAAAGAAAAGTCCTATCTGATTGCATTACACAACATTAAACAATGTTAAACTCACTTTGCCTGTTGCTTTGCCACTCGATTTGCCATTCACTTTAAGCATGCGCATACCTTCTATTGGTGCTTTCACAAAAACATATACACACGCACACACACACACACACACACACACACACACTGAGATTTTTGTTAAAATAACTAAGTCTATATAATTAAGTAGGTAAAGGCAATTAAAAGGACAGTTGGTAAATTCTGAACATCACTTTTGACACTTTACAGTAAACCAGCCTTTAACACCGTATCTATGTTCGCCGGTCTTATGTTACCAGTTTACAACCCGCTTACCCGGCCTAACCCCTTTGGTAAGTCCAGGAACATAGAACCTGGAGAACATTGGGATGACCCCGCACATGCCATACTACAATATCCAAAATCAAGACAATAGTCTCTTTATCACAACATCGATATGTCTCTTATCATAACATTGATAATATTCGATATATTACCCAACCCTATTCCAGAATAGAATAAGGTTAAATAAATTAGCAAAATAAAATAATGGTACAGAGGAATTTGAATTTAGTGCGGATTGCAAGTGGTGCGATTTGAGAGCATTTTTAAGGAGAGGGTGGGGGAAGCTTTGATTTGAGTTTTACTAGCTAACATCAATTTTACAATAGAACTGTAATGTAAAAGGATGGGTGGTTAATGTATGCCAAAGTGTCTGCTCAGTATCTTGGTTGACTTCTTTCTAACTATTGCTATATTGAAATAGAACACGCACTGCAGTTGGCTGTATACCAAAGTGGAATGAAATAGCAGCATAGATGTACTACCAAAATTAAAATGTAATGATTTGACTGACATCTGGGCTGGTGGTGATTTATTTCCTTTGGGGCAATGCTTGTCTGGCTCCAAGTTTACCATAGTGGAGCTAAATACTAATTCTCAAGTGTGTGCAGTCACATTTCTATTGTGTTTTATTCTGCCACTGCCACTTGTCTTCTTTTAATTTTATTGCAGACGGTCCATATGGGATATTTGCTGGTCGGGATGCATCGAGAGGCCTGGCAACTTTCTGCCTGGAAAAGGATGCTCTGAGGGACGAGTATGACGACTTGTCTGACCTCAATGCTGTACAAATGGAGAGCGTGAGAGAATGGGAGATGCAGTTCATGGGTATGATTATTTCTTACCACTTTTGGACCCTATGATGGATTAGGACTGCCCCGGTCACTGACCCAGTTTGTGCACATACCAGATCCCACATAGGAACCTACTCATGACATCATGGCTTTAAATCCAGCTCATAACTGTGTTGCATGGCACCTCTCGCTCTACAATGTTTGCCTTGAAAATAACTAATAAACATAATTGGAGATGAATATTTTTTTATATACATTTGGATGCATGCCACATAATCACAACAGTTCAAATCTGTCGGCCCTGTATCACATGTTATACCCCACTTTCCAGCCACTGTCTGATTTGATAAGGGACACATCACATGCATAATTGGAAACATCTTTATTCTACCATTGGGACATACACTCTGCCTCCATGGCAGTTTGTTTTAATGTTTCCCCAATATTGATTCATCTCACATTTCATAGACGCCATCTGCCATATTTATAAGCCAGCTGAGATTCTCTAACTGGCCTCTGCTATATACTCATTCCTTCCAAGAGCAGACAAGCTGCAAAACACAAGGAGAGTCAAGGACATGTCTTTTTAAAACAGGGTTTTTCAGATAACTCAGGATTTAGAACCCATTTGTAGAATCCTTTCTCAGGTCTAAATGGGATAAATTAAGTGCTATTGATGGATACGTTCACAATCGGTCTATATTCACACGTACAACTACTTTGAGTGGGTAGATTGCTCCCTATGTTCGGACAAAACAAAATGATTTAAATAATTGGTGCAACCTCAACTGCATCTAAAACAGGATCACAGAGGTGTAGGAAGTGGAACTGAAACCCATTGGACTGCTATTAAAAAAACACTTGCTGACACTTGCTGAAACCCTACAAGGCCAATGAAAGTGAAAGTGAAATAGCAATTCACAATCAGTGCAGAAGGTGTTAAAAGTGTTTGTTTGGTAAAAATAAGATTGAGAGTATTAAAGGAGAATTCCATACTAAAAGGCTTTCTTACCTTTCTTTGTAGTTACGTCCCCACCAAAGAGGTCCAGGTGTTATTTTGTGCAAAAGCTCCTTATTGGCTATTTCCCCTACCATAAGCCCTAAATGAATTGCATTGAATTGAATGGGAATTGAATGGGGCTATGGGGTGTTGTGCTAATTCGCTTATTTCCATTGCTCAAAATTATAATTTCTTTGTATATATCCTCTCTTCATAATGTAAATAATATCCCAAGCGGCACACTTTACTACTTCTTTCGATGGAAATAAGCGAACTAGCATAACACCCCATAGCCCCATTCATTTCCCATTCAATGCAATTCATTGAGGGCTTATGGTAGGGAAAATAGCCAATAAGGTGTTTTTGCACAAAAAAACACCTGGACCTCTTTGGTGGGGACGTAACAACTACAAAGAAAGGTAAGAAAGATAAGAAAGCATTCTAACATGGAATTCTCCTTTAAAGACAAAGACCTGTTGTACTTACATAATGAGAAGTGTGTCATTATTGTTTTTAACTTAGTCTTTTGTTTTTGGAAGTACTGTATACTGGAAGTTACAATTTATTCCTAATTAATTTGCAATGTGCTTTAATGCATTTTCAAATGCTGAACTTCATTTTGGAATGAAACCGTTAAACAACATCTCTACACGATGTTCTATTAATCTATTTTGTTGAAAATAATGTTATATTGTTGCAACATAATTTACTATAATGTACTTTACTTTCATTTTTCCTACTTTGGCCCTTCATATTAAATGTATTAAATACCACATCTCATTTTTTGTCCTTCCAGAAAAATACGATTATGTCGGAAGGCTGCTGAAGCCTGGCGACGAGCCGTCAGAGTACACAGATGAGGAGGATGTTAAAGACCACCTAAAACACGACTGAAGCTGTTCCACCAACCAATGCGACCAAAGCCACAAACCCAAACAGCTGCAACAGACCGCCCCAGACTCCTCACCCCCTTCTCTCTCCATCTCTCACTCTTTCTCTTTCTCTCTCCCTTCCTCTTCCTTTTTTCTGTCATTGTGCCACTCCCCTCCGCCCCTTACTTCCTGAATCTAACTGGTACTGTAGCTGTGCTGAAAGGAGTGGGGCTTGTGTCTGTCTAGCCCCTCTCCCCATTCCCAAAATGTCATCCTCCAAGACCACCACCAACAGAACAGAAACAAGATTGAGAAACTTTATGGAAGGTATTTTTTAACAATGGTAAGGAGTATGTTGGGAAGCAGACAAAAAAAACTGAAAAATACATAGGGTGTGGGGGTAAATGTTAAATGCGTCCCTGTATGTGAATAATGAGCATCATGATCGGTAACTCCGCGTGCTGGGCAGCGGAGTTTGGTCTTGGCGGTTCAAAATCCCAGTCTAGTAAAAGATGTCAGTGCCGGGCTGAGAAACCAGCGGAGGTTGGTCTTGGTGGTTAGAAAATCAAGTGTGGTAAAAGATGTCACTGTCGGGCTGAGAAACCAGATTATTTCTACTTTTTGGTTTAGTCACCTTGCAAATGAACTGCTTTAGCTTTCAAAAGCTTATCAATCAATCATGTTTATTTGTTTTGGTTGGAAATTTGATTTTAAGTTTATTTTCTTCTCTGTTGAAAAGGGCAGTGTTGTGGCCTAACCAAAGCCAATGGGAGGGCTGTTGATTTTCCTGTTGTGTTCTGTAGTGTATGCACTACTAGTTCTTCTTGTTTGTCACCATGTGATTGTATTTGTTGAGTAGCATAGTGGGATGGAAGGGGTCATAGGATGGGTTGGGTTCAGGGGGGTTGTTCAAAGGTCCTTGCCATAAACGATATTTTGAATCACTTCAGACAGACGTGACGAATAGGTGATTGGGAATACAAAGGGAAGGGCAAAAGGCAGTCCTAATCAAATCGACTCCAATTGTTTACATGCCTATCAAGCCAGCTATAAGTCTGTAGAATCCCCCAGAAAATGGTCAAAGTATTAATTGTGCCTTATTTTGTTTGTTTTATATAGTCCTGACCAGTCTAAAAAAAAAAAGCAGAAAATGTAACACCCTTGTCCTCAAACCGTTTGACATCAATGGTTTCCTTGACTAGGTCCTCCAGACGATTAATTGAAAAGGCATGCATTTGGTCAGTCCACTATGTGGTCCATCAGTCCACGCACTCTCAGACTCTAAAAGGTTTCCCCACGTCACAACTTTGTAAATAGACTGTATGACGTACTCAGTGTTACTGCCATATTTATGTAGTTGATGAACTCCATATAATATTGCTATGTTGTATTGGCCAAACAAAATACCCCATGGTTTATGTTGATTCAACTTCTTCTTTTTTTGTCCTTTTTGTTTGTTGAAGTTACTTTTAAACAACAAAAACGTAGGTGTGACTTTCATAAAGCAACATTGGAGAAAGTGCTGTGGGGTGGGGATTGAGGGATCTGTAGTTCTTTTCATTTTTTTTTTTGGGAGACAAGTTGCTTATCTTGTAAATATATTATCTATCATTTTATTAAAGCATGTGCAACAAATGTGAGCTATGCCGAAGTCCCACCACGTTGTGTATTTAAATGTTGGGTGTGTGTCTGCGCGACAGAGACATGAAGGGATTTGTTCATGCATAATAAATTGATTTGGTTAATATTTGAAAGAGTTACGTGTTTTATTACCATTGTAGTAAGCATTGTTAAAGCATTGTCAGTGCAGAATAAAATGTGTTTCATATTTCTAAATATTAAACTAAAGCAAATAAATAAAATCTTTAACTGGTTTGACTGCAATGAGTGTTTAAGAACTGGTAGGAATGAATAATTAAAAGGTTGGAAACCTGTGAATTTGGAATTGTTTACCAAACAAATGAAATTAATGTAATCTATATTTTACTTTGGTTTGATAATTATAAATTTAAAAAATGTTTCCGGTGTTCCACCCTTGGAGGAAAATGAATTTTCCCCTTCAGGTCAAAATATATGTCGCAAAATTCAGAAACAGGATTGTCTCAAAGGTCATGTCCAACCTAGACGGGTTCTAAATGTCTCAATGGAAGAGCATGGAAGATTGAATACAACCATCTCAATTGTATAGCCTACTGTATATTGTATTAACATACCGTACTTTATAATACAGATTGGACAAAACAATATTCACATTCCACAAAATTGCATAATAGAGCTTTAATGATTCTACTGGGTGCAAGTTACGATGCTGCTATTCTTACCCTCCCGAAACATTGTGGCAAATTTATGATGATAATGTAGGCCTAGGCCTGCCCTACACTGTCCATTATATCCAGATTGAAATAATGCACATTCAAATTTGTGGCAAACCATTCAGTCTTAAAACATGCAGTTTATGTTGATACACACTTTGTGTATCAACAAATGTTATGGGAGATTTAAGAATATTGTAGGCAGATTAACAAGCTCCTATGGCCAAATTTAAGAAAATATGGTGAAGCAAGCCACTGGGTAGCGTTGCAGGCTAAAAATAATTTGCACAGTCTAGGTCTAATGCCTTTTCTATTCAGTCATAGAATTCCTTCCATCATTGTCACTGTCCAGACTCCAGCCCCAATATAATAAGCTCGCAGGCTAGAGACACACACTGCTCCACAACGCCCCTACTCTTGAGCAGGTTAAAACTAGAATTGCAAATGTAAAACGGTCTACTCTGTGGCTCCGTCTTTTGAGCTAATTTAGAACTTCCTGTCTGAGAGCTAGCTAATTTAAGACATCCGGTTGCCTTCAGAATAAAATAAGGTTATTTAATTAATAATTATTACATTACATTATTAGTATTATTATTACATTACAGTTATTGTAAAGACACACATTATGTTTCTGTGTAAAAATAAGTAATTAAATAACATCAAAAAGTTATCTAAATGGATAAATGCTATTCACTGGAGTGAATATTCTATTAAAAACGACTTATAAATCCTAAAGCCTTGTTTATACTTCACTGTGCAACGGTCCTATGCTGGACAATAGCAGATATGCAAACTCACAGCACATCTCATTCAAGACACTGAACTTGCAGATCTGCCATTTTTGAACACACTAGGCTATAAAGTTAACCATTTATCATGCTGCTCTACGTGGCACTGCATTCTGTGACATTAAACCAAATGGCATTTTCCACTCTATGACACTACTGTTCTACATTTTTGTCTAATAAAATAGGCTATTAATTTAATCAATCAAACTGCATTAACTAACAGAGATACTACTAACCAAGCTATCCATGTCAACATGCTCTATAGGAGTCTCAATAACAGGTATAAGTAACGTTTAATGTTTAGTAATGTTTAATGTAGCAGAAGAGGCCATTCATTGAACAGAGTTTTGCACAATTTTAACATCCCAGATCGATTGAAATATGAATCTACTGTGCTGTGCTACACCATGATATATTAAGAGTACAATAACATTCCATTGTGAATAAAAACCTATTAACCACAGTGTAATGCTAAAGGTTTCATCACAGGGCTGTCTGCTTCATGTAATATCATTAAAAGTGTTGTTGGTGACAGTTATATGAGTTGGAAGCATTAAGACCCATTTTAACCCTCAATGGCTTCCTTTCTGACAAATAACGTTATTGTAAAAAAAAAAAAGATTCACGCGTTCATATGTAGCTATTTTGCATTAGAAGCGGATGGGACCAAGGGACCCGGATGTAACGTAAGAGGACTACAATAGATTCGCGGTTAAATCTCGCGGGCGTGGCCTCACACCGGAAGGAAGTGCCGCCGCCCTCAAATACGGAAGAGACGCGTGGAGGTAGGTTTGGTCAGTGTTTGTTTGGAACGTGCCACGTCACCATCGCGGGTCCGTCTTCGGAGCAAGTAAGTGATTAAATGTTATTTAATACTTAACGCTGTTGTTGTTTGTGTGTTCAAACGTCTATCACTTGAAGTTACTTGTTATGATGTTTATATATGATGTTTGTACGAAACTGTAAAACAGTGTTTCAGTAGCCGAATGGTTAGTGTCGAAGGTTTATAAACAACTATGCCCGGCCTCAATGTTTACTAACCGTCGACAGTACCCACTCGACTACCGAAACACGGCTTTAAAGAGTAGTATTTACATATCTAAACACAACAAGTAACTTCAAAAGTGATAACATGTTTGAGCCACGGACCACCATTTCACATTAATAGACTCTCACAATGGTGGTCAGTGGCTCAAATGGGTCTGAGAGACTAGATGGCCTCAAATGGTGGTCCGTGGCTCAAACGCTGAATAAATAATCGACTAGAGGTGAAAATAGTATTGTTTGGTAGGTAAAAGGACAAACGTTCTGTGAAAATTGGCACGAAGCAACAAACATTCTTTGAAATTGGTGGGAAACGATCCCGGGCACTCATGTTAACAAAGCTCAGTCACTAACCACTATGCTACAATCAGCATTATATAATCAAAGGATCAAAAGTAGCAATCTACTATTGGGGTCAATTTGGTTACCTAAATTAAATTGCTCTGTATTGTGACAGTAATCATTGCTATAGTGTGTGTTCAGTAACAGTGTTAAATAGCTCTATAGTGTGACAGTAATCATTGCTATAGTGTGTGTTCAGTAACAGTGTTAAATAGCTCTATATTGTGACAGTAATCATTGCTATAGTGTGTGTGTTCAGTAACAGTGTTAAATAGCTCTATATTGTGACAGTAATCATTGCTATAGTGTGTGTGTTCAGTAACAGTGTTAAATAGCTCTATATTGTGACAGTAATCATTGCTATAGTGTGTGTTCAGTAACAGTGTTAAATAGCTCTATAGTGTGACAGTAATCATTGCTATAGTGTGTGTTCAGTAACTTGCAACACAGCAGCCAAGTATATGCAGAACACATATACACGCATTTGACATAACACAAACAACAAGACAATTTACATACATAAAGACATGAAGAAAAGAGCAATATCCACCGCTTAGATTATCCTGTGGCTACTACAACTCCTGATTAAACCCTTTTCTATTTATTAAAGAGCTGGAGAGACAGGAATATTCCTGTTACTGAACACACACTATAGCAATTATTACTGTCACAATAACTTTGTACTTTTGCTACTGATGTTTGTGTGCAACATTTGAGCTGGTGTCAAGTCACCTTAATTCAAGTGATAGATTATATACAGGGGCATGCCATATGGTCTACCTGCACAGCCTTTGTGATTACTGGTAGATCACGATGTACCTTTTGGGCACCCCTGCAATACAGGATTCCTGTCCAGAATTGTTTTTTATTAAATATAGAGGGTTTAAGTGTAGGGTTTGTCATGTTGGTGTTCTCTATAACTTTTCGTCCTGGGCATGACGTTAAACTGTCCAGTGTAACTCCAAGTTACATGGGGTGGGTATGGTTTGAGAGTTTGTGATGCTCAGTTCTTTTTTTGCGTCTCGGTTCCTCAGGTGGAAGCTGCATAGTTGGGTTTTTGATGGGTTGGGTTTCAAGTGGCTGGTCGTTTGTTTAGATATTGAAAAGGAGGGGGGCGAGCGCGCTACCTTGTGGGAGGCCATTCTTTTCGGCTTTCCATTTACTCCTCTGGTCATTTAACTGAACATAGAAGCGCCTGTTGTTGAGGAGGCTTTTCCTGACCATTGTGCGGTGTTGGACAGTGTCGTAGGCAGCAGAGAGATCTCTGAATGCTGCTCCAGTTATTTGTTTCCCCTCAAACCCATCCTCAATGTGTTGGGTGAGGTTGAGCTCTGTCCAGCACAGGAGCGGCTGGGACGGAAACCAGCTTGGTCTTTAGTCAGCTTGGTATCTATGAGTGGCAACAAGGCGTTGGAGTAGCAGCTTCTCATATAGCCTTGTAGGTGATGCAGAGGGAAATGGGTCGGTAGCTCTTTGTGGATAATGGGTCTTTGCCAGGTTTAGGGATTGCAACCACTTTGGCCTTTTCCCAGACAGAAGGGATGGTTTTCTGTGCTATGCATGTGTTCAGCATCCCCACAAGCCAGGTCTTTGCGTTGGGTCCCAGGTGCTGTAACATTTCTGCCAGTAGGTCATCAATCCCTGCTGCTTTTCCGGGTTTCAACTTTCCCATTGCAGTTTCAAGTTCTTCTAGGTCGAAGGGTTTGGTTTGAGGGCTGGCTGATTGTGGTTGGTCTGATACCACTGTGCGATGGTATTCTCCTGTGGGTCGGTGGCGGTCTTGGTCACAACTGGTGGCCAACAGTTGTAACCAACACCGCCACCGACCCACATAGAATACCATCGCACAGTGGTATCAGACCAACCACAATCAGCCAGCCCTCAAACCAAACCCTTCGACTTAGAAGAACGTGAAACTGCAATGGGAAAGTTGAAACCCGGAAAAGCAGCAGGGATTGATGGCATACTGGCAGAAATGATACAGCACCTGGGACCTATCGCAAGGACCTGGCTTGTGGGGATGCTGAACACATGCATAGCACAGAAAACCATCCCTTCTGTTTGGAAAAAGGCTGGAGTAGTTGCAATCCCTAAACCTGGCAAAGACCCATTATCCCCGAAGAGCTACCGACCCATTTCCCTCCTCTGCATCACCTACAAGCTCTATGAGAGGCACTACAATTTCTGAACAGACTATATTTACATCAATATGTCTGGGTCCCCACCTACTCACTCAGGGTTGACGTGTCACACCTGCAGTGATGGGAGGGGCACCAAAATGTGGTATTTTGATTGTTTAATGGGGGCACTCCCTTAGTATAAAAGTGTATGTTTTGTGTACACATGACCTGATGAAGATCAAATGGATCGAAACGCTGTCAGTATTTCAACAAAAAACGTCTTTCTTATACCTGTGGTGTGCGGGCTCCATCCAATACCTACACCAGTTGTGATGCAACAGAGTTTGCTGTGACCGTTGTGAATTATGGGTGGTGTGGTTTTTGCCAAGACGGTGGATTGTGGCCCATGCCTTCCTGCTGTTATTTGACATGTTGGTGTTCTCTATATCTTTTCGTCCTGGGCATGACGTTAAACTGTTCCGTTCGAGAGGACCAGCGACCCTCGAATGTAAACGGCCACGAAAGGAAATTATGTGTGTGTGAGGTGTTCTCTATAGGTTGGGTTTCAGGTGGTTGTATTGTAGTAGCTTGACATTTCTTGGAGGGCACTTTCAAGGACAGACTCAATCTTCTGGAAGTCTGCTTGTTGGGTCGTAATGCAGAGGTTGTCGGCGTAGATGAAACGCTGGCATTAGGCATTGGGTAGTGGCTGGTCGTTTGTGTAGATATTGAAAAGGAGGGGGGCGAGCACGCTACCTTGTTGGAGGCCGTTCTTTTGGGCTTTCCATTTACTCCTCTGGTCATTTAACTGGACATAGAAGCGCCTGTTGTTGAGGAGGCTTTTCCTGACCATTGTGCAGTGTTGGACAGTGTCGTAGGCAGCAGAGAGATCTCTGAATGCTGCTCCAGTTATTTGTTTCCCCTCAAACCCATCCTCAATGTGTTGGGTGAGGTTGAGCTCTGTCCAGCACAGGAGCGGCTGGGACGGAAACCAGCTTGGTCTTTAGTCAGCTTGGTATCTATGAGTGGCAACAAGGCGTTGGAGTAGCAGCTTCTCATATAGCCTTGTAGGTGATGCAGAGGGAAATGGGTCGGTAGCTCTTTGTGGATAATGGGTCTTTGCCAGGTTTAGGGATTGCAACCACTTTGGCCTTTTCCCAGACAGAAGGGATGGTTTTCTGTGCTATGCATGTGTTCAGCATCCCCACAAGCCAGGTCTTTGCGTTGGGTCCCAGGTGCTGTAACATTTCTGCCAGTAGGTCATCAATCCCTGCTGCTTTTCCGGGTTTCAACTTTCCCATTGCAGTTTCAAGTTCTTCTAGGTCGAAGGGTTTGGTTTGAGGGCTGGCTGATTGTGGTTGGTCTGATACCACTGTGCGATGGTATTCTCCTGTGGGTCGGTGGCGGTCTTGGTCACAACTGGTGGCCAACAGTTGTAACCAACACCGCCACCGACCCACATAGAATACCATCGCACAGTGGTATCAGACCAACCACAATCAGCCAGCCCTCAAACCAAACCCTTCGACTTAGAAGAATGTGAAACTGCAATGGGAAAGTTGAAACCCGGAAAAGCAGCAGGGATTGATGGCATACTGGCAGAAATGATACAGCACCTGGGACCTATCGCAAGGACCTGGCTTGTGGGGATGCTGAACACATGCATAGCACAGAAAACCATCCCTTCTGTTTGGAAAAAGGCTGGAGTAGTTGCAATCCCTAAACCTGGCAAAGACCCATTATCCCCGAAGAGCTACCGACCCATTTCCCTCCTCTGCATCACCTACAAGCTCTATGAGAGGCACTACAATTTCTGAACAGACTATATTTACATCAATATGTCTGGGTCCCCACCTACTCACTCAGGGTTGACGTGTCACACCTGCAGTGATGGGAGGGGCACCAAAATGTGGTATTTTGATTGTTTAATGGGGGCACTCCCTTAGTATAAAAGTGTATGTTTTGTGTACACATGACCTGATGAAGATCAAATGGATCGAAACGCTGTCAGTATTTCAACAAAAAACGTCTTTCTTATACCTGTGGTGTGCGGGCTCCATCCAATACCTACACCAGTTGTGATGCAACAGAGTTTGCTGTGACCGTTGTGAATTATGGGTGGTGTGGTTTTTGCCAAGACGGTGGATTGTGGCCCATGCCTTCCTGCTGTTATTTGACATGTTGGTGTTCTCTATATCTTTTCGTCCTGGGCATGACGTTAAACTGTTCCGTTCGAGAGGACCAGCGACCCTCGAATGTAAACGGCCACGAAAGGAAACTGTGTGTGTGAGGTGTTCTCTATCATTTCATTCCAGACTTCACTGTCTATCTCCTGTGTTTTCCATTCATCTTGAGCGTTACACAGTCGTCTGATGTGCGGGGGGAGGTGCCGGCTAGCGCATAAAGGCACGGACGGGACAGGTGTTGTCTTGACCCATCCCGTGATGATGCGACAGGTGTCATTTAGGGCTGTGTCGACCAATTTGGTGTGACGTGATCGGCTCCAGCTTGAGCAGGCATACTCTGCTGTAGAGAAAGACAGGGCCATGGCAGTTGCACGGATTGTTTGTGGGTCTGCGCCCCACTTGGGAGTTCACTAGTTTTCACAGGATGTTATTGTGGGTGTTGACCGTGGCTTTTGTGTTCTCCAGGTGTTTTTTTGAAGAAGAGTGTCCTGTCCAGTGTATCTCCAAGATACATGGGGTGGGTATGGTTGGAGAGTTTGTGACCATCCCAAGTGACGCTCAGTTCTTTTCTCGCGTCTCGGTTCCTCAGGTGGAAGCTGCATAGTTGGGTTTGTGTGTCTTTCTTTTTCTGTCTTTCTTTCTTAGGACGGAGATCAAGGTAGACGCCATAGGAAGGCTCAACACTAGCCGATGCCCCTAGAGATCCATCCCAAAGCTTCCCTCAGGGAGCACAGCAAGCCAGCTAGCCAGCAAGCCTGCCCAGTCAGCCAACGCAGCCAGTCAGCTCCGCCAGTCAGCCAGTGTAGAAAGTCAGGCTGCCAAGCCAGAGCATATCAGCCCTTGCAGTCAGCCATTGCAGCCATACCAGCCTTGCTCAGTCAGCTCAGCCAGGCCTCTCTTGAGGCCTGGCTCTCTGTCTGCCTGGCCCGGTCTGCCCTGCCCTGCCTTGCAGCAACAGAACCAGCCTTTCTGGAAAGCCAGCCATCTCAGAATGCGAGCTGAGCAAGCCAGTGCAGCAGCAAGCCCAGACTAGGTTACCGCAGCCTTACTGTGCAGCCACAGCCACTCAGTCTAGACCAGCAGGAGCTGGCCAGGCTCCAACCCTTGCAGCGCAGCCTTAGGCCGGACAGTCCCCCTGCCTGCACTTTGTTGCCTTCCTGGCCTGTCTGCCTGCCTAGGCGCCTCGGTCTTCCTGTCTGTCTGCCTTGGCCTGCCAGTCTGAAACTGGTTTAGACTAACTGCGTGCTTGCCAGCTGCGCTGGCTTGCTGAGCTCGTATTCTGAGCTGGCTGGCTTGCCAGCAAGGCTGGTTCTGTTGCTGCAAGGCAGGGCGGGGCAGACCGGGCCAGGCAGACAGAGAGCCAGGCCTCGAGAGAGGCCTGGCTGAGCTGACTGAGCAAGGCTGGTATGGCTACAATGGTTGACTGCAAGGGCTGATGTGCGCTGGCTTGGCAGCCTGACTTTCTACACTGGCTGACTGGCGGAGCTGGCTGGCTGCGTTGGCTGACTGGGCGGGCTTGCTGGCTAGCTGGCTTGCTGGACTCCCTGAGGGAAGCTTTGGGATGGATCTCTAGGGGCATCGGCTTGTGTTGAGCCTTCCAACGGCGTCTACCTTGATCTTCGTCCTAAGAAAGAAAGACAGAAAAAGAAACACACACACAAACTCAACTATGCAGCTTCCACATGAGGAAGGCAGGCAGGCACGCAGGCAGGCACAAGCTGCCTGCGTGCTTGCTTCGCCCTCCAGTTGCTGCTCCAGTTATTTGTTTTCCCTCAAACCCATCCTCAATGTGTTGGGTGAGGTTGAGCTCTGTCCAGCACAGGACGGGACGGAAACCAGCTTGGTCTTTAGTCAGCTTGGTGTCTATGAGTGGTATGAGGCGTTGGAGTAGCAGCCTCTCTTGTAGGTGATGCAGAGGAGGGAAATGGGTCGGTAGCTCTTTGAGGATGATGGGTCTTTGCCAGGTTTGGGGATTGCAACCACTTTGGCTTTTCTCCAGACAGAAGGGATGGTTTTCTGTGCCATGCATGTGTTCAGCATCCCCACGAGCCAGGTCTTTGCGTTAGGTTCCAGGTGCTGTATAATTTCTGCCAGTATGTCATCAATCCCTGCTGCTTTTCCGGGTTTCAACTTTCCCATTGCAGTTTTGAGTTCTTCTAGGTCGAAGGGTTTGGTTTGAGGGCTGGCTGATTGTGGTTGGTCTGATACCACTGTGCGATGGTATTCTCCTGTGGGTCGTGGCGGTGTTGGTTACGACTGTTGGCCACCAGTTGTGATGCAACAGAGTTCGCTGTGACCGTTGTGAATTATGGGTGGCTCCCTGAGGTCCTTGATCGCCATTGGGTCCAACAGTGGTCATTGAAGCGTGCACACACATGCACACATGCACCTACACACACAGGGGCACATGCGTATGCACACCTGGACCTTTAAATGAACAACAACACAAAAACTAAGGCACTGGTGTCAGACTTCTGGTTTACCGGAACGGGGTTCAACTCCCTGCAGTGCCCTGCTCAATGTGTTGTATTTCATTCATTGGTCCATGGTCTCAGGTCATTGAGCGGCGCGCTATAGTGTGCGATTCTTCATCATTGTTGAGGATTTTTTAAAGGTGAAAATCAAGGAAAAGCAAAAGGCTATAGTCCATGGTCACGGACCGCATACTGGTCAAGGTCATTTATACTGGTGAAGATCATTTACTAGTCTTCTAAAGGTCATTTATACTGGTGAAGATCATTTACTAGTCTTCTAAAGGTCACTTATACTGGTCAAGGTCATTTACTAGTCTCATGAAGGTAATTTATACTGGTCAGTCATATACTGGTCACGGTCATTTATACTGGTCAAGGTCATTTGTACTTGTCAAGGTCATTTATACTGGTCAAGGTCATTTACTAGTCTTATTGAAGGTCATTTATACTGCTCAAGGTTATTGATCAATATCAATGACCTTGATGACCCCAAGGTCATTAAGTGGCATGCTATAGTGCGCGATTCTTCATCATTGTTCACGATTTGAAAAAAGGTTAAATCGCGGAAAAGCGAAAGGCTATAGTCCATAGTCTCGGAGGGCATACAAAAATGTGTGGTGCTATACAGGCCGTTCTGGAAAATTTGGGACAGAGGTTCATCGTTGGCATCCAGGGAGTGTGTGTGCAAAATTTGGCATCGACCGGGTTAATGGTGCTGGAGATTAGCTGTTAACAAACTGACGGACACACACACACACACACACACACTCACTCAGAGTGCAAAACATACTCTATCCCCATGGCTGTGGCCTGGTGCCATACCGTTATTAATTATTGCCTACAATGTCAATTGTGAAATTACTTTACCGTTGCAATGCAAAATTTACATTTCAACGAATGGACCTCGTAAAACAAAACAAAAACCAAGGCACTGGTTGTGGTACTTCTGGTTTACCGGAATGGGGTTCAACTCCCTGCAGTGCTCTGCTCAATTTGTTGTATTTACATGGTTCATTTTTATTTTCTGCTCATTGTGTTGCCTTTTCATAGATGATAACCCCCAGGTTCTTTAATGTGTTTGCACTCCCTACAGTTAGGTTACCAAGTCTATTTATTTATTATTTCTGTTCACTAGAACTAGAACCAATTACCAAAGTAGGCTTTCTAATGACACAACTCGCCTTTGTTTTTATATGTAGCAAAAACGTTATTTTTATTTACGCCAAAGAGTAGAGGCTGGTCTGCATTCATGCGAGCGGGGAAGTTTAGAGTAACATAGCTCTAAATGAAACGCATTAGAGCTATGGACCAGAGCTAGTAGTCATAGCACTTCATGGTATATGCATAGTTTATATAGTTTCATTATAGATATATTAAACAGAGAGGACTGGAGTCAATTGGGTTATATTATGTTTAACACTAATTTGAAGCTGTCAAAATCTGACAGACTTCTGGCGGCCATGGCCACGCCCACCTTTTGGTAACGCCCACTTTCGGCCAAGCCCACAAAAAGGACCCCCCATGTCATTTGCCAGGCAGGCTCCACTCTCAGACAGATATTTGGCTCCGTCTTATGAGCTAATTTAGAACTTCCTGTCTGAGAGCTAGCTAATTTAAGACATCCGGTTGCCTTCAGAATAAAATAAGGTTATTTAATTCGTTAATTAAATAATTGTCAATGCCCCAAGGCACAGCACTTTTTTGAGCGTTGACCTCAGTAGAAGGTCTGCTGCCGTGAATTTTACACCTCTCCCACTTAGCGGAGAGTGGGGTGTGGTACAGGACATCTCCCCGAACGCGTGGGTATACTGCATCTACAAGTAGTACAAGATAAATTGAAACCATTGACACCTACTTCGATGGTTCAGTTGTCATCTATGCCGGGGAATTTAGCAGCTCTCATTCAAGCGTTTTTTCAAAATCCAGGTCACACATTTGATTGCAAAACAATCTGTGGTGTCACTCAACAACTAGTGAATAGCATCTTACTTGGCCTTAGGAATGCACAATGACCCATTAGATTTTATACACAAACTAGTAGTTTGGTTGAGTATGTGTGGTGTCCACACAGTTGTTCAAGCAAAACATACAGACATCTGTACATTCTGTGCCTGGACAGTTGAAAGCAATTAACAGAACAATAACGGAGGACAATTTGGAAGAAGATGATGATGATGTGGTTTTATGCAATGAAAGTCTAAATTACCAATTCTAACATTTCTACAACAGACATCTGCTATCAAAAAATGTCACACACGGCTTGAAGAAGCAGCAGCGCAGGACTCAACATTTAGACGGAAACTTGAGAAATTCAATCTAGCCAACACATCAGTGTCATTAGTGTCTCAGAAATGTTCTAGGACAGAAGTATGCACCATATTAAATAGATTTGTAGAATACACACTTCGGTCTCCTTTCCTTGGAGATGACCTGCTTTGCCTGAAAAGTCTTAGTCTGTATAGTTGTACTCAATGTGGTGACAAGGCCTTACCATCTACAAAGAACATGTCACAATTCATAGTGCAGCCACTTGACGTGTCACAAAAAGGCATCTTAGACACTATTGCACAAATATTACCTGCTCAATCTGAACAATGTGAAACATGTCAGCAGGAAAAGAGCTTATCAACATATGAAGTAATTAACAGCCCACAGACCTTACTTCTCCTGTTAAGAGCTGGCACAAAAATTCCAAAAACGTTCAATTTATCCTGTCTGTACCACCAAAATGAGTATGCTTTGACCAGTATGTGTGTATTTTTCGACAGGCCACCATATGCGTCATTGTACATCCTTAAAGATCATAAATGGCATATCTGGACAAATGAATCGAATGACACAGCAGGCTATACCTTTGAGCTGATGCAAAGAACATCCGCTCGACAGCACACAAAGACAGTAGTCACAAGTAGTTTCTATGTCGTGTCATACGAGAAAATAAACAGTCGAGAAATAATCAAGTTTCGTCAGGACAAACAAATGCATAAATGCACAGACAGATGCAATCAACGCACACAAGTGACACCCATTCCAAAGCTAGAGGTAACTCCTTGACCTGACTTAGCTTGCGTAGAGAAAGTGATTTCATGTCAATGCCCCAAGGCACAGCACTTTTTTGAGCGTTGACCCCAGTAGAAGGTCTGCTGCTGTGAATTTTACACCTCTCTCGCTTAGCGGAGAGTGGGGTGTGGTAGAGGACATCTCCCCGAACACGTGGGTATGTCCAGATAGTTGCCTCGCGGAGGCCTCTTTGTCCAGTGTCCATTCTGGGTCCGGAAACGGTATACTTTTTTCAGCGTTGACCACAGTAGAAGGTCTGCTGCTGTGAATTTTACACCTCTCCCGCTTAGCGGAGAGTGGGGTGTGGTACAGGACATCTCCCCGAACGCGTGGGTATGTCCAGATAGTTGCCTCGCGGAGCCGTCTTTTGTCCAGTGTCCATTCTGGGTCCGGAAACGGTACTTTTTGTCAGCCTTGACCCCAGTAGAAGGTCTGCTGCTGTGAATTTTACACCTCTCCCGCTTAGCGGAGAGTGTGGTGTGGTAGAGGACATCTCCCCGAACGTGTGGGTATGTCCAGATAGTTGCCTCGCGGAGGCCTCTTTGTCCAGTGTCCATTCTGGGTCCGGAAACGGTACTTTTTGTCAGCATTGACCCCAGTAGAAGGTCTGCTGCTGTGAATTTTACACCTCTCCCGCTTAGCGGAGAGTGGGGTGTGGTACAGGACATCTCCCCGAACGCGTGGGTATGTCCAGATAGTTGCCTCGCGGAGCCGTCTTTTGTCCAGTGTCCATTCTGGGTCCGGAAACGGTACTTTTTGTCAGCCTTGACCCCAGTAGAAGGTCTGCTGCTGTGAATTTTACACCTCTCCCGCTTAGCGGAGAGTGTGGTGTGGTAGAGGACATCTCCCCGAACGTGTGGGTATGTCCAGATAGTTGCCTCGCGGAGGCCTCTTTGTCCAGTGTCCATTCTGGGTCCGGAAACGGTACTTTTTGTCAGCATTGACCCCAGTAGAAGGTCTGCTGCTGTGAATTTTACACCTCTCCCGCTTAGCGGAGAGTGTGGTGTGGTAGAGGACATCTCCCCGAACGTGTGGGTATGTCCAGATAGTTGCCTTGCGGAGCCGTCTTTTGTCCAGTGTCCACTTTATAAAGTCCATGCACTCCAGTGAATAGCATTTATCCATTTAGATAACTTTATTATTATTATTATTATAAGGATTTAATTACTTATTCTTACACAGAAACATAATGTGTGTCTTATAGCATCATATAGCATCATTTAAATGCTTAATTTGTAGTTTTAATGTGCAAATTAAACTTTTTTTCAATACTCTAGAGGGTACTCTTATTTTGAAGAGATCGTCCACCGGAAGTCTTAAATTAGCTCACTAGATTAGCTCACTAGACGCTGCCCTACTCTGTGTGGTGTGGTGTGGTGCCTTTGAAACTACCATAGCCGTCATTAATATTCCTTTACGGGTCGGGTCACCAAGAGAAAAGCGGCTTTAACTCCGCTCCAGTTCAGCTTGGCTATCACATCCTAACAGACAGATCAGAGAGCACTAGAGATCGCGGTGGTAATGGGATGGCCGACCATTTCATTGGGTTTGGATCGACAACAACTGTAGAGAACCGAGATCTTGCTTTGTAGGCTACTAAATTCTCCCAAAATAATTATCAAATCCCACTTCGAGTTGGACCTCAGCGGGGTGAGTGAATGCATGCATCCTTCCAATCAATATATGCGCTATTTGGTCTGACATGAAATACGCTGAGATATAGCTGATGTCTGGTAAAGCAATGAAATGAACAACAAAATATGTTGAACGCATTCCTATAGCTGTAGTAGTCTAGTGGAAAGCTTCGTGACGAGATGTTACTACTAGTCTAGTCAGTCAATGATGTTAATTCAATTCAATTCAATTCAAATGAGAAAAAAGTGTCACAATACAATAAAAACAGTAAGAAATGGGGAAAGTATATACAGTTGGAGGGTAGGCTACAGCATTTTGTAAACAGCTTTGTCACATTGCATCGTTATGTACATGTTATAACAGGGTATAAAGCTTTTTTGAAACACATAATGTCATCCACATTCCACACCTTGTCTGGCCGAGGTGTGGATTAGATTTTTTTATATTTTTTATTTCCCTCCAGCAATGGCAGAGCAACTATCCCAGAGTGAACTGGACTATCCCTTCAAACTTTTGGAGTATTTCAATGGCTTCAGGGTTTCAAAGGTAGGCCTATATTATATTTGTATTTTGTTAAACACATTAAACGCACATTTTGTAATGTTATCATGGAGCAGGCCAGGCAATATCAAAGAAACGTTTAACTACACAATAGTAATATAATAAAATCACACCTGTGTGAAGTGAGGGGCGCTCTTTTATCATCATACATACATCATCTCATTCCGGCCAAAAAAAAGCAAACCTTAAAACGTCCATAGACTTGGCTGCATGATGTCACGACTCACAAGTGGGGGCCTGTTGATTTTTGGGGGCTTGCTGATTTTTGAGGGAGCATGAATAAATAAGACTAACATTAAAAGTCCATAGACTTGGCTACCACATGACGTTATGTCTGAAAGCCAGACGTTGGAGGGTCTAACGCCTTTCAAAAATGCGAATTCTTTGGGAAATGTTGATATTTTGGAAAATTTGCCCAAAATAGGGACTTAAGGGTTAATGACTGTGCTTAACCATTCTCCTGCTAAAAATACCATGATGACACACGGTCTCTTCCTCAACTTAACGGCATCCATGTGGTTTTATCTAACTTCATCATTTCCTCTCAGGTCATATTTACCGCCTGTGAGCTGGGAGTGTTTGATCTTCTGCTGCAATCGCAGAAGCCCCTGAGTGCGGAGCATGTCGCTGGGAAACTGGACACCAGCGTGGATGGTATTGAGAGACTGCTGGATGTTCTGGTGGGAATCGAGATCCTGCAGGTGGAAACAATGGAAGGGAAAGGTGCTGCACACCACACGTACCACAAAATAACTCTTGTTTTGCCAATCATGCACAGGAATAAGGTTTTTAACGGGTGTTAGCTAGTTGCATCCCAAAAACCTTGTGTGTGCAATCTGCGTCTTACACAAGGTCTGCTCATTTGCTAATCTAAACTACTGTACAGTAATATTACTCTCTCACATACTTTAACTGTAACTGCATTTTGTTGTAACAGCTTTCTATAGCAGTAGTGATGTGGCCAACCTCTACTTGGCTAAAGGCAGCGATAAGTCTCTCCATGACATGATCATATACCAGTCCCAAACCATCTATCCTCTCTGGAATAACATGGTTGATGCTGTCAGGTCAGTGGCTTCAAATGATTCAAATGATTCCTGTTCTTCAGTTCAAGCTGTGGTTGACTACAGTATCATATTACATTATGCAGGGAAGGGAAAAACCAGAATGAGAAGACGTTTGGCCTTCCAGCTCAAGATATATTTCAAGCTATTTACAGGTTACTTTTTTATTTGTTGTGTTAACTTGTGTGTCATTATTATACATGTAACCGTTCACCAAATGTATGTGCCTGCTTAATCAGTGGTGTATTTAGCAAGTATAGAGTGATTTTGATTGTGAAACGTACTGCTGCTTTAGATCGGAAGAGGAGATGCTGAAATTTATGGGTTTGATGAATTCATCGTGGGTTCTGGATGGACATGATATAGTGACAGCTTTCAACCTCTCCTGCTTCAAGACAATGATAGATCTGGGAGGTATGGTGATGATGACTTTTAGACTTCATCCAGTATATTTATGAACTTGTATCATTTATACATGAGTGTTTTTCTAAGAATGCATTATGCTTCACAATCCTACAGTTACTCACAATGCTAAAGGTTGTCCAGTACATCTACAATATTATACTGTTGGCAACTGAGAGGCTCCACAAGAATAATTGAGGGTTTAGGTGCCTTGCTCAAGTAATAGTAGTGAATAATAGTCAATCTCCGGCACACATATTTTATCACCCCATCCAGAAACATCAAATAGGTGACCCTCCAGTTAGATGCCTGCATCTGTTAACACTAAACTGCCATAATTTCATTCACAAGACAAAATCAGAACAAGTAATGTGAATTTTCGGTTTATCTAGAATTAAATATACTGTACCTGGTCTATCACAACTTTTACCACATTGTTTACCTCATTAGGTATCATTGCAGGTTCTCTATCTGATGTGTATTGTCACTGTATGAAACATATTTGTGTTTAGTGCATCCACTTAAACACAGATCATCATCATTATGCCATAAACTGTTGTCCTACTGATGCTCTCCTTCAAACAACCATGCACAGACAGAGGTGCATGATTGTGGTTCTGTCTTTTCCAGGTTGCTCTGGCGCTCTGGCTCGTGAATTAGCTAAAGCCTACCCCTCCTCCTCAGTAATAGTGTTTGACCTTCCCCAAGTAGTGGAAACAGCCCAGAAACATTTCTCTGAACAGGATGATGCAATAGTATTTCAATCCGGTGAGGCAATTTTAAAGACAGTTAAAATGTTTTTAGAAAAAGTAGATCTAATGCGTAATCACATGGTATCTGTGGTACTTGAGAAATCTCTAATTTACATTGTTTTGTTATTATGTAGGTGATTTCTTCAATGGGGAAATCCCATCTGCTGACCTGTACATTTTAGCAAGAATCATTCATGACTGGAATGAAGAGAAGTGTCTGAAACTGCTGAAGAAGATTTATGACAGTTGTCAACCAGGTATTATTATTATTATTATTATTGATAGCATTTATAGTACTTATATAGTTTGATCATGTTCATTAAATATAATAATAATTAAAAACTCCCTGTTTATATTTCCCCTCCCTAGGTGGCGGGGTTCTGCTGGTAGAGGCCATGTTGTTTGAGAACAGACGAGGTCCTGTCATGGCTCAGATCTTCTCACTCAACATGCTGGTTCAGACTGAGGGCAGAGAACACCCACCCTCCCAGTACTCCAGCATGCTCTCCCAGTCAGGCTTCCACAACATACAAGTCTGTAGAACAGGGAAGTCCTATGATGCCATTCTTGCCATCAAATGAGCCTGGGTCAAATATGAAGGTTTAGATTCTAAACCTTCATATTCTAAACTTGAGAAGGAGTAGAGGACATTGAAGGAAATTCACTTTGATTAGTTTGGAGTTTACATTCCTGACAGTGTGTTGTGATGCCTGTATGTACACCATGTAGTTTGTATGTGATGTGAACTCCTTTTTGTGCTTGCATCAGAACTCTAGATGTTGCCCGGGTGTGAATCTGTGATAAAAGAACAAAAATGGTCTGATCACCATGTGAATATGGTTTACTCAGGTTCAGACTCTGTTGATATTACATTGACATAACAACGCGTCATCAGAGCGGAGGGAGGGGCGTCAGCTGCGACTCCGCGGCTCCGCCCACCCCCAGGGGTAAGATTTGTGATTTGTGATTTGCTCTCGTTCACTGCAATGCAATTTGCGGCATTTTCAAAACAATATTGCGCAGAGTAGCGATTATCTAACGTATTTGCAATGCCATACGTTGAAAGATCTGTTGCCCGCGGACAAGGCACGTTACCTCCGCAAGTTAGATATTATCGGCATAGGTGTTTGCCGTATGTGATTAAGGATTGGAAAAAGTTGCATTGGCAGCCATAGAAAATTCTGCCCGGGGTAAAACACCGGATGTGATGTTTTTGGGCGTTCCTGTCTTGTTAAAAAACCGGCTGTGACGTTTTTGGGCGTTCCTGTCTTGTTTCGTGTCAGTGTATAGGGTCTGGAAATATCACAGTCTTGCTCTAAACACATATCTAATAGTAGTTGTTTTCTGTATAGTCAGGCCTAATAGTAGTTGTTTTCTGTATAGTCAGGCCTAATAGTAGTTGTTTTCTGTATAGTCAGGCTTTTCTTTTCCTGTTTTCCCATGGTGAAGAATGTAGTGGCACAAGATGGCATTCCTGCTAAGTATAAGGGATAGTAGATTTTAGCACTACATTGGCTTGTTTGACTATTGCATGTGTAATTAGCGAGGTGTGCAAGATGGGTGACGGGCTAATTCCAAAACCGATTGAGTGATTATTAGTATTATTTTATAAAGTCATCTGTCCATTCCAATAGCATATGCATGATGCATCCATCCAGTCACATTAGCCTATAATGCAATTTACTTATTTTGAATAGGCTACAGTGATTTTCGTCATCTCATTAAAATATCTTGTAAGACTGGTGTATATCAGAGCAATTTTGTTCCTACTACGCAAAACTTCACAAGGGGCGTTATTGGAGTTCTGTCTTGATTGTCAAATTGAAGGACAGTTGCATCACGCATATTTTGAAAATGGTCTGTTTGCTTTGTGGTTTCGTGCTGCTCTGCTCATAATAGACAACACATGTCGCAACCTAGCAGTTGTAACTTTTCTTCCCTTCTTTCTCTCCCGTTGCTTTTTTGTATCGTCAACGATTCATCATAAAGCAATGGTCTTCTACTGACTACTAGTCTATAATATATCTGTGCGAGAGGTTATGGTGCGCTCTAATGGCGAAAGGCACTTACTACAGGTAAATCAACGATTGGTTCATTTGGTTGTGGCGAACGACTGACAGTACAGTGTGAGTGTCTGTCAGGCAGTAGAATTAAAGAATTTCGGTGTGTGTGTGTGACTGTGTGTGTGTGTGTGTGTGTGTGTGTGTGTGTGTGTGTGTGTGTGTGTGTGTGTGTGTGTGTGTGTGTGTGTGTGTGTGTGTGTGTGTGTGTGTGTGTGTGTGTGTGACAGGTTCCAGCTCAAAATGTGTCTGCTCATTTCTTTGAGTCATCACTTTCAATTTCACGTTTAATCTGTCCTGTGCGAGTTCTCTCTCCTGATTGGATAAAATAGAAGATAAAAAGATCTGGCGAGACTATGGAAAATTTTCAGCTATTTAACACTTATTTGAACCAAAACAACATCACTTATTTACCTATAAGCCACACACACAAACACGCGCGCGCGCACACACACGCACACACACACACACACACACACACACACACACACCCACACCCTTTTGGGGTGTGTAAAAACCACATGGTGCTGTGACGACCAACTGGCCAATCACAACGTCCTCGTGTTCCTCCAGGCTATGGGAGGTAGCCATAGGGGATGTAGCCGTGACGTCACGCCAGTGTGTTTGTGTATGTGGAATGCGGCTCGAACGAACGGAACAAGTGAAGCCTCTAAACTGCTGCGCTACAACACATCAAATTCAAACTGCACACCTTTGCAACGGCCTGACGTGCTCTGTATGTACCGTCCTACTTTCTTTAACAACTCTTACACGGATTTAAAGCGTATACTCTTTGTTTTTTTTCTTTTCACCTGCAATGTAAATTCCTTATGAGTCTATTTGAGTGAGTTTTTTTTCTTCTTTTTTTTGGTCCTAGTATGGTCGCAACTAGCAGTCCGCTAGGAAAACGCGACATCGTCATTTAAAATGGCGCCAAAGATTAACCTGAACCCAGTGGATGACTGGTGGATGTGTCACACTGTGCATCAATCCATCACAAAATACCACTCATCCACGATCAACTACATTGTTGCTGCCCCGTTACATACATTTAGCGAATCTTAATAAGCGGCACCTTGTCATTTTGGCATTACAGTAGCCTGGGGCTAATAACTGGCTTAGCTCCATGCTAACATGCTAGCCTCTAGTACCACCGTGAGCCGCCAGGTTCAGGAAGATGCAGTCTATTTGCTGGAATGAACGGCTAATGCTAAAAGCTCATGTGTGTGTGTGTGTGTGTGTGTGTGTAAACTACACAGTATAGGCTATGTGAATCTGCAATGACAGGTTTCTGGAAAATCCCAACTAACTAGCACCGTAGTAAGGCTAAGCTACTCACTCGTTTACCAGTCAGATAGTGAGTTTATATTCATTGCTGGTGTGGCTGGGCCTGTGGATTACATAACGTGCAAGTGTCGTTAGCCATTTGGCTACTACTAGTAAGTAAGTCCAGTAACGGGTTAACTGCATTAAAAACTGCACATCATCTACTCGCATGTACAAATTATGATGGCAGCAACATGCGTACAGTACTTTTAACAGCATTTTAACGTCAGAGAACGGAACACATAAGATGCCATGTCAGCCATACGCCTTTTGCTCGGGCTGCCTCGTTACGAGTAACTTTTCCAATCATTCCTGTTATAGAAGCGCAGCTCTCGAGTACGTATTGTACACTAATATTAATACGAATAATTCAATACTTTGAACTTCGCATATGGTACTTTATTTTGCCCCAATTGTGGCGTAGCCAATGCTGCAATCCGCAATGTTTAGACATGCAGAGCAAATTTGCTCTCAATTGCACTTTTACATTATTCATTTACTTACAATTATTCTAAACGTAAGGTTAAATAATAATATGAATGTGAAGTCAACGCTGCCTTAATCATACGATAGAGATAAAAGGTACCCTATGCGCCTGTGTCACTATGACGCGTTGTTTTCTCATTATTGTGCACGTGGCGACTTGACGCTGTTGTCATTTCCAGGCAGCTACGCAGGGGTCACTGAGTGTAGAGTAGCAAAGATGACTAATGCTATAGTTTAATAAGTCTATCTATGCTATGGTCACAAGACACAATATCAGGTCAACTCCACTGTTGTGTTTCGTTACCAGAACCGTGCTACGGCCAGTGGTCTCATCAACAACCTGTGTAAACTAACATGATTGACACAAACAGTGTATGGTAATGGTTCTAATGTTATGTTGCTTTAATATGTTATAACAAATTATATTCCAATTGTTCTATATATTTTTTAAATCTGATATAGCAGTTTGTCTTCTGTAAACATATTAATTAAAAAGATAAATTGCAGTGAAACCTGGTGTTAATGTTCTCTATCAATATTTATTCAGTGGACAATTTCAAACATTGTATCACACTAGTCTGAAAGAATAAAACATCTGTATTATTATTTTCTTTTTTTTCTGACTTGTGCAATGTGTGACCAAACTGTACCCAAGACCATGAAGAGAAGCAGGCATGCAAGCAGCAGTGAAGACTCAGACAATGGAAGTAAGTTTACTCTTCTGGGCTGTCTGGTGCAGACATGACTCATGGCCAAAGTATTACACAGCCATTCTGTAGACCATCCAAGGTTGCTGGCTACCACTCTGTGTTTCGGTTCATTTGCTCCCCATGAACAACGGAATGAAAGAGTTAAATTTGCAAGCACAAAATAGTAGTAACTATAACTAATCTTAAGTAGCTTGTCAACCACAAACCACTAGTTACCAGACATGAGCACAATCTATGACATGTGGGGTTTTAAGCATTTGTTGAAACTGTCTTGGATGAAAATGCAGTTACAACGAAATGCAAAAAACATGTGCATTACATCATATTATAATCCTGTATCTTGTTCTCTATCAGGTAACTCTACATGTTGGTCCCAGCACTCTAAGTCACAGCCCAGGAGAGGAAAGGGAACGAAACCTTCTGAGGTACGTCTTTTGAGAAACTATATGAAACATGAAAAACAGTTTTTAATCTAATTAAGGTTTGAGGGTATTTTCTGTCATCTTGATCGCTTTAATTGTTTTTATTGAGCACTTTGCCACTTAAGAGTTTTATCTCATGCACATTAGGTATTTGTTTCTCATTTATTTCTCATCTGAGGTTGTTTTATCACTTGCGGCTTGGCTTTAGTTGTCTTTTTTTTCTGTCTTGTTTTGTTTATGCATTTTATCCTTCTGCACATACATGTAACTGTCTAGTAACCACATGAACCCTAGCATCCCTATTCTGACCCCGGCCAGCTAAGGTCAAACATTGACTCCCTCTGGCGCTTTTCTAGTTCCCACTCTGCCATTCTCCCTGTGTCCTCTCTTAGATTTTGAGATTTTGAGTCCAACTAAACCCTATTATTATAACACAAGTTAAATATTCACGTCTATATGGGTCAGGTTTTTCGCACAGACTTGATCACTGCCATGAAGGTTCATGATTCACACCAGTTGAACCCAGATGAGTACTACATCCTGGCTGATCCCTGGAGACAGGACTGGGAGAAGGGGGTTCAGGTTCCTGTCAGTCCCCAGTCCATCCCTCATCCAGTAGCCCGGTAAGACAACCAACACATTCTGAGTTTGCTAGGCTAGAAATACTGTCCCATAACCTAATGACTGCAGGATTCACTTTCTACAACAGTCATCTGTTGTAAATGTGCGCTTGAGCAAGACATTCTACATTTCTACTGGCATTTTATTACTTTTATTTAGTAGTTTATATAGCAAGTCTGAGCTTGTATTCTCAACCTTTTTATTGAATGGGTGAAAACAAGCAATGCACAGATCTTAAATCAAACGTCCTGTTTTCCACAGGGTGCTGGCAGAGAAGGGGAAGGAGGTGATGTTCACTAAGCCTAAGAAGCTGATCAGGATATCGCGCTCTGAGTCTTTGGGCTACGTGGACATCCGGACACTGGCCGAGGCGACGTGCCGCTATGACCTGGACGAGGAAGATGTGGCCTGGATACAGATCATCAACGAGGAGTTCAATGAGATGGGTGAGTGGGGTTAACCTGACGCTGCCAGATCCAAGAAGCTTGCTACACAAATTTGTTTCACAGCTTATTGGGATCTGGGATCGCGGAAGCAAATTCGATGACGGGGCTGTTCCTTTTTTTCAAGATACTTGGTAGATGATTGGATGGGACCGTCTGTCTATCACCGTGTGGGCGTGCAAACACAACCAATCATATTGACGTGTCTAGATGGCTTCACATCCGGTTTCGCACATATCCCGCCCTTAGCTCACGCTGATTGGTCCGGTACGGAACGGATTTTTGTCAGCTCAACTCCCTGAGAGATCCCAGATGAAGGCTGTGTTGGGGAACATGGTTACCCAATACCGCCCTCATCTGGCAGCGTCAGGTTAGAGTGGGGTGGCCTGAGCTGGGCACTTTGGTTGCATTGGTGTGTCACAATGTCAACTTATGAGCATCTTAGTTCCCTGCAAAAATCTTAAGTTTTATAAAAAAAAATAAGAGTTAGATAAATGTGATGTGGGGGGTTTGCACTTTGCAGTGACTTTTCCACTTTCAAATGACAGATTTTGAAGGCAACCTGTTAAAATAAATGTAAGGCAGACAATATGACCAAATGCTGTCCAAGCAATACATGCTGTAATAAATAAATAAAAAGTCATTAGTGAAATCAATACAAATACAGATTTGCATAATGGTAAAATCAATCAAGGGACAGATTATTCTAACATATTTAGTCGTTGTGTTTTTAGGAATTCCGGTGCTTGACGAGATCACCATGGAGAGAGTTATAGAGGAGTTTGAGTGCCGCTGTCATGACAACATGACACATGCCACGGAGACAGAGGAGGGGCTAGGCATCGAGTACGACGAGGACGTGGTTTGTGATGTCTGTCAGTCCCCTGATGGAGAGGACAACAATGAAATGGTGTTCTGCGACAAGTGTAACATCTGTGTGCACCAGGTTGGTTAGGCATGTCCCTTCTTATAGAGCCATTTTCAACTATAGCAGTTCTCAAATGTCAAGGACCCCCATAACTGAGAGTTTACAAATGAACCACTGATATATGCATTTATTGTGCACATGCATAGATACATACAGAAGTGCACAGCAGAATCCTTTGTTAGTTTTTAACTGTTAAAGAAAGTATTACTAGTACTGCAATGTACAATTATGGCATTATCCAGAGTGACTTAAAATAAGCTAATAAAATAATACTATTAAAAATACAAACTACTGTGGTTACCCCACTACTAATCTTGAATTACTTGTATACCACAGCTACTATTACTACCAATACTATTATTAAATAGTACTATTACTATTATGAAAAGTAGTAGAAACAAAATATTGTGCAATGTATGACGTTTCACAGCATAAGCTCCCCTTCAAACAGAGTAACGTAAACCTTAGTAAAATGTTAAATATATTAATAACATGGGGAAAAGAATTTAAGAATAAATGTTGCCATTTTAACCCATTCTGACCGGGCACCCATTTTGGTGTCAGCATCATGTTATGCTTTAGCTATTTAATAGCTATTTAATAGCAGATCTACAAGCTCATATCGCGCCACCGAGTGGCGCGATACGAGCTTGTAGGTCTGCTATTTTTTGAAAAATCGAAGAACGACTGACATTTTTAGAATCTGTCATCTCAGGTCAGAATGGGTTAATCAGACCAGTGTGTGTCCAGTGGAAACCTCATATGAATCTGATCTCAGGTCAGAATGGGTTAAATGTGCATCTTGATGGTAGCATTTGGCATAGCATGTACACACCCTTTTTTCACATACTTCTCAAAGGATAGAACATGGTGTTTGTTTGTTCCTTGATAGGCGTGTTATGGCATTCAGAAAGTCCCCAAGGGCAGCTGGCTGTGTCGGATCTGTGCCCTGGGCATCTTGCCAAAGTGCCAGCTGTGTCCGAAGAAAGGTGGTGCCATGAAGCCGACTCGAAGTGGAACCAAATGGGTCCATGTTAGCTGTGCCTTGTGGATTCCAGAGGTGAATCTGTTTAAGTGTTTGCCAATGTTAAGTTATGTAACACATGAGATGAGTAAAATAATGATGTCACTGAATCACACAGAGCGACATTGATCCTATGAGAGTACGAGGGTATTATTATGGCATCACATACAGCAATGGTTGTCATGCAGTCTTCAAATCGTTTTTACCCTGTAATCCTTTTTCCGATAGAGACCCAACACTACAACATAAGAAATATCTGTGTGATTCTGTGGTCGTAGGTGAGCATTGGGAATCCAGAGAAGATGGAACCTATAACCAACGTGTCTCACATTCCCAGCAACAGATGGGCACTGATCTGCTGTGTATGTAAGGAGAAGAGAGGAGCATGTATACAGGTACTGTAACTGTTAAAGGTTAACTCTCTTGACCTCACACACCAGAATCAATACAAATACAATTTGTGACCACTTTATTTTTAACGTCACGTTAAGGGAGATAATCTCATCTATGTAAATGTTAATCAGAGGGTTCTCATAGTGGTGTTCAGGGATCTCCAGGGGACTTTGTGGGATTCCAGGGGGCAAAATGAGGAACAGATTGTTCCTTATTATTTTGGGGGATCATATAACATTTGAAACGTTGTTCTTCAATGTTCACACCAAAGAAAGGTAGCCCAGAAAATTCTATATGTTTGTATCCTGCTGGATTACATAACATGCTTTGATCTTTACCGCATGCTTAGGGCCTTAGGCTATGCTTCTCTGTAATGGACAGTGGCTAGTGATATTTGTGATATGTTGTTGCATTTGTTATTTGATGCTGGATCAAGTAACTTTATTCTCTACTACTAAAGTGTGTTAGAAGCTGACTGTCACACACACACACACACACACACACACACACACACACACACACACACACAATGATGTCAGAGGAGATCAGGTACCACCCAGTGGTTGCCTGACCACACTACAAGTAGTTTGGAACAGTAAGCTAAATGACCAGAATTGTTCTGAAGCAGTTTTCACTAATTACATTCTCATGATACAAGGTTACTACACACCTATTATCAGGTAAATTAATTGTAATATTTATTTTATTGTAGGTTTGAAAACGTATTATGTTAATGCCTGCTCTAGCCATATATACAATTCTAAAACAGTTTGGGGCATATGACCCAAAGCTTTGTTACCTTTTTTCAATAAACTTTGATCTAGCTCTAGGGAGATTTGGATCAGTTGATGTAGCACTCGACCACAAATGATCAAAGATTCCTTTGTTTGTGCCCCCACAGTGCTCAGCGAACAACTGCCGGACTGCCTTCCATGTTACATGCGGCCTCAGCGCGTCCCTGGAGATGAACACCATCCTCACCGAGGACGACGAGGTCAAGTTCAAATCCTACTGCCCCAAACACTCTGAGGCCAGAGACTCTGGAGGAGAGGAGGAGGAGAAGGAGGTGGGAGACGGAGATAAAAAAGGCAAAAGAAGAGGCAGGGTGAGAGAGGACGACGACCAAGTCTCTTCCTCTTCCTTTGCTCTTCCAGAACTGCCCTCTTCCAGAGGTTCCACTGGTGAGCCGGAGGCCCTGAGCAGCCGACAGCAGGAAGAGAAGAGGGTGAACCTCCGCAAGACGAAGCTCCAGGCACTGGAGGAGGAATTCTTCCAGTTTGTGGACGTGGAGGAAGTCGCCCAGCACCTTAAGCTGTCCCAGGAGGCAGTGGACTTCATGTACCAGTACTGGAAGCTGAAACGCAAGGCCAATTTCAACCAGCCGCTCCTCACACCCAAGAAGGATGAGGAAGAGAGCCTGGCACGCCGCGAGCAGGAGGTGCTGCTTCGTCGCCTCCAGCTCTTCACCCACCTCCGGCAGGACCTGGAGAGGGTAGGTTTCCACATTCTCCCTCTATTCAAAAACGCAAGGCCAGAGGAAAAAAGAGCAAGGTCAAGCATAGAGCAAGGCAAGTGTTTAAGAGCAGGACCAGCTATTGCAATGGGTAGAGGATCAGGGCTAGAGTGTTTGCTGCTACCTGCAGTTGGATAACAGACAGAAGGAAGAATGCACTGAGAACAAATCTTTCTATAAATAGACAAAAACTGCCTTCTCCATAGAATGTTAAGATAAATACCCATTAAAGTGTCTGTGATGTCTTAAACACTGGTCTCACTTCCTTCCTGGACTACATGTTGTCTCAGTAAGACAGCCCTCTCCCTCTCCACAAGGTGGGGTGAGTGCAGCAAAGCATTAATGGTAATTGTAGTAATATAATATAAGTAAATATCTAAAATCACATTGCCCACATAAAAACCCCAGGAGTGTTTCTTGTCTCCCAAACATCATTCAAATAAGTTCTGGTCGCAAAAGGGGTGAAGTGGCCCGTTAAGAATGATTTATTATTAGCTTGAGGTTATGGTTGGGTGACGATACGAATCTATCGTCAATTGTGATTTTACGAATCCAATCGCCGATTATTTTTATTAGGCGATTCTTTGCGGCGATTCTTTCTTTTGCAAAATAGCATTAACCTACAGCAAAATAATAATAAATAGTGTGAGCAAAATGCGAATCAATTTGGGCCAGCAAAGTCGTAACAGCGGCCGGGTGGAAAGTGGAAACCTTATAATGGTATGCTTCCAGAGTCAGTCCCAGCAGCAGCAGAACGGGGGAACAGCTCACACACTCACTCTGGGCTGGCTGCCTGGTTGGGACCGAGGGAGGCTAATGTACTGTAGCCTACATGTTGTTTACGCTCCGGAGTCCGGACAGTTCCAGACCCATGCAGTTTAATAATATACAGTCACACCAGAATGCACACATGCTGTTTTGTGTCTCATCACAATTGTATTGTGCTATTGACAACGTGAATGAACACCAGCACTTAAAAAACAGACAGATCTGCGTTGCAAACGGTGCTGCAGAGACGGGCGCGTCTGCGGGTTCTCAACGCGTCCCCGATGCGGCACATTGAGAGCTTGTGGATTTGTCTTTTTTTCGACTTGCGACCCACTGTAAACTGTAATCACATTGCACGAATATATCGTCTATCGTCTATATATCGTCTATCTGGGCCAGACGATGGCCGATTGGAAAACTTTGCTATATCGCCCAACCTTACTTGAGGTAGAACGTTCTTTTAGGATTGTGGTTGACAGTGAGGTATACAAGCACCAGGTGATCACTACAATATTTCCTGAGCCAATTAAGTGTGTGACTGGTGTTCAGACAGCTCCCTCACTTTGTTTTCTTCACCTATGTATGATTGACTGACATTCACGTATGTTGTATGACATGATCGGACACCATCAACATGAAGGCAACAGGTTATCTGAAATAGGGTTGGTAGGCTCTCCTAATTTTGTCCTGACTTGCTGGGTCTTCAGGTGCGTAACCTGACCTACATGGTGACGCGGAGGGAGAAGATGAAGCGCTCTCTGTGGAGGGTTCAGGAACAGATCTTTCATCACCAAGTCAGACTGCTGGACCATGAGCTGCTCACTGGTGAGTGAACGGCATTGTATTTTCTTTTGGGCTTCTCAGATGAATGGGTTAGGGTTAGGATATGTTTTCTTTTCTTCCTCATTCATTATATTTATTGATAACATATTTTCAAGAATAAAGAACAATGGCTACAATCTCTATTTTGTGAGTACTGTATGCTTTTACAGTGTGGCCAAAGGCAAAGCCTTCAAGAACAGGGTCCCTACAAATGTAGAACAATCAGCTCGTTCCTCTATGTGCATGACATCATGAAACAGAACCACTCCTGGCTATGAATAAAAAACAACATGAACAACAGTATGTACACACAATGCCAAAGTGAATCTTGTGATGAGTGTAAAAAAACAAAACAATACATATAATACATACACGCACGTGCACACACAAACAAACAAGAATGGCTCTGTCATGACTGGCAGGTGCAACAAGCTCTTGTAGCACCCGTTTTTGTTCGTTTCTGACGTTCTTTTGTTGGTTCACTCACTGTTTTGTTATGATTGTCTAGCTCCAGTTGGCTCATAACATTAGCTTCTGTTGCCACTTGCTTCGCATTGCGTCGTTCAAAGTATGGGTTTTTAATGCCGTTCAGACTATCATTGGCTTAGGAGGCAGCCAATCACGAGAAGGTCTGACTAGGTCGTCACTAAAGTTGTCATTATTGTCGTCAGTAATGGTGGGTACAAATGTAGTCTGTGTGCTTTTCAAGCACCTGGCAAAAACGTATTATTCGCTGTTCTGACACAGAATATGACACTTAAATGCATTACTGAATGCTATTTCTAGAATTGATTGAACAAAATCACTTTTTTTGCTTGAACTTATCTGATCGTTTTTTTCCTCTCCACAATTCTAATATGTTGTTGTAGGTGATGCCTCAGCCAAAGACTTGGAAAAAATCTTCTCCCTGGGCTGGTTATCACACCAAGACTCCCAGTCTGGCTCTCAATGGGGCCACTCCAGTCTAAAGACAAAATGTGGCTCTTCAAAGCACGAGAAGAGAAAAGGCCTCCACAGGAAACATCTTCCCAATTCCCCGCAGCCTCAGAAGGACAGCAGCAGCAAACCACTGGATACAAAGGATAGTGAGGGAGCAAAACTCAAGGAGTCAGTGACTGTTGAGGTGAATGCCTACAGCAGAGTTCAGAACATGGATGATGACCCGGGATATCAGGGGTTTCACTACTCAAAAGGTCAGAAGGCTGAAGTTCGGGAGGATGCAAACCACGTCAAGATACAAAAACCTGAGAACAGGGCAGAGACCAGGAGGGAGGCCCCAGGGCCAGAACACCACAAAGAGGAACAAGAGATGAGGAGCAGGGAGGAGGAGCTGGCACTGACCAGACAGAAGCAAGAGAGCGACAACGAGGATGAAGAGGAGAAAAGGAGAAGGAAGAAAAGGAAGAATGAACCCACAGACAGTACTCCAATCCAAACAAAAATAAGACTGGGGTTGAAGCCCCTGGAGAGAACGGTATCGATTCGACTGGTCGATATCAGAGCCTCTGACTTTGACGACTACTCCATAAACACAGGAACAGTCAGCAAAAGCCTAATGACCTTTGACCCTTCTACCAACATCACTACAAAAGCCAACAAAAACCATAGTGCCCCAGACTCCATTACCACAAAACCAGGCAAAGCAAACGTGATCCTGGAACACTGCGGGTCCAGTACTAAACCCAGTGGGTTGCTGAGGAAGACTCCGGCAAACAACTCCTCATCCTCTTCCTCCCATTCAGCTTCCAACGGCCATCTCAAGAACTGGGGGAAGTTTCGGATCCCTAAGAGGAGTGAGAGACCTCCTGGGGTGGCGAAGGAGAAGCAGGAAGGTGGGGCAATTGAGCCAGCATCCCTGCAACAGCAGCAACGCAAGCCCTTCCTCAGGCCACCACCAAACACGCCAGAGCCCTCTTACCCCAGAACCAGGCTCCGCACAGGGGCAGAGAATGAAGCCTTCACCCCTTCCTCCAACGCCAAGCCGAGTGACGATGAGGTAGATCACTGCCTGAAGAGGTGCCACTCTCATCAACTGAGGGGGGACCCGTCAATCACCCGTCGCTACGGTAACAACATCATCCGGAGAGGCGTGCTGGCGTCCTGATGTAACTCTGGCAGAAGTTCCGAAGGTTATAAGAACGGCAGGTTATGTTCTCAGAGTTCTAAGAACACTTGAAATAAGCTGCACTGTTTATTGGGAAAAAAAATAAACTGCTGGTGTCTCTTTGTAATCTTTATTTTTCTCGTAAAACGAAAATCATTAAAATGCCTAGATTAAACAGAGCTGATATTTATTTTTTATTTGTAACATAATGTAAAATACAAATTTGGAAATATTTTACTTTTAGTTTTTCTTTGGCTAGTTTTTATTGGTTATTTTCATAGAATAGAAAGATGTCAAGTTGCCACCTAACTCTTGCTTAGCTAAACGCTTCATTTTGTGATTGACAGTTGTGATTATTGCTTGGGACCATTGCATTGTAATTTTTTGTTTTGTTATTAAATAGTATTACACTTGCTGTGAGTCAGTTGCACTTAGTAAAAAAAGGATAAGAAACATTGCATTGTGAACTCAATATCACAGTATATCAGACAGAAATGACACAAACTCTACAGTTTAAAAAAATTGTGAATGTCAGTCTACATTCAAACATTAGATTATTAGATTGCCATTGTTACAAATGGGGTCATTTTACAAAAATAAATCATTAACGACCGTTTGTCTGCTGTCAGAAGCACTCGAGTGTAATTGAAATTTGATTATCTATCCATCACGTGCCTATCTTTTATTTCAAGAGTTTGCACTAAGACAGGAAGGCACAGGTATGATGTTTGAGCTAGAGTTATTTTTACACTGAAAAAAAAAGCGTTTTTTGTACCTTTTTTGGGCCGCTGCTGTACTACTGTTATGCAAAAGGATTTTGTTTTGTCATGTCTTAAGATGAATAAAATTCTTTCTCACGCGGCACACATTTGATTGGTCTCTTTGCTACTAACCTAATCTGTGTTCCCAGAAGTTTTCAGCGGACTCCACCAGTGGAAGAACTTGATGTTTGAACTTGTGAATCAATACCGCCCCCATCTGGCGGAGTCAGGTTAAGTACACTAATTGGATTCCATAGAAGCCAGCTTTCTCCTGGATAATTAGTGTGGTTGCCCGAATGGGCAACCAGACTCTTGTAACTGTGACACTTTATTATTTCACTGGAGTAGTCTTTATTTTGACGCTTTATACCTCCCACACTGTACGCTGTACGCACTTGAGCCATATGTCAAATTGACCGGAAAAATCGGGAATCGTGTGCTTGTATTTTGTTAAGAGAAATGTTGTATAGTTTAATTGATATGAATTTATTAGTGAATTAAATTTCCCCATTGACATGAATGGGAAAAGGCAAAAATTCACATTCAAGTATTTGTTCCTCGGAGACTGTAATCACTATAGTTACAAAACTTTTAGGGATAATTCAACATTATCCCTAAAATTATTTAACCCTACAATTTTATCGGTCGGCCTCATGGTGGCGCTATAACAGCCCACTTTACCTTTTGGCTTATAACTCTTGAACCGTAGGTCGTAAAATCTAAATTATTTTTTCCCTGGATTCCTTTGGTCATTTCCGCCATGATAGATTTTCCGCCATTTTGAATTTTGTCCAAAACACACTTTTTGCTTTTCCTCCTACAGATTTTGTCCAAATCTCACAGAAATCGGCACACGTGATCTCTGGACCCATCCAATTAAAACTGAACTGCAGAATTTTGAAAGTGCGTATCGTTCGGCCGTAATCGTCTTCCGAAGTTAGTAGGAGGGGCCTATATCACAAAAAATGCCATAAATCACGAACGGAATGTCCAATCCATCCCACATTTCAATCACATGTCCGGGGTGGTTCAATCAACCAAGTTCTAAAAGCAATTCTATTTTCATCCATAGGGGGCGCCGCAAATGCGAGAAATGTAACCGTTTGTCGCAAAAACATGAATTTCGGGGGTTAAATCCCCTCCGAATTACTTACGCATGATCTAAGGCGTGACTTGAAATTGTAATTGGCTGGCAATACTAGTGGGAGGGGCATATGTAAGCCACTGCGGCAACCACACTCTGCAATTTTTTTAAATTGCGAATTTTCTAGTTTGGATTGTAACTTGACATTGCTTCTTTCTTTGTGCTGTGGCTAGTAAACCCAAGCCCTACTAATAAAGTATTTTAAAATTGGTCAAACTAGCAATAAAATAATTGATTATTGTACTCCGAAACATCTTCCATAAAACCTTAAAGGACCTATAACATAAAATTCAACTTTTTCAATTTCTTTTGTGTTTTTGGGGCTCCCATGTGTGTTTTCTATCCCCACAAATAACCAATTTTGAACAATCAGGCCTTCATGTCATATGGGTGTTTTAATGGAAATTGCTCTCAGAAACAGCTCGACTGATTTTGGCCTCATCGTGATGTCATCAATGCCACCCTACTTTGTATAATTCCTCCTTTTCTTCAGTCTTCAGTTGCAAATTTGCATTTCCACTTTGTTTACAATGTCCACCATTGTTGATTTTCCAAGCTGGCATGGAATGGAAACAAGCCTGGTTTTATCTAGCATGAGTATTATAATGACTCAAATATTAAATAATCTGCATATCAGCACCCTCTCCACCTCAGCTAAAACTGCTTTCAAAGTCCAGAAAGAATTGACAAGGCCTGGTTATATCAGAGTGGTGATTGAGGCTCAAACCAGCGACGTAGAGTCTGTGGGGGCCACGGGGCCATGGCCCCCATGAAGAATCCTAGGGCCCCTTTCGGCCCCCATGAAGATTTTCGTGGACATTTTACATTTACATTACATATTTTCTGGGAATTCCGAAAATTTTGGACCTCTCCGCCGGCAATCTGAGAATCCCATCGTCAAATATTCGGGAAAACAGCGCCTCCCCTGTTGTTCCTCAGGCAACAGTCTGTCTTGAGAGACACCGGCCGTCCAAGAGGTGTTAAAAAGTGCTAATCTGTTTCTTTTGTAGTTGTTCTTGAGGCGTGACATAAAGGGCGCGTTCGGAAATACCACACCGGAGCACACTCGCCTATTAGTTTGCATTGCACAGTGGGCTCAGTGCGCTATTTCCGAACGCGCCCAACACTGATCAAGAATTCACCAAAGAGACCTAACCACAGACTAGTGAGACTACACACTGACTCGAGAAAGACCCATATCGTCCAAAATAGGCTGATCAGTCGCTGTCTGTGTATAGGCTAATTCAATGGTAAAAGTATGCTAAAGAACTCATTTTTAGACCATTTGGGAAATAAATAAATAAATAAATCCGCGGCGACAGTCCCCCCCCAACGCAATTCTGTAGCCTACCCAAAGGTACCCAAGGTACGCACCCGCCGCCAGCTATGATCTCTCTCTCTCTTTCTCTCTCTCTCTCCGTATCTCTCTATATCTCCCTCTCTCTCTCTCTCTCTCCCTTCCTCACCTTGGCTTGGACATTGGCCTATAGAAGCTGCTTTAAAAGTACCAGCGAAAACAACTTATTTTTTTCCGCGCTGCGGCGGGGGGGGGGGGGGGGGGGGGGTGCGGGGAGGCGGGGCTGCGGGGGGGGGGGGGGCATGAGGATTGATCAAACTCTTCGGCTCTGGCTCAAACCATTAGAAATAACTTTGAGGGACATAGACAATACGATTATTAAATATTAAAAGCAGTTTTAAAATGCATGTTATTTGTGCTTTAATGGTCAACCGTCTCGGATATTTTATAACAGGCAAAGGAGACAACTACTTGTGGAAATAGGAGCCCCACCGAGGACTCATTTGAGATGGTCAGGAGTTCGTGTGTGTGTGTATTGTATATGTGTGTATACAATACACACACACACACACACACACACACACACACACACACACACACACACACACACACACACACACACACACAAACGCTATTATTTGATTTCTTATGTTGAAATAACAGAATACAGTAATTCTGTGAGTTATGGTGGAGTTGCAAAAACAAAAAAAAGCTATTAATAAGTTTCGCATCGCATGCATAATCGCTATTGCTTGAGAGAGAGAGATGGTCCCTCTTTCTTAATTGAGCGCGTGACGCAGACGTGTACGCTCAATTAAGAAAGATTTGACGCAGATGCGCTGATGACGCCGGCGAGGTTCAGACTTCTGACTCAAAGCCTCAGAGGGGAATTGTTTTAACATGTAGTTCAGGATGGAGAGAACACTTTTCTCCTACGGTCAAAAAGGCAGGGACTAAGGACAAGATGAGCAGCAGGAGGAGTACTAGTAGTAGGACTAGGAGAGCAGGTACCGGAATGCTTTTTTTCCTCCTTTTTTGGGAAAAGGGTGGGGGGGTGACCCGCCCCGCCCGCTGCACGATAATTGCGCTGACAACCGCTGGCCCGCGCACCACCGTCTATCCCTTTTGCACAGTATTAAGGTCAGAAGGTCTTTTATGCTATTGAATGTGTTTTGTGAGTGTTATTCTGTCTGGCTGTTTCATCAGATTTGTCATCCATGCCACGGTATCTAAATTCTAAAGATATTTCCTGCTCACTCTCAGCTTGTATGCCATTGTGGCTCAGATAATGAGTCAGTAATAGAAGCTTGTATAGGTTCAGCACTCAGTACATTGCAGTATTTTTTATGATTCAAAGTTTATTGCTTTTTAGTAAAATATTTGAGTACTTTTCCCACCACTGCTGAGTTGTTAAAATAGCTCAACAGAATGCAGTTTTCAAGTAGGCCTACGGGGCTCAGCATATACTTGATTAATAAGATCATTTAGAAGCTGTCATTAAAAAAATGACAAATGTACTTAAACAAAACCTTGTATAGACCTACTCTTGGTTGTTTAGAACTGATATAGGCTTCTCAAACTAATAAATGACTAAGGGCTGACATTACTAAATACCTCTGTTTGCTGTCAATGAAAGAGTAATTGGTTTTCAACACTAATCTAAATGTCAGTTGTGTCATAATGAACGTTGGTCATCAGTGCTGACAGAATGAATCTACAGATATACCATCTGTAGATTCATTCTGTCAGGAGAGGTGTTTGATGTGCATTTTCATCTTTTGACCTACCAGCACTCCCTTGAACCTCAAATATGACCAACAACTTTGTATTAGTGTGAAAGGCTTGGTGGTATGAGTAAAGCTGAGACAACTCAAAGGTTGTGGGTTTAATTCTTGGTCAGTGTGAATTCACACTCTTCAGGGAGGATCATGGAGGGAGCAACTTAAGAAATGTTTTATTATTAGTTGGATTTCATTGAGACAGTTTCCTAATCATTAATGTTTTTTTTTTTCACTTTTAGTTGATCAGTGTTTTTGTTTGTTTTTTATCGAGTGAGTTTTTAGTTTGGTTGGGTTGTTTGGTTCGAGTGAGCTTTGAACCTACAGTATGACCTTCAGTATGTATTAATCTATTGAGCCACATAATGGATAATTGGAATGAGAACATTATATTTGACCTTTTAGAAATTAGATGGACATTGGACGTGTTCTTTAGGAGTGTTATTTTTTAAACCCTAAACCTTATATCTGTAGCATGAAGCATATATGCTTACTGAATATAAATGAGTAGCCTATATATTGTTACTGCTGTGCTGGACTAGGAACTGCATCAGTGTAAAAGGTGTACAATCCACTAAAATGCACGTTATGGAACACCACTTTGAGTCCAAAATGGTAATGGCCAGGATTTTACTCCCGGTATGGGAATAGCCTACACTACAGTTTATTTAAGGACCACAATGTAAACAAGCCACTAGGGATTTTTGTGTTATCCTTTTAGCATAACCCATGACTGTAGGCTACTACCTGCTGCACTGCTGATAAGCATGTTTATAAAGTATTAAATCAATCAATAACATTTATACCACCATTGAAAAGTATGGGCAGGCCCGTTTATGACATTCTACCACAACGGGAACGGCATAGTGTGCTGTGCCCATGCTTTGGCCAACACCACAACAAAATCTGTTTTATCTGCTATGACATTTTTAGTTAGGTGGCTGCAGATTGTCCTATCCGCCCTGGCAGGACAAGAAGAGCTGTTGTCCAGAGTCTCAACACACGCTGCTGGAAAAGGAAGATCAGCATCAACATAAAGCTTGTCAATGTATGGAGGCACAGTGCTGTAACATATCATAATAGATGCTTGTGTTGACACTCTGGACATGACAAAACACAGTGATGATTTAGGTTGTGTTATCTGCTGGTGTTGATCCACTGACAGTGAAAACGTAATGGTTTCAACGCAGCCATCTTTTTAGAGTACATTGTGCTTCAGTATGTTGACAAGCTTCATGGAGATGCCAATTGTCCTTTCCAGCTCGATTTGGCACCTGTCCACAGAGCCAAAACTACTGTCACTGGTGTACTGACCATGGTATTACTGTGCTTAACTGACCAGCCAACTGGCCTGACCTGAACCCCAGAGAATCTAGGTTGTATTGTCAAGAGGAAGGTGTGAGACATAAGACTGAACACCACAAATTCATTTACGGCTGTTATCAAAGCAAACCTGGGCTTCCAGAACCTCAATGCTGAAATTGATAAAATAATTTGTTCAAAAGTAGCCCAGACCAAGTATTAACTGCATAGTGCTATACTGCATACATTAATATACTTTTCAGATGGTCGACATTTCTCGCTTTAAAAATATTTTTTAGTGGTCTCAAATAAAACACTTTATGCACAATGAATTGATACTATAAGAGTTTCACTTTTTGAATTATATTACAAAATATTCTAATTCATTGAGATGGACCTGTATATCCTTTAATGGCATGCCAGTTTGTGCAGGCGAAGTTGCAGTAACCAGAGTTGCTTACATTATGACCAATATAAGTTATATTAACATTCTTGCTACACCTGCATTCCCAACATCATGCTCATCATTGTAAACAGCGCAACTGCAAAATGAGTTACATCCGATTCTGTTCAATATAACCACTACATGATTGTAAAATCATGATGGAAGAAAAGAAGCAACATGCAGCAGATGCGTGTTTGAGCTCTTTATTGCATGATTTAACTGACAAGTAATCCTGCACAAAATGGTATCAGCAATGGGTCAACAAAAACAAAATAAGTATTGGAAAACTGTATATTTACAATAAAAGTATCACTATTCCCACTTATACATTATGTACACATTAGTCTCTGGTTTACTATGACAGTAGTTACAGAATGGAAAATTCTAAGCACACATGTATGCTTCAGCTCTACAGGGAATTACAGTGCTTACAAAATATAAAACAACTGGCTGAACTACATTCCCACAAATCATGTTAGGACGATACATGTGTACGAACGTGGATATAAAATAAAATCTGCACCAGCGGAATGGGGTGTGTGCATGTTAAACCCCATACTAGTAAAATAAAAATGTGCCATAAAAATAAAAATAAACGTCCTGTTCGGTCTGTTTAAACAAACTGAAATTGAGTTTCAAGTTTTTTAATTTAGATGTTTTCAGCAAATAACCCAAAATTGACCCAAGAGCTTAAGAAAAAAAGAAAGTCAAAATTAAACGGTCTTCTTGACCACAAGTAAGCCAGGACAATCTAGAAGTATTTAGACTCACATTGCCAAAGGCAGAATTTCTCATTTTTCTATAACTTATTGTTGTGGCGGTTGCTTGCAATGTTAAAAAAGTTTAGTGTCATTGTTGCATCATGTGCCAATTGGCATTGGAATGGTAAGGGTGGTGATATTATTTTTACAGTATTTGAGTAAAATGTAAATATAATAAAACACTGGCAAGGATCCTCAAACTAACAACCTAGTGTCTACACTCACTTTGTGCTCAAGAAGACCTCCCAAATTGTCATCTTTTAGACTCGACTATATTGTTTCCAATACAGATATACAAGTATAAAGTATAAACCTTTGCTTTGAAAACTACTGATTTCAGATAACAAATGGCAACCTCAGCTGAAAATTAAATAACCATACCAATTTCAATCTTAAAAAACAAAAGCATAATGTGTATATCTCCAAGGTTGTATTCCTTCATAAAATGTCTTATTTAGCACTGTGCAGACAACCAGCATGTTTCACTCTGTCCCAGCTGAAATTACACTGCTGTTAAAGTACCTAAATAGTGTTGTTACACTGACTGGCCATATACTGTAAGAGCCTGCAAAGTGGAGAATTATACAAAGGCCCTTTCCGTGTTCACTGGGAACCCCACATTACAAACAACCTCATTTTTGTACTGTTGTGTAAATGAATGTCCATTTTGAATTCCTAGAAGCATAGACCTTTCCCCATTTCCGCCTTTCAGCAAGCCATGTGGGAATACAATGCCAATTTCAGTCATTGGGCACATGGGCACAGGCTGAATGGCAGCACCATAGGCTTCAACATACATACATACGTATGTATGCTTATTAGGTACCAGAGGATGGAACATTTTGAAGTTTTATTATTTTTTGTACGGATTACAAGGTTTCGAGTTTCCATGTTTGAAAAAGGTAGCTTTAGACATCAATATTGGGGGGGGGGGGGGGTGTTCTAGTGGACGCAGAGCCATAAGGGTTCACTTTAATACTTTGATTCTCTCATCCTCAATTGTTGCACTGCCATTCAGCAAAAACAAAACAAAAAAGAAATAAAATTAAAATACCATTAAAGTTAAATGAAGAAATATAACTTCTAAAAAATGAAAGCAATAAAAGGTTGTAAAAAATAAAACTTACTCGTCTACATTTAACGCAACCTAGGGCTACTTGACGGATAAAGTCAGGTTGTTTTGAGGCCTAGCCATAGTGTCTTGGCATTTATCGCATATATTTATATATATAAAAAAGATTCGATTTGGCAATCTGTTAAGTTATACAGACTTTTAAGTAATCATAATTTTGGTCTTTGATATACATACAATCCTCAAGTTCAAGAAAATCTATGTTGTAGAAGTTTGAGGTTCAAGTTAGCAGATTATAATGCCGTTTAGTCAGGGTGAGTTGTGCTAATGCACTCTAAGAGGTCAAGAAATTCTACAAACCACAGATAACCAGCTAGCCCCATTTTGGATCTTCAAAGTAGTAGTTTGGTTGGTAAAATCAAATGTCAGGTGATACAGCAGGTGAGATTTGACCACTTGTTGACAACACATATAGACACATATAGACATAGTTACTATTATTTACTTTTTTACCTGTTCTGTTCTCGGGTGCATTGTGCTTTACCACAGGATGTTTGTCTCGGTGCAGACGAGTGTAGAGAGAGATAGGAGGGTAAAAAAAACACAGAGTAAAATAAACAAAACAAAATGTGAGCTAGACGCGATTTCAGGGCCCCTTGGCACATGAAAGTTAAAGGACTATCCCTGATGAGGAAGGAGAGATGCAGTGCGTTTTATGTGATTTTTTTAAAGACAATTATTTGGGGGTGGATACATAATTGTTCCAGTTCTGTTCGGGTCCTCTAAGGCGTTTGGGCTTTAATTTTCCCTTGTTTTTTCCTAGACCCCTTGGCCAGATGTTTATCTGGCTCAGAGGAGGCGGCGGAGGAGACCTTGGCCTCAGCCGCCCGAGAGTTTTTTTTGCTTTTAGTGGGACGTGAGGCTGCTGCTGCTACAGCAGCCTCTGGAGCCACCGCCTGGGCCTGAGGGCCCGTGGGGTCCTCAGTCCCATTTGGCTCTTCGTGCTCCATACAGCACAGCTGTCCGGTGAGTGGCCAGGGCCGCAGCGCTCCCTCTTGGTGGGCCTTGCAGAAGGAGTTGGGACAGAGCTGGCAGAAGGCCTCAGAGTTCTTCCCACAGACGTCGCAGTGGTGCCAGGGACAGTCCCAACGTCCTGTACACACAAACACACACGTTTAAAGCAGAACTGTAAACACATATATATATTTTACCAGCTGCTATGCAATAGCAAGCAGTCTATAATCGATGTGCAAGCTAGTCTTACTATATAGAGTAATATAGTAAGAGTGGCACGACACTAGCGTTGACTCCCATTGTAACAATGGAATGCGGAAGTGCTCATTCTATCTCAATGGGATAGTTTCAGCCATAGGAGCAATGTTTGGCCATGTTAGAAGCAACAGTATCCAACTCATTGAACTTTAAATCATTATCATGACTTGTCAAATAACATTGACAGTTATGACAGATGACTAAATCTTGCCAGACCATATACCAGCTTAGCGACGGTTTCTAGCCTAACATTGGACAATCACTTTCAGGATGGGGTTTAGCGAATGGTCCATTGCTGCTTTCTTTCGCCCCTATAGTTGACTTACCAAAGGGTCTCTTGGTAAGGCCCAGACAGGACAGGTGGTAGGCCTTGGCGCAGGTCTTTTTACCACACAGAACCAGCTGGCCTCCATCACTACACCGGAAACACTCATCCTCTGACTTCTTCCCCTCACTTTTCTTCTTTTTCAACTTCTTCTTTACCTTCTTCCCTTTTGGCTCAGCAGTCTGGCTGCTTGAGTTCTGTCGGATCAAAGACAGCAAAAAAGAAAATCAATATATACTGTATAATAGCATTGTATAATCTGTCTATTGACAAGCACTTTATGACAACCTAAATAGGTCAAACATGCCAGGCTGTTAGTAATACTATATATAGGACGCTGTGATAATGGTTAAGTGAAATTACTTTAGGCCGGTCGCCAAGGAATCCGCTACAGTTGGGGGCACCGCAGCGACATACTGTTTTCTCGTTGCCGAGGCAGTCTAAGTTGTAGTTAAATGTCAGCTCAGTCCCTGGAACAGAAAAAACAAAATGTATGTATTATTAGTTTGTTACTGTTGTTTCAGGAATAGAAACATCTAAATTAAGTCACTTTCAGACACTGTATTATAAGTTTTCCAGGCTTTAAATGGAGGAACTGTATGTATGAACAGAACATTCCGGCTGGTGGGATCGGACATGCAACATACTTTATGGTGGCAGGACCCTTGAGTCAAGTCCGGGTAATGTCTGTTTGTAATATTCACAGATCCAACGGCCATGAAATGGCTCATAAGCTAAAAAAAATAATTAAGGTCTCTTTAGTAATTGTAGACATACTAGACAACGATAGACACCTGCGCTTCCCACAGTGTCTGTGCACTCATCTGTAGTATCTGTACAGAGACCAATGTAAATATCACAGTTTGCAGGACGGCTTGATGAAAAAGTAGATTGTAGCTAGTCGTCCCCTACAATGGTAGTTAATTCTGACCTGCAGGGATGTCGCAGACAGCAAACAGGCCAACCCTGGTGTCTCCATTCACTGTCCATTTCTGAGTCTCACAGTTGGGTTGGCAGCTGTGGTTCATAAACCGAGAGTAGTTCCCCTTCGGACCAGCATCAATAATACGATCCTGGCAGGATAAAATTATATGTTGAGTTGAACTGTCATTCAAGTACAAGAACCGGCTGGGCTCATACATCTGAGGTACAGCGTGCACAAGAATTATGATGGCCTAGCAATTTGCAAGATTAGCTGCGGACAGACACACACACAGACATAAATGCAAGCTCTTACAGAAGTTCTACATGTGGTATTGACTACTGTAATGTCACAGTTGACTAGAGTATAACATTCCCAATGCAATACCAGTTACTTGCTCTACCTCCAAGAGAGGATGACTCTGCTACTGAGGAACAGAGCAATAACTCTCTGTGGAGCTTATCTTTCATTAGCCACACTAACATTGCTCTGCTTTTAAAGCCTCCCCTCCAGTCAATTTTACTTCCCATTTTCCTCATCAAGTCACCAGTACTGACCTTGTCTATGGTGAGCATGTAGAAGTGTGTGATGTTATTCTCCTGTGCGTATCTGATTCTGTTATGGCACTCCTCCTCGTCAATCAGCTCCCCGATGTATTCATTCACAAACTCCCCCTGAAAAGTAACGTTATACATCAGAACACCGTTCTGTTTTGCTCAAAAGGATAGAGCATGGCCCAGGCCGTAGCGTAACGGTCTGGGCACCGGACTGGTAATCCAGTCGCAGTGTGCCGCGGGTTCGACTCCCGGACCCGACACGGCCTTTACTGCATGTCATCCCCCCATCTCTCTCCCGTTTCCTGTCAGCCTACTGTCTGTCCCTTCAAAAATCAATAAAAGGCGTAAGCCGCAAAAAAATATCTAAAAAAAAAAAAAAAAAAGGATAGAGCATGAAATTGTGACACTAAGAGTGTCGGGGGCCTTCTTTACATTGAGCACCCGTCACATGTGTGACCTTGTATAGTTCTGTGGTGATAAAGCAGTAGCAGTAAATGGCATAGGTTTGGTTCTCCTCACCTTCTTGATGTCTCGGAGGGACACCAGCCCCCAGCCCTTGCCGGCTGCCTTGATGATCTTGGTCTCAGGGTAGAGGCGTTTGGTGAAGTCCTGGTTGCAGCAACGCTCGCCATTGGGACACACCTCGGGGTGGCACTCGTACAACAGCATGCGGTTCAGACACTCTGATTCAAAGCCGCAGGGCCTCTCATCGGAGGGCTTGCAGTTACACTTTGGAATCTCAGAAATGTCGGCCGTGTAGACCTGCACTTTACCGCAAGGCTTGTTCACCTGCAGAATATTATGAAATCATGGGTCCAACATGAATGAATGAATAAATAAATAAAACCGAATATCTAATCTCAGTCATTCTACGGTATGTCAGGTGTCCAAGACGTATATATCACGTATGACTCCAAAGCTTTCAGCCAGACCAAATCCCCATTGACTTAAATTATGAAATTCAAGCTACGTTTCAGAATCAATTATAGTGGGGAAAGCTAATTTGCCAGTTAAGAGGTCAACAAGCTGTGATCTTGGCTGCTGCTTAAAAGATAGTCCTTTGGTTTCATACCTTGATAAATTTATACGGAGGTGGTTTTTTGTTGTTCTCCTGCGCCTCTTTGGCCTCTTGCTTCAACTTGATTTCTTTGAAACGAATTTCAGCCTCCAGCAGAGCTGTGAAAACAAATCAAATTGTCAAAACACAATGTTGTTGATGTAAAAGCAACCATTTAATTCCTTCAGCTATACAAGCCTGTCTCTATTGTGTCTTAGTCTAAAATATAGCCAAAAGCTGACTTTGAGAACTTAAATCAGGTCCAAGTCTGTCTGTGTTCCCTGGTGCCTTTTATTGAATGTGAACCAGCAAAAATTCAATCAAAGTACATGTTATCTTTTATGTTTTAGATCTTCACCATTCTTGAAGACTTTCCCAGTAGTGGCACTCCTCTGGTACTTGCTGCCCCGGTCTCCCTCCATGTACGGGAACACACGGCCCTGGTGTGTCCAGAAGTAGTCCTTGGAGCCAAAGAACTTGACGGGGAACTCTCCGATCTCGTGGCGCAGGTGCTGGATGTTGGTGGGGATGTTCCTTGGGTGCTGGATCTCTGCTGGCCACCATCTGAAGACGGGAGGGCAGAGTAAAAGATCAGAATGGCAAAGTTTCGAACTCAGTCACATTCTGCTGGAAACACGTTTGGTATTAGGTAAGTGAACTCTCTGTAAGCAGATTAACATGAACCCATGGCCATTTATGTAAAGTGTTAGAAGACCATTCAATTCCTCAATAGTAAGAATTTAAAAGTATTCAAGCTGTTCTGCTCAGACCACATTCTTAGACCCAAGAACCTGCTGACCTGTAGGTTCCCAGTTTAACCCAGACGATATCTTTGTATTTGGGTTTCTTCCCAGCCCGGCAGTCATTACAGAACCAGCTCCCATCAGGCATAGCGATGTTGAGACACTCTGGGTGGAAGGCTGCGGGACACGACTCACAACACAACAACTGGCCTCCTGTAGAACACAACAGACAACTTTAGCCTAATGGAGTCACGTGTGAGGTGAGGAGTCTGATTTTCCAAAAGGATATCATGTGCATTTGATACACACCATCACTCACAAAACAAACATTGAAAATCAATGACTATTAAGTTAGACCTACAAATATGGTTATTTTAAAAGTAAACTAAAAAAAGCTAACTAATGATTTGACAAATAAACAATTTATGATCCTATGTATTTCATAGACAATTCTATAAATTAACAGGAACAATAACAGTATACTAAAGGCCAATTTATGCTAAAAAAGACGCATCACACAAAAAAGTGAGGTAAAAAATGTCAAAGGTGTGTCACGGAGGACATTCACAGATGGTGACGCTTCATAATATGTCACATACTTTTATGTTGGGGAAGATGAAGTAAGCTCCGTTACCTCAGAGCCGAGACCACGTTTGCATCATTCGGCAAGTCATACTGTATGAATTTGTATGAAAGTGTTGTGAAACACGTATTGTGTATGGTTTGACACTTATCGCTCCAAGCATAAATTGGCCTTAGGAGTTAACACGTGTGTAGAGTATGGCTGTGAGGTGTACCTTTAGAGCAGACGAAGCACCAGCTGACGTTGACGTGGCTGTGGTGACTGTAGCCCTTCTTGGCACTGAAGTGGTTGGTGCAGATGATGGCGTTGTTGGTGATCATCTCGCTGCCTGCAGCCATGCACAGATCGCCCATGTGGTATGCCACAGGACAGCGCATGCATCGCATCATTTTACCTGAAAACACAGAGAACATGAGTTGGTGCGTCAGCTAGCTCAGGAGGTAACAGGGAGTGCACGGCCAAAAAGGTTTGGGGGCCGCTGTAGTAAAGCATCAGATGTTCTCGCAATGTTGGTGGAGACTGGACTCACCCTTGGAGGACTTGGGGTTGGACCTGCAGCTATAGTGGCAGCTGAGGCAGATGTGGAGTGGGCAGCGGAAGCCCTTGTTGTCAAAGACGGTGAGGTGGCTGAGACGGACACATGCCTCGTGGTAGAACTTCCCACAGTGCTGGACATGACAGCGACGCACCTCACCCTCCGACTTCTTACAGGAGAAACACGAGTGGACTCCTGGAAGGAAGAGGCGAGAAACCAAAGAGAGTTACAAAGAGAGGTTTGACTAGTCAAATACATTTAATATTTGTAATTATAGCACTATACCACCATCACAACTAGAAGATGGACTTGCATTATTATCGTTTTAGCTTTTGTGTTTTTTTATTGACTAAAATAAATATATTAGTATGATGATTAGCCGATCTACCAGCTTACAATGCGTCCCCCCCAAGCTGAGTGAATCTGGCAGTTTAACAAATTCCTACTACTCTTAAGGCCCACCCCATCTCTCTCACCTGAGCTGCAATCCTTACAAAGAATCTTGTCTTCAGGTTTCGTCATCATATCCAGGCCTAGGCAGTCTTCAGGTTTCGTCATCATATCCAGGCCTAGGCAGTCTTCAGGTTTCGTCAGAATATCCAGGCCTAGGCAGTCTTCAGGTTTCGTCATCATATCCAGGCCTAGGCAGTCTTCAGGTTTCGTCATCATATCCAGGCCTAGGCAGTTTTCAGGTTTCGTCATCATATCCAGGCCTAGGCAGTCTTCAGGTTTCGTCATCATATCCAGGCCTAGGCAGTTTTCAGGTTTCGTCATCATATCCAGGCCTAGGCAGTTTTCAGGTTTCGTCATCATATCCAGGCCTAGGCAGTCTTCAGGTTTCGTCAGAATATCCAGGCCTAGGCAGTGTAGGTGAAACTTCCCATAACACTGTCCCTCACAGGACACCAGGTCTTCACCCACCTGCTCACACAGCTGGGGAAACAAAACACCTCAAAGTCATGGATACTGTAGATCACAGTAATTGGGACAGCAAAAAATAAATAAATAATCCGAGGACCCGTTTCTGTTGGTAATAACTTGATTGTGAATATTTACTCGAAAATCCCTATCCCTTGAAAGCCGGTTATTACAAGTTAACTAACCTGGCAGAAGAACTCTTTCTTTGCGACATGGTTTCGCTCTCCCTTCTTGATGCCATCTAAGCTGTCACTTGGAGAATCAGGACACCCCGACGCTTCACTCCCAGACACCTGTGGAGATACACAGCATTTAGATGACCATCTTCCCATAACCCATTAAGACCTGAGGACCCGATTCTACAAATGTCTTCTAAATCAGTTTTCTGAAAAACATGATTCTATGTCATGGTTCTTAAACATTTTGTTCTAGGGACCCCCAGAAGCAAATATTTGACTTAAAAACATTTGATGTGAAATATTATTATTATAAGATTATCAGGACAACAGGTGAAATTATGTGGAATTCCCCTTTTAATCCTACCTCTCCCACCTCAGGCTCAGGACAGGGAGAGGGCCGTCTCTTCTTGTTCTGGGTGGGCGTGGTCTGACCGTCGATGGCCTTCTTCCTCTTCCGCTTTGGCTTCTCTGCTGCTTGGTCCTCTACACCTGAGAGAGGTTTACATTTACTATATCTATTTAGACCTGTTCCACCTATACATTGTTATACCTTTCAAGGACAAGCTGGTAACGCCTCTGTGTCATTTTACTTGTTGCTTGCTATAAATCGATGTCTGCAGAAATCTCTTATCTCCATATTCTAACTTTTCAAAAGTAGTAGATCCACAGGCTTGAAACACGTGTTTTGAGATTGTAGATCTGCTACTTTTGCTATTTTCTCATTTGAATCCTGAAAAGTAACCGTTTTGGACAATTCCATAGCAACATTTGCATTTAATTTAAAAGTATCGACTACATTGATTTACCAAAACGCTGCAGAGATGCTATTATTTTAATTTACTACAGTTCATGCCATTTAATCTAATCTCACACTTGTAAGTCACTTTGGACAAGAGCATCTGCCAATTACCTGAATTGTCAATTTACCTGGGTTGGCTGCCTTTGACTTTTTTGTTGTTTGTTTCTTGACATTTTCTACTTTGACTGCTTTCTTAATGTTTTTCTGCTTTTTCTCTGCGGTTCCTTCGGTTGATAGCACCTGGGAGGGGAAAGATCTATTAACTGGTGAAGATTAACATTAAGAAATTATGAATGTACTCGACTAAGGACTCGCAAGGCACAGTCACAACCCAATATTACCCTTTGTAAGTAGTTCATGGTCCATAACTCTTTGAGATTCTCAAACCAAATATATGGTTGACCACCTTTTTAGAAACGCTGTACTGGAGAATACAGTCAACTCACCTTTTGTTTCTCAGAGTCTTTGTCCATTTTACGTTTCTTTTTAGGTTGTTGGTCCTTCTCCTCTGCCATATTTTCCATTAATGGCCTTTTAGAAGACTTCTTAGGCACTTTCTTAGCTGGATATGTCAAGATAAAGAAAATCAAATGTAGTTAATTGCACCAATGTTATTGACATTAGCCTAAATTAAACAATACATGCCTGCCAATATTGCTTACTGTGTTCCACACAGCGCCTACTGACGCATACACACTATTGCCTATATGATAAATAATGTATCTAGAAAAGCTTTAGCAACAAAAAAAAAAAGATTATTATGTTGAGATGAATGTTCTCGAGCTATTCTTACAAGACGTCCACATATTTTTTCCATTTTCTAGAAATGGTTAACGGGAATTGAAAAGCCATTTACAGATACTGGCTATCTGAAAGCCACCATGTAAAAACAACTGACGTGGAATGGAAATAGTACTCCATCTCACCTGTGGAATCAGTCTTCAGTTCCTCTTTACCTGGAGTCATATTCTTCTTCTTTCCTTTCTTTACCTTATCAACTACAAGTGCAAGGAAAAACAAATATTTCAATGGACCCTTTTCACAGCAGTCTTAGTTTCACAGAATACAACTAAAACCACTTTTCCATTAACTGGCCCCACTGTTTTACCAGCTAAAAAGAACAGGAGCTTCAGATGATGACCTGCTAACTGATCCAGTATTTCGATGGACCAACCTGAAACAGCAGTTAGCATGGGTGCCAAAGAATCAGCCGTGGAAGAGACTGATTTTGATTTACTTTTCTTCCCCACCATCTTGCTTGGAGCTAGAGGCGGCTGTTTCAGTTTTCTGTTTTTATTCTGCTGCTTAGGTGGCCCTTTCTGTGTGTCTGTTGGAGTGGTAGCATCCTACAGAAAGAAAAGGAATTTCCTTCATTGAACAGTAAAAATACAAAAACACATGAAACAACTAAGGTGAAACCATCTTGACAGACATGAATAAAAACAAAGTCAGTATTCTCCTTACCTTTGAGGCATGCTCTGATAAGTCTGGTTGAGGTGTATCTTTGGAAGAACTATGGGCTTTTGCCTTCTCTTTTGACAGATTCAAATTTATCTCCCCTTTTCCCTGTTTTTTCCTTTCCCCCTTTTCATTTTTCCCCCTGGGTGCTCGTGTTTTTTTCCCTGCTGAAGTGCTGATGTCTTTTGACGGAGGGACAATGGGAGCAGGTTCTTCTACAGGGCTAGTGCTGGTCAGTTCAGGGAGTGTTGGGCTCAGTCTCGAGTCTGTTTGGTCTCCCAGGTCTGTGTCTTTACTCTGCTCTGGTCTCAGCTTCTCTAGAACATGGGGGTTCAAGTGCGGGCCGTCGTCGTCATAGGCAAAGGCAAATTTGGTCATGCGGTCATCCAGGGATATGCTTGTGGCTTCTTTAGCCTGGACGATGCCCATGTTCCACTGGGCGCGCAGTTTACGGGGCACAGAGGCAACCGTCTAAAAGGATATTTGAAAGAAAACACAAGATTAGATTTTAGGCTTTAAATGAGGCAAGAAAAGCAATAGCAGATTCACTCAAAGAATAATGAATGAGACCCAATGAAACAGTCAAACTTTTAATTAACATCTTTCTTCAGGTGGCACTTTCTGATCACTTGACTGGAGTAAGGCATTTATGTTTTAATGTAGGCCGACCTACCTTCTTATGAAGAACACGGGAGGCAGATTGCTTAGTGCCCTGGGAACAGAGTTCCTGGTATTGATCCTCTCCACTGAATGTCACCATGCTCTTCTCAAAGATGTATCCTCTCTCAGGAGCGTCCCCAAAGTACTGCACGTGGTACTGAAGACCTGATCGATTGTTACCTACAGGGACAGATAAAAAGTTAAATAGGTTCCCTCTGTTCGGTGTGTTTAACTTTAGTTCATCCAGTAGTACTGAAAGTGATCATGGAAATGGTGTTAGTTTTTTTGTTTTCGGTACCAGTTAAATCAAAGTTTCTACTCAAATGCTGCCAATTATGCCTTATTTCCTGTCATTTCCCTGGACACGACACTGGTATTTACCATTTTTCTTAATCTTTTTAATTAAGCATACACATTTGTTTGAGCTACTGCAACCTACAACCACAACTGAGACTAAAGATCTTATGGGAAACCAAATATGCAATTAGCCCCAAGCTATACTGCTACAGGAAACAGTCAATACGTGTGGAATGAATGATGCCAAATCATATGGACAGATGGTTATTACGCTAGCAGGAGGCCATATATCAAACCACATGAGAATTACAATTCAATTACTTGCAATTTTGGCCGGTCTAATTTAGTTAAACATCTGTGATGCGATGGGCCACTTGAAAATACTCTCGTCCTCATTGTTTCTTCAGCATCAACATAGGTTTCTACACAAGTCCTGAGACTAGATTACAAATGCCAAGTATAGTCACATTAGATCCTTGGTGTGTGTGTGTCAGACTGTCAGTGTGTGTGTGTGTGGGGGGGTTAATTCCTTGCTAAGTGTCCTGTCTAAATGCCCTACCTACACCCTGAACTGCATCTGCATTTAAATGGACTACATTTGAAATATTTCCAAAGCGCTTTATAACTCATGCGTTACATTCACATTGACGGTGGAGGCAGCCATGTGAGGAATCAACTTGCTTGTCAGTTGCAATTAGGGATGCAATGTGTTCTTGCTCAAGGACACTTCAATAATGCCAGGAAGAGTGAAGATTGAACCGGAAACATTCCAATTCTCAGTCAACCTCCTTGTGGTGGTGGGTCGTTCTGGTCGGACGGCAGCTAGCCTACCATGCAATATGTTTACCGTACCTTTCTGTTTTGGTTTCATGTGCTGGTTGAGTTCTGGGTCAGTGGTGACCATGCAGGGCCACCAGGGGTAACCAGACACCTTGGTCCAAACCACATCTCCAACGGAGAAGCGTACAGTTACTGAAGACCCCTCCTTCACCCCCGGTACAGGAGTAACCTGCTGAACAAAACAGAGAGATTAAGGGATAGATCATACGTAACAAATCTTAACTTAAATGTGGCAGGAAATGTACCAAAAAATAAATATATTTTTGATATCTGCTAAACGCCTAAATTGTAATATTTACAGTAATGATAATATTCAATGTAATGAAACTTTAATGCAACTCCAGTGCAAATCCCTAAGCCTAGTGCTGCACTTGTAAGACAGGTGGTTTGAATTCTAAGGACAGCAATATTACTTTACTTCACAAGTAAGTAGTTATTGTTTTTCCAAAATGTGAAACATTACTACATAAAAGTTTAAATGACCAAAAACACAGTTAACCTCATCTGCTATTCCAGTATCCTCTTCACTTTTAACTGGAACAGACGCTCCCATAGGGATTGTGTTGGTGGTGGAGGAGCAGAAGTTTGGTTGAGGCTTGGGTTTGTGCGGCCTTCTCTTCCTCTTCTTGCTTACTTCCTGCATCGTCTCAGCGCTGTTCATAATACTCTCCTTGGCTGTGGCGGCCAACCCAGTCCCATCCACGCAGCAGGGCTCAGACTGTGTCTGCGTCACCATCTGTGTAATCTTCACATTGAACTCTGGGTCCGAATGTGGTGGACATTTCCGTTGGTGGTTACCAGTAGTCGCGGGGGCTTCGCCCGCCTTCAGAATGGGGGGTTCGGGTGCACAAAGCTTGGGGAGTTTGTCCTGGTCACCGTTGAGCACACGAGAGGTGAGGTCTTTCAGCCTCTCGTGGTTGTGGTTGTTGTGGCCGGCCATCTTTTGCAGCAGCACGCTGTCATGTAGCGTAGCAGCCAGATGGGCAGCAGCTTTGTCCATGAGTAAGGTAGCAGGGTCGCCGCTCATATCCCCTCGACCTTTCCGTACACCGAGGACCTCTGGCAGCTGCTTCATGCTGATCGGGTTGACTGGCTCAGGTATTGAAGGCAGGGAGCCACCTTTGCCGTCCATCCCATCAAACACCCCACAGCGCTATAAGAGACAACATAGCTTTAGAATTATATTTTACTATACTTTAGAATTTACTGCACTCACACAAGTGAAATAGTATAAAGGTTTCTCGGAATGATCAATCAACAACTGCATAAACAGAATACATAAATGCAATGGATTTTACAATGGACCTTAATCTGGTAATGAATTACCAGGGAATATAGACAGTTACCAACATGAGATTGACAGCGACACAAGTTACTCTAAAGTCATAAAATAGTAAATCAATATATGGCATTATGTTTACAAGAACAGTGCAACAATAGTGAAGTAAACATGGAAATAAATAAGTTGCGATAAAAAATATATTTATTTGACCTAAGTTACTCTAAAAGGCCATTCCAAGAAATGTAAATAAGGCATTTGCTGCAGAAAATTTCAAGACAATTCACTGGTGAATAGATTGCATAGACTAGGCTACAGCTTTAACAAAATGGCACACTGGCTGAACCAGAGCTTGAAACCCCAAGCTTGGAAGCAACACACAAAACTGCACCTGTCATGGAATGTTCTAGCCACACAGAAGTCCATCTATTTTTCCATAAAAAATCCAGCTGATTTGATTAATCAAAACAAATCCACTTTGCCGTGAAGCAAACGCAGATCCAAAACGCCTCAGTGAGATCGCTAGCTTCATTGAGAGAGATCATAACTAACAGGTTGTGTCTCCAACACAACAACCCGTTTCTAACGAGGTCAAGCAAAACCAATTCTCCATTACATCCATGCATGCTTGTTCTGACAAATCCCACCACCTTCCTCTTACCACGGCAACTGTTAAGTTGTCTGTCTCCTATGGAAAATGCACCGTTACTAACTGTCCACAATCTATGGCATAAGTGGAAAACGCAGGGAAGCTGTGCTGTGATGATCATGCAGTGAATATCCAATGAGAGGGTGAATGAGTGGGTGGCCGCCGGCTGTGCCGCGTAACCACAGCATCACCAGAGAGAAAAGCCGCGGAAATGGAAGCAGCTGACAACACACTGCACTGCTTGCTGGGCTCCGAATAGTTGCTGGAATCAAATGGAGGCTGCTGCTCGTCGGTTCAACTGACATAAAGCAAATCTGTATGCGTGGCTGAAGACATACACGGCGCAATCCCCACTGTGCATGTATCCATCTGAAACTCTTGAGTGTACAGTACACATGTAACCATGGGTCAATTTGGTTACACACCCTCGGAAGCTAAATAATGAACACTGGGGATTTTACACTGTAGCAAATCTGTAGGATATATATATATATATATATATGGCCAGATAAGTAGTTTAACTGTATAGATTGCTGAATCAAACGTATATCGTACCTCTCAGTGATACCATCCAGGGGGGGGGGGGGTCTGACTAATGTCCGGAGAGGAAGCCACGATGTCGGGATTCAGGGACACAACCTCAACCTCCTTCTCCACACTAACTAACGTCACTCTACCTCTGACTGTCACTGCTAAAGTTAGCCTTTACCTTGCCGCGTTCCAGCAAATAGACAACACCGCCTCCCATAAACTATACGTCATTTACATGCAAACCAATTCACGAGAGTTGCTGAGAAATACAAAAATAAACGCGCTCTTTAATGGGCATTGTGCTCCGGTCATTTGGTTGAATTGTTTCTCAGATATTTCACTGATACGCTCAGATAACGGGCACCATGACAGCTCAATCAAAAAAGAGAGCCGCTATAGCTAGCTAGCATCCAGCTAACCCCTCCGTTAACGCTACATGAGAGGTGTTAGCGCTAGTTAGCTAGAGGCTTACTGGCATTTTTTCCCCCACTAGCTAAAATGGTTGACCTGCCCAGACAAGTAGTGTATTGACGCGTAGTCATTCACTTCTCTTGCACTAGATAAGATAATAATATGACGATCGCTTGTCATAATTACCTGTTGAATTGTCTCCTCCGTGGGTTAAATGTAAAATTAGTCCGTTTTCATTCTATGTAATGCGAACGGGGTTTCATTCACAACTCAAACTCTCCTCCCTACCAGCGCGAAAAATACTCACTTGCAATTGGTCGGGACTCCGCGATAAGTTCGAAAATGGTCCTTTCAAAAGGACACCCCATCGGCTGAAGGGACAGGTCGTCGTACTGCGATTGGCTAGTTGGTTGTCAGGGCAATCGCTTTTTTTTGGTACAAATTCTATTTCTATTTATTTCTTCTTCCTTTTAATAGCCTGATGTTGCATGTTATATCTCTTCAAACTTGTCACAGAGAAAATAGTACAGTAACAAACAGGCTTCTTCTGCCACTGTAGTTCATATCCAAATTTTCAACTTTGATTTATTGGTAATCAATACCTACTTCACTGTGCTCAGGACTCAGGTTGAGGTAACCTCGCGTCACCAGGCTTTCCACCTCGGAGGAAAAGGTTGAGGTTGTCCCTCCGTGTCAGAAATATTGGAAACCACTAACCAGCGCCTATAGCTTTTAAATTTAAAGTATTAAAAAACTGCATCATGTAGACTTACACTAGAGCCTGAATCGTTACACCTGTTTACATAATTGTGAACAGGTACATGTGCAATTGTGCAGTATATTATAATGTTTTATCAGCTGAGTGAGATTAGTTACAGAAGCGTACCACGTTTCCGGTAAAAAGTTACTTGTGGACTTCACAATAAAGGTTTATCAGATTAAATGTGTTGTCATTTACATTTTCATCCAAATAAGTGGACCATGTAAACGAGACGACTAATAATACAATATCCTAAATAATAATATGAATATGAATATGAATAATAACAATAACAATAATAATAATAATAATAATAATAATAATAATAATAATAATAATAATAATGTGATCATTGGAAGTGTGAGGGCAATTTGGTTTTATATTTACCCTATTGATTAATATTGCCCACAGACGCCATGCAACATCTATCTCACTTGAACAGTAATAGTTTAGATTTTAGATTTAAGATTTTAGTAAGGAAAAATGTCTCTGAAATGTTACTGTATATTAGTAGCCTATATAGCTTTAATTCATGGTTTGGGGTTTGGCTATGGCTATAATGGACATAGCAACACAGTAGCATGAACATTACCTCAAAGGATAGCAAGTTAATAGCAAAATCTTTTTTCAGATTGTTGACTAACTTGACTTTCAAAAGTCAATCGACCTGAAACATAAGCTTTTATTTTCAAATCATCAGCACGGATGTGGGTTGCCAAGCTTTGCTCGCTTGTCTGTCCAGTCATTATTAGTTCGACGTCATTCGTTTAGCTGTGGAGTTCGACCCGTTTACGACCCGGCGGGCCAGCTGTCATTACCATCGACCACAAGGGCAGCACACAGCAGGACATGGGACGAAGGAACTTCACAGATACTTCTTTATGTGTGTGTTAGCTTGTTAAAACGCAATAGGGACGTCGGTGGACCTCATGTAACTTGTTAGTCGTCCGTTAAACGGCCCCTGGCGTTTCGTTGTACATTTAACCAGAGCTAACTAGTTAGCTGGGTTAGTCTTCTCTTGGCTGTAACCGTCAACGTTAGCTATAGTGACACAAATGGCGTTAATCTTGTTTACCAGCAGGTCTCGACTACCTCTGATCAAAACATCCAGGTCATTAAAGAACGAATTCAGAAAAGGTAAGTGACCGGCGGTATACTTTTATTTAAATATTTCCCCAACTTACTAATTAATTAAGGCTAACATCTATTTGGTGGTTAACGTGTGTTAAAAGCTGTCATTTTTATAGGCAGATGGTGCAGAAAGATGGATGACGAATGATGCTGCGCTGTTGTGATGATGGCATAAATGCGCATCTTTTGTAACTATTTGGAAATACTGTCAATTCGAATTACCCAGTATTTATTTTTATATATGTATATTTTTTTAAATATGTAATAATAGGTTCACGTTATGAACCTGAGTCCCTTTGTGTTCTGGGTGTTTATACTTTTGTATGGCCTGTGTGTGTATATCACGTGCTGAAAGGGGGTCGTTTAAGGTACCGTCTGCACCTTCATAGAAAAGGAGGGGTGAATGAAATTCAGGTTATGTGAGGACAAGTTGGTTTCGGCAGCAGCATCCTCCTGCAGTCTGCTGATGGCACTGTTGGACTCAAGAGCTCTCGGGCCAAGGCAGACGGTAACGCAATTATGTTTTGCCCTCCCAAACCGTAACCGGACAGTACAAGCGAGACGCACATTTTGTAAACTGAAACGGGTTTATTTGATCGCGAGCCTCCAGTTCCCTGCATACAATGTGGAAACACTGAAAACAGGAACCTAATTCTTTGTAATAGCCCTTCTTCCCTTTGGGGTGGTGGTGTTCGCAGCCTAATTGCATATTTTACATACACTAATGACCATTTAGACCATTTGTTCCGTCCTTACTGTGTATTTTTAGAGGAATGTTCACATTGTAAACTCACATTAGTCGTCATCAGTTGTAGGTTGTTTTGGCTACCATGGCAACAACACAGACCTGGGTGGAAATTTCCACCAGTATGTTGGATTCCAAACTAAGCTAGCATGATGGGCTGCTAAGCTAACCATGGTGGTCATGATTCCATTAGCCTGACCTAAGCAGAGACATTTCTGGTCTAGAGGGGCGGGTCGCGCCTCAGAAATGCGCACACCCTGATTGGATCTCATCGATCTGTCCGTCACCCCCGGCCCCTCCTCTCCCCCCTAGTGCAGCGCTACGTCACATAATTTAGAGCGACGCCCACCCGGAAGGGTTGACTCCCACTTTTAGACTGGTTGAGCCCACGGCTTTTTCCAGGCTTTCATCTTTCGCGCAGACGAAATGAAAGCCTGGGTATCGAGGCTATGATTCCATTATCTAGCTGTCAGGCCTCTTGAGAGGCTTGACAGCTAATCAATCAATCAATCATCAAGTTCATGATGCAGCAGCTAAACTAAACTTTGAACTTACTTGCCCAATGCCCAGGGTCAGGCTCTTTTTCATTTTTTTAAAGAACAAGATTAGCTCTTTTCAGCTGTCTGTTCTAAAACAAATGGCGTTTGAGAGGCTATTGAACTTCTGTTCTTATTAAACTATATCCATTTGAAAGGGCGTTTGAGAGGCTATTGAACTTCTGTTCTTATTAAACTATATCCATTTGAAAGTGCGTAGCACACAGGACAGGATTGTTGGGGTGCAGGATGAATTCATGAATGGGCACTTAAAAAAGACTAATGCAGAATGAATGTTCAGTCTATACTTCAGACTGAGGACTGGCATGTGTTTATACACAGCAGAGTTGTATAGCTGGGCCTGACCTTAAGGTCATCATACACCTCGTGGCATGTGTCACTTTACTCCGCTTTATGATGACTGTCAGTAGGCTAGTTAGTGATGCAAGGAACGTAGTAGAATAATTTATTTATAGTTCTTGTAATATACTCTATGCATTGAGAGACTGGGGATATAAATAGATGTGAGGGGGAGTCAGGGAGAGGATATGATACAGGGGTGATTTGTACTGTCTGTGTGAGAAGTCTGAGAGCATGCCTCTTGGCTTAAGGCCCATTCAGAGAAAGCAGGGGCTTCCGCAAAGGAGGTTTGTGTCTATTTTAGCCTTAAATGACCCACATCTCAACCAGATGGTCCAAGCAGCCACTACAGCACTTGCTGTACAGTGTACACTGCATTCCAATGAGTGATACTGTACAGCAGCATCAATCATCTGTCAGAATTCAGCTCTGGATTTCATCTACGGTATATTCCAGACATTTAACTGACAGTCCAGAGAGGCTTACTGTTGACTGTTGAGCATTGTAGTTCGGGGGTCGGTAGTCTGTAACATTACAGAACATTAACTGTAATCATTAGACCATCCATTAAACCTTCAGCTCTCACTGGACCGGTTCGCAGCTGATTACGGCGGCTGGGATGAGGCCATGGTCCAAATTTGAGGCCATGGTTCTCAGCAGGAAACCGGTGGATTATGCAGTCCAGGTAGGGAATGAGGCATTACCCCAGGTGAAGGAGTTCAAGTATCTCTGGGTCTTGTTCACGAGTGAGGGGAGGACAGAGAAGTAGATCAGCCGGAGAATCGGAGCGGCAGGGGTGGTATTGCAGTCGCTGTACCGCACTGTTGTGACTTGTGACACAAATGGAGTTGAGCCGGAAGGCAAAGCTCTCTGTCTTCCGTGTGGGTCATGACCGAAATAATTAGTTCGCGAATACAAGTGGCCGAAATGAGTTTTCTTCGACGGGTGGCTGGCATTTCCCTTAGAGATAGGGTGAGAGAAAGACTCAGAGTAGAATCGCTGCTTCTTCGGCTGGAAAGGAGCCAGTTTAGGTGGTTCGGGCATCTGGTTAGGAGCCTCTCGGGCGTCTCCCTAGGGAGGTCCTCGACCTCCGGGGGAGACCAAGGGGCAGACCAAGGCGCAGTTGGAGGAAATGCATCGACTCACTGGCTTTGTAACGTCTCAGGATCTCCCAGGAGGAAGTCAATAATGTTGCTCTGGAGAGGGAAGTCTGGAGCACTCTGGTCTGCTATAGCTGTTTTCCCCACGACCCGACTACTGGTAAGCGGTTGAAGATTGGATGGATTAATCTGTCCTGAAATGAAAACGGTGAAAGTCCTAGTTCCTCTCCTGGTTAAGGTCATAATCAGTTTATATCAGTTACGGGTAAATAAAGTAAAGGCACAACAGGATAAATCAGTCACCACAAACAGAGGGAGAGCCACTGTCCGGACAGAGGAGAGCCATCTGCTGTAACATGTTATTGGGATTTGGGATGATTTCAAGGTGGTGTTCTACTTGGAGGAATATTAAAATACCTATACTACTTAAAGGGACACTTCACCCTTTTTGCAAAAGAATATATGTTAATGACGTTTAGAAGCTTTAGAACACTTTCCTGGGGGTCTTTATGTGTGTAATATGTGGTTTTAGATATTTTATATTGTAGCAGTGACCCTGTTGTCTCTGATGTCATGGACACTGGGCTCACCTTCCTTCCTGGACTACATGTTGTCTCAGTAAGACAGCTCTCCCCCTATCCACAAGGAGGAGCAGTGCACCAAAGAATTATGGGAATTGTAGTCCAGGAAGGTAGTGAGACCAGTGTCCATGACATCAGAGACAACAGGCTCTAAAATATCTAAAACCACATATTACACACATAAATACCCCCAGGAAAGTGATCTAAAGCTTCTAAACGTCATTAACATATATTTTTTTGCAAAAAGGGTGAAGTGTCCTTTTAAGGAAGCTGCCGGGTCCTTCCTTGCCCTGGGTCACTGGGTGGTGACTGGTGACTAGAGTGAGTGTGAGACTGTGAGTGAGTGGCTGAAATTTGGCCAAAATCTTGGCCACTCGCTCACTATTACTCCAGCATGGCAGTGTTATGGTGAAATTGGTGACCTGCCGAAATATGACCATCTTGTGGTTCACACAACTTACATGGAACTGGAAGTCTTTAAATACATGGCCTAAATACTGTTAGGTTGAACTCTGTTACATTTGGACGCTGACATGTGATTGTCTACACGATTGTCGCATATTGTGAGCTTGTGGAGTGTATATTTGTACAATGAAGCATGAAAGCCGGGCTTAAGCAGAACTGCAATTTACAATTTAGGCATTTAGCAGATGCTCTTAAATTTCCAGAGCGATTTACAGTAAGAAAGAACAAAAACATGGTAGTAATACATCAAATACTTAAAAATAGTCATCATTAATCATACGTGGAATATATAATGAAACTTTTTGTATACACTGTAGAGTGCTATGTCTACATAGAATGCTATATATTATGGATATAAACATTGTTAAGGGCAATAACATCATAAATAAAGCTTTAGGATTTACTTCTGTTTCCCACTAATACAATTTACAATTTAGGCATTTAGCAGACGCTCTTAATCCAGAGCGATTTACATTAAGCAAGAACAAAAAAGCATGGGAATACATCACATAACATTTATCATGAAACATGCGTAAGCTAAGAAAGTAACAGTGGAATATCTATATAATGAAACTATACAGTGGAATATCTATATAATGAAACTATACATATAAACTATACATCTATGCTATACATATGTACTATGACGTGCTATGACTACATACAATGCAATTATAGTGCTGTCTACATAACATGCTATAAGTCTGTATCAAATGCTATCTAAGTCTACAGAAATGCTATCTAAGGGGGTGGGGTAAGTGCTATGGGCCATGATGGAGTCTGAAAAGGTGGGTTTTCAGACTACGGCGGTTACTGTAGGTCAAAAAATTACAGTACATGACCATAGTGAGGCCCATCAGGGATTTGGAAATAAAGTAAATTTATAACTCTGGATTAAAGGCATTTGGCTAGTTTTAGAAAGCAAAGCAATACCGTATCCAATAACAGCAACACAAACTGGCACAACTGCTGACCATTGTCCAATGTGCAGTGTTTTATCAGTCATGTCTTGGCACATGTCTTGTCGTAGCTATTCTGTAGTGTTAGTCTGAAGCCGTAAAGATTATAGGGCCCTACAGAATCACTGATAACCGATATGCAACCGATATAGTGAAGTTTTTAGCTGTAATGAAAACAGACCTTTTTATAGTGTGGATTTGACTAATTATGTAAAGTTACAGTGACAGTAGTTCAGACAGCTGCTTTTTTAAACCAATTTCCAAACAAGAGACGAGGAGCCCTGACTGATCGGTATGATACATATCGGTAGACATTTCACCGATACGATATGACCCGATATGCCAAATGAGGCCATATCGGCTGGCCGATATATCGGTCGGGAACTAAAAGATTAGCAGATAAAGGGATCAAGCAGTTTCTTAAAAACATCATAAATATGGGCCTGTGTGTGACTTCTACACCATCTGTGAGAGCACAGCTGCCTTTAGAAGGAGAAGAATGCTTTTATTAATCCTGTGGGAAATTCAGTTCAAGCTTCACCCAGCTGCTTGCTGCTCAGAGGCACGGGGGAGGGTTAGGGTTAAGTGTCTTGCTCAAAGGACACCTACTCCATGGGTTCCCAAACTTTAGCCCCCGACCCCAAAATAATGGATAATGCTGCCATTCACTCGCGACCCCAACCTAACCCTGGAGGTAAAAGGTAATGCACATAAACGTGCACATTTGTCCACTCGACACGTAATGTGTCATTAGCCTAGGTGTAGGACTAGGAGTTTTGCAGTTTTGGTAAAATGTATTTACATCAGTTTACATTGTATTTCACTCATTCTGTAATTATTATAACTAGAATTCGACCGGTCTTCGGCCGGTCTCACTCTAGCGCCATGCCACGCCAGTACTGTGCTGTGCTGTGCTATGCTGTGCTATACTGTATTGTGCCATACTGTACTGTATCGTACTGTACTGTAAGCATACTGTACTGTACCATACCGTACTGTACCATATTGTAGCATGCTGTGCTGTATTTTACTGTACTGTACCGTACTGTACTGTAGCGTACTGTACCATATTGTATGTGATGTAATTTGCATCACTGTGACATGTTGCGCAATAACATAGTATTTCATGCAAATGCAGACTGTACAGTAATTATGACAGTTGCGTCGATGCAACAGTGCGTTATGTCTGGTAAAATATTTTTGCGACCCCACCGTTGGTGTACCACGATCCCAACTATTGCAACCCCTGACCTAGTGGACACGTATACTGAATGGGACAGTATGTGAACCGGTTACAGACCATCTACCCACTTGCTAATTGCTATGGCCACCCTCAAAGTCTACAATGCCACTTTCTCCCCCATCACCATGACATCTGAGCCATGCACATACGTAGGCTCTAATTAAAACTGAATAGCATAGGGAATGGGTACATCTTTCCCATTAGTAGTGCTAGTGTTGTAGTTTTAAAATGCCCAGGAACTATTTAAAGCAGCACTAGACAAGAGATCGCAGTTAACTTACAAAAAATATCTTAAGTAAATAAATACAGGTCTGTCAGACATAAAATAATTAAATCTAAAATATATTTTGGTTTATTCCCGAGAAGAGATCTTACAAGTGTTGAAAGTCATGACCTCAATACTAACAATTCGAGGTCCAAGGTTAACCTATTATCTAATATTGTTGACATTTATTGAAGGCCAGTGTTAGACATAATAATCAGACACAGGCACCGCCTGAGAGGCACAATCACTTTTAAAATATGAACATGAAGGTACATACAATGAAATATATCTTTATCAGATTTATAAATACAAATGTATTGATAAATACATCTTTATCAGATTGATAAATACAAATGTATTGATAAATACATTAGGGCCGTGAATCTAATTTCCCACACACCTAAAATACATTTTTATAAATCTATCAGACATCATTCATTATCTTTAAATGAGAAAGCATCTGTGATATGCATGCATTTAGATTTGTGACAGATTTTACACTTTTCTAACGGTGGACAATGGACATTATTACACACTAACCCTTATTCTGTGAGGCAGATATTCCACATAGCCACAGGGCAGTCTTTGGTGATTAATTGTTTCCACTAGTGTACACTGTAATTCATTATTGGACAGCTTAGGTGTGTCAGTTTTAGGATCAGAATACTACAGGCTGTGGGTGACGCCTCAGGCTGCCTGTCTCACTGACTTGCAGGAAACTAAATGTCAGGTCTGTGGTTGTTTAATGGTGTGGTTAAACAGGGTTTGTACAGTGGTGGAAAAAGTACTCAAATGTTTTACAAAAGTAAAAGTATAAATATTGCAATGTAGATACAAATAAAAGTCCTGTATTCAAAATGTACTCAAGTAAAAGTACAAAAGTATCGGCTTCAAAATGCATTATTGCAGAATGGCCCAAATTCAAAATGTGTACAAAACCTTTTGAAAATAGCTGTCCTACAAGCTCACAGTGTGTCGCATTGTGAGCTTGTAAATCTGCTATTTTCAAATGGCCGGAAAAAAAAGAGATATATATATATATATATATATATAGCACCTGACGGAGCTCACGGCGAAACGCGTCATGCTAATAAACAAGTTGATGCAGTAAGTTGTCCGTCTCTGTTCCCTGGAGTGTGCAGTACCTCCCTTGGAAGGTTTTTCTACACATTGGCTCTGAGATGTAGTGGAGTAGAAGTATCGGAAATACTAATAAGTAAAACACGAATTCCTCAAATGTACTTAAGTATAGTACTTAAGTAAATGTACTTGGTTACATTCCCACCACTGGGTTTGTATATGGCATTTCTGTCCCTTCAAAAGTAGACAAAGGTCACCTTTAGCTATAAACAAAAGTCGCATTAACAATCTGCACAACTGGGAAATGCCTGATGAAATCAAGGAGAAAGTTGAATTTGTGGTTGATCATGAAGTCTAGCAACTTGCCCATAAGCAGCCAATATTTCAATGTGAGGTTCACGTGGGCGAAAGGAAGTGGAGAAAGTGTACCTTAGCACTAGCATGCAAATGTTGGAGCCTAATTTAATAAATCTGTCCCAAGAACAGGATTGTGTCATTTTGTTGCAATCTTACATTGAAGTTTGGAGGAACTATAAATGGTGTGCGGCCCCTATAGGGTAGGCTTGACCCAGATGAGATGAGATGTGTACCCAAAAGTTGAGTTGCTTGATTATAAGCATGTTTGAATAATGTATGCAATAGGGAATGGAAGTTATGGAACCAAAACTAAGTAACTCAGTCAGAACATTACAAGCAAAAGTGTTGCAGTAGGAAACTAGAAAAAGTGCCCTTCTTGGCACAGGTCTCCACCAGGATTTCTTCCTCAGCCTAGTGGGAATATGCGTGCACAGTTTCATCGCAATCGGACGCTGCGTTGAGGAGTTGTGGCGATTTGTACAAAGCGGGCTACTCCTGAAAACTGTAGGAGCCAATCGTGGCCAATCAGGATGGAATATTAGAAATCAAACAAACCTGCCTTGATCACTTGACTATGGAGATCATGTGTACCGATTTGCGTGAAATTTGGATAAAATCTGAAGGAGTAATAATAGAAAATGTGTTTTACATATGTCGGCCTCCTGGTGGCGCTATAAAGAGCAGATGTGAAAATTTCCAGGCAAAGGTTTTTCCTTGGCCTCTAGGGAGTTGGCATACAAAGTTATCCACAGATCCGTGCAGTTAGAGGTAAAAACACTTTTCGGCCAGTTATAGCGCCACCTTGAGGCTGAGTTGAAATTGTTGATGTGGCATTTTGTCCTCGGCCTAGTGGGAATGTGGGTGCACAATTTCACGGAAATCACGCGATGTGTTCATGATTTGCAGCATTTTGTTTGAAACTGAGCACTCCTGTGAACTTTGGAAGCCAATCTTAACCAATCAGGATGGAGTGTGAGAAATCTGAAAGACCGGTTTCGTTGAATGGCTCTAGAGAGACTGTGTACCAATTTGCGTGATGTTTGGACAAAATCTGTAGGTGTACTGTGCAAAAACTTGTTTTGCACAAAGCGGCCTCCTGGTGGCGCTATAACAGGCCGTTCTGGAAAGTTTGGGGCAGAGGTTCATCGTTGGCATCCAGGGAGTGTGTGTGCAAAATTTGGCATCGACCGGGTTAACGGTGGCCGAGATTAGCTGTTCACGGACACACGGACGGACGGACAAACACACGGACGGACGGACGGACACACGGACGGACGGAGTGCAAAACATACTCTCCCCACATGCCTTCGGCCTGGTGGAGACAATAATGTAGGCCATTTGGTACTTTCCACAGAGCAGGCGATATGCTGTATTTCTAGGCCTTTCTTTCTGTAGATTGTGTAACCGCTAGCTAGCTACAGTAGCTCAATACACATTTACACAAAGCATTCCAGTAAACTCTGTGTCCTACTGGCTATAAGCCCTGGCCTGTCATGTTCCACCCTGGCTTTATTGGACGCGAGCTTACTGGACTCTCTGTAGTAGGCCATGTGACAAAATGCAGTAAGAGGCGTGTCCACTCTGGCTATCTGTTCAGAGGTGATTGGTCTGTAGAGATCTTAGGGCTGACCCATCCCTCGGTCTGTGTGTATTGTACCATGTTTACCCTGACAGGTGCCTCCAGTAATTCAGGTCTCCCTCCCTGGGCCTCCCGTGAATGTGAATGTCCTGGTTCCATAATGTAGCCTTGCACAGGGGGTGAAAATAATAACAAACGGTTCCAACCATAGGTTTGTGGTACTCTTCAGATGACACAACTCAGTGACACAGATCATTGCTTTGCTCAGCACAATATATCTGTAGGTTGGACTAGATCTTCAAACTCCAGCCTGAAAATCTAGTATTTAAGTCTTTAAGTTCCTAACAAAACAAAAAAAGCTTTGTAAATGGTTGTTTTGTTGTTCATATTTCTGTTGTTACGGTACATGTAGCATTGTATCTGATATAATTAGAAAACCTATCTATTTCTCTTTACAATGATGTCCCATTTATAATGCACTTGTGGAATGCATTTGTGGGGCGCTCCCAACTCCCATGTGAAATGTGCCAAGTTTCTATTATCTGTGCTCAACAGAAGAACCAACTCTCCCATCAGTAGCGAGGAACAAACGGGACATATTGGCACTTCTTTTGCTTTATTAATTTAACAAAAACATTGAAGAGCCTCAGTAACGGGTGGAATTGTCTTAAAAAACCACAATGGTCTTGGTTATTTCATAAAAGCAAATGTTAAAATAAGCCTCACTCTGCTGTTTCCTCAACTGGTAGACTGTATGTGTAACAACAACAGCACGTTTTAAAATGATAGAGAAAAAGAAAAAATAAGACTGCCGAAGCAGACAACCCGCAACACTCCAGGTTAGAGAAAAATCCTTCTAGGTGCAAGGCTAGGCTCGATGATACATCAGAAAGGGAAGAAGATGCCCCACTAAATACATGTCCTTTTCAGATGATTCATTTATTTACAGTACCTCTGACGAGCAAACGGCAAATGCGTTTCGGCTACGTGTTTCGGCCTAGTGAGGCCGAAATGCGTTCGCTGTTTGCTCGTCAGAGGTAAATAAAAGAATCATGTGAAAAGGACATGTATTGAGTGCTGGCATTTTCTTACCTTTCAAATAATAATACTTCATGATTTTACATATTTTGATAATTGTCAAGCAAACAGACCGCTGGTGTGGGGTGGGGGGCTCCTTTCACACCATTTCACTTGGCCTAACAAAACACATTTCAGTTGTGAGAATGTTCTTTTTTCTAATCCCTGCCAATGGAACTTCAGCCTATTTTGATTGAGAAATGAACCTGCCCCAACATTACTGTAGGTTATCTCTATAGTTAATGTGTGCTGCTTTTGTAACAGATGTGCTTAAAATCGAGCACTGTGTGTGAACACATGCCTAATGGCTTGTTATCAGTACCCAGCTGTTCATGTTGTTTGCCTTTACTTTCTAGGGAAACTTCAAGATGGTGCCTGTTTCAACTGCACAGCACTCCGACTCTCCAGTCAGAAGTAAGCCAATTACACTGAATAATGTGTCAGGAACTCATTTTATGACAAGAAAAAGGAGACTATTTGACACAGAAATGAATTGTGGAATAGACTACAATGAATTTCTATTTAGAAACTTCCAAACATCAGAAGATTATCATAATATTCTCTAAAATACAATGCTGCTATTCTGTCAACAAGCCACTTAAGTTGCCTGCTATCCTCCTAAAATGTACCATCATTAAATTGATAAAGTTGTCGCGTGAATATCTACTTTTGGTACTATAGTATAAACCCTTCTTTACCCGGCTGAGTGTAGATATGTAGACCAATTGACCCATATGCATTCTACTTGCCATGTTAAATTCCTGCTGTAAAATCATTATTGTTTCATTCTTTAATCGGCATATCTTGCCATCTTTAATACCTCTGATAGAATGGATGGCCTTCATCTTGGCAGCCTGGCCCAGCCCTACACATTCGGACCTTCTCTCCCCTTACCAGACATGTACGGTCCCCACACCATGGACTCCCAGAGCCTCTACACGGTTGGGGCCTTTTCGTCCTCATACCCGGCCATCACGGGCGTGAGCCAGGGGACGGTAACCTGGCGACGGCAGCGGCACCAGGACACCCGAGGTAGCATGCGATGGATACACACGACACAGAGGAAGTGGGACGACTCGAAGGTGGAGAAGTCACTCCGCTCACTCAAGGACAGGAACAAGAAGCTGGAGGAGGGTGGGCCCGTCTATAGTCCTACGCTGGACGCTGCCGTTAGGCGGACGATAGGACAAAGGGTGGTGGACGAGATCAAACACTATTACCATGGCTTCAGGCTGCTCTGGATAGACACTACCATCGCAGGACGCATGCTCTGGAGGGTCCTGAATGGAAACGTGCTGTCCCGACGAGAGAGAAGACAGGTAGGACTAAGGGGTCAACGGGAGCCTCGGGAGGAAATAATTGTGTTTACAGAAACGGGTGACCAGTTACAAAGAGGGTGGACAAATGGAGAATTCAAATTGAGCAGTCTCTTAATTTGTCATTTAATTTTTATTTGTTTAAATTCATCAAAGTTCAGTGATATCTACACAGCACCTAAAATAATCATCTGTGAGATTATATCCCTATATGGCCCAGAGCAGTACAAAGTCTTCACCTGCTGTTACCACAACAATATCAGTCTGCTAGTTTCAAAATCACTTTTATTAATTGTTCCAATCTTTTCAAATCTTCCTTTAACTAGGGAAAGATTTTGATGCTAAATGCTCTTTTTTACAGCTCCTTCCTTTAACTTTTATTCAGTTCCTGGCAGATCCCCAGAACAACCACACTGTTCTGCTAGTTGACGCACAACTGTTCCACTGGAACAACTGTGGGTGAAAGGAGTAACTGTAAGGTACTTTGATGGTATTGGTTTAGCCTGGTTAATAAACCAGACTAATATCGCACGGACCGCAGGCAATTTATTTTTGCCAATGGCTGATTCGGTCTGGTTTATTAACCAGGCTAGTATTGGTTGAGAGAGACAGTGCTAGTTTTTCATTCTCCTGTCCTGAATTCAGTGAATTGTTTAGCCAGGGATTAAAAAAAGTATTACAAAAAAAGTATTCTTTGCACTTTAGAAGTCATCAAAAGCCTGGTCCTCATAAAGATCAAAGATTATGTTTAACAGAGACAAACAGGGTTAACTCAATTAATCTATTTATACATAAAATAGAAGAATAACTTGATCACATCAGATGTATAAAATGCAAAAAATAATACAAATTTAAAATGTTTAATTCCGGAAAGGCCTTTAGCTTTTTGTTTTTAAGATTTATTTTTTGGTGGAGATTGACATAACAGGAAAGCGGGAGAGAGAGAAGGGGAGAGACATGCAGCAAAGGTCGTCATGAACGGGACTCGTCAGGCCAAAGCCTATATGTGGCATGTGCCTGGACCACTTGGCCAGCGGACGCCCCCTAAAAATATGTTTTAAAGTAAGCAAATTTAAAGCTGGACAGCTCATTCAGCTGCAGGTACTTGATATATTTGGAATTACAGTAGCCCATTAAAATACTGCAAGTGGCAGTTTCACTTATTCTCTTTCAATATGTAACCAAACCAACTAAGCAATTATTGTTGCATTATAAGGTTTTAGGGATAATTCTACACATCACAAAAATATCACATACTGAGCAGCAATGACTTAAAATATGAAATAAAATAATAATTTGGCAGTGCAAGATGAGAATTTAACACAAAACATCAGCCATTGGCTGGTAAATTTGGACTGAACATGGTTAAGTTGTATACAAAATATTGTTCAGTGGACTTGTTCAAGTGACTGTGGCTGATCACAGCTACATTTCCTGTCCTAAATTGGTGTCCTAAAGTACAGAGCAGTACATAAAGATTGTGGTGATTCAGTTGATAAAAAAACGTCTGAGTTAGTTAAGAGAGTGTAGATATATTTTATGGCTAATCCCAAATCTAATTGGATCAGTTACTGTAAAGGAAAATGGCTGCAGAAAGATTGTACCAAACTGATATTGTAAACATCAGCATTGGCCCAGGTTTTCCCAGTCAGTGCAGCCCTTATTTTTGCTGTGACTTTGAGTGACATAAATTAGCCTAATTGTTACCACACTGTGATGTCACTGTCCCTTCACTTGCATTTTCCTGTGTCATAACATTATGACTGTCTCTAGGCAACATGCCATGTTATATTCTTAGAAGGTCAGGATTGGATTATGTCCAAAGGCATTAATTTAAGCCAGTGTTGGGAAGGGGGGTTACCCCTGTGGCCCTGTCCCTATGTCCTTACAGGGACGGTGAGCAGGCTGACCTCGGGTCATTCAGTTCACTGGTCACGCAGACATAGCAGACATCACTGGCAAGGCCTGAGTATTCTTGTTAAGCAGCTGTGTGTGCTCCTGCGATTACACCCTGGACTCTCTCACCTTTGTTGGAGAATGTGCCCTTGTACTTTGGGTTTGTACGGGATGTGCTGGAAATCCTTTGAAATTCTACTACTCGAATACTGTATGTTGATCAACAGCATCTCTCTCCTAGGTTGAACATTTAGCAAAAATAGCTGATCTATATCTTATGCATTTGTTAACGGTTTTAATCATTGTGACATTTTGTTGCACTTGCAGTCCGACTTAGTCAAGTCACCCTGGAGAAGAGGCCTAATGGTGGCTAAATGCTGAAATTATACATGATAAAAAAACATTATAATACATACCAATTGTCTGACTTTCCCGATTTCAAGCTGGGTGTCCTGACAAATATCTGTATACAAACATTTCAACATTTACAATGAAGTTGTCCTGATTTTAGTTGAATAGTTGTTTTCAGCACTCCTGAATAAAATGTCTATAAAGCTGCATAGTGTGTGTGTACACGTTAAAGTGCACTTACATCATCAATTTGCATGCAAAAACAAAACATGCACGTTAGGGTAACAGTTTGGGTGTTTCAAAATATGGTCACCCTTCTCAACACTGTAATATGGTAATTTATAAATAGCAAGGACATTGAGATTGACCTAGTCCTAGTGTAACTGCCAACATTTCAGCACCACATGCTACACAACTATTGCACTTGGAGCCTTTTGACACACAAACTCCCCATGTAAACTGGGGAGATTGTGTGGCAAAAGGCCTACAGTAGTAGGTGATCTCCACAAAAAACGGTGTTAATCGTGGGACTTGTGCCCCTGGCCCCATTGGGCCCTCTCATCAAACCCTATGGTAATCGTGGGACTTGTGCCCCTGGCCCCATTGGGCCCTCTCATCAAACCCTATGGTAATCGTGGGACTTGTGCCCCTGGCCCCATTGGGCCCTCTCATCAAACCCTATGGTAATCGTGGGACTTGTGCCCCTGGCCCCATTGGGCCCTCTCATCAAACCCTATGGTAATCGTGGGGCTTGTGCCCCTGGCCCCATTGGCCCCTCTCATCAAACCCTATGGTAATCGTGGGACTTGTGCCCCTGGCCCCATTGGGCCCACTCATCAAACCCTATGGTAATCGTGGGACTTGTGCCCCTGGCCCCATTGGGCCCACTCATCAAACCCTATGGTAATCGTGGGGCTTGTGCCCCTGGCCCCCACCGGGCCCTCCTCACACCCCATCTACACCTTTTCAAATGCAGCTCACTCCTTGGGAGGTGCACTCCCTGACCCATAGACTTCCTCCATTCAACTCTGGCTTGTTAATCTCTTCTCTTTTCATATTCACTCACTCACACAGGCCTCAGCCTGCAGGCTCTTTCAATGTTTAATCTGTCAGAAACACACACACGCGCGCATGCAGTGCTCTCCCTTCCTGTCTTCATGAGATATATATTTTATATGTGATGTGTAGTGTACGATTTTGGAACGTTGTGAGAACTTGGAATGAAACAATATATAGATGGATGGAAATCCTTCTTTCCCTTCATTCATCCAGCCTGCCATGGCTGCCCTCTCTCTCCTCCCCTCCCCTCGCCATGTCCTTCCACCGCCCCCCCGCTAAGACTATCTGATTATTACACATTCCTACCGATCTCTCAGGGTTTTATTCTGTAGCAGTGCAGTATAGCTCACCCCTCTGTTCTCTTCCTCAAACATGTCCTCCTTTAATCTCATTCTCTCTTCCACCTCCCCCTTCTCCTTTGTATGTGTACATACTACAAACTGCAACTTATGGATTTCTCTGGTATTCACCCACCCAGTCACTCCAACTCCCGTTTCATCTATATTACATTTTAGCTGTAGATCAGAAGTATTCTCTCTCTCTCTCTGTCTCTCTCTCTCTCTGTCTCTCTGTCTCTCTGTCTCTCTGTCTCTCTCTCTCTCTCTCTCTCTCTCTCTCTCTCTCTCTCTCTCTCTCTCTCTCTCTCTCTCTCTCTGTCTCTCTCTCTCATCCACCCACATCCCTCTTTTCTTAAGTGAAGCTCTGTGAGGTGGCATACATGTCAATGGTGCTGAGGACAAAGGCCTTTTCACTCTCTGCCTAAATCCCTCACTCTCTCACACACACTCTCTGACATGCAGGTGGACAGAGAGAGGACTCCCTTGAGACCCTACCCCCCTTCCCCCCCCACCCGAAAATACCCCTTCTACAAGCTCCCAACATGTTGCAAGCAAGTTTTGAGTTTGTAGATTGGCTATTGTCAGAGACTTGATAAATTGGATTTGATTAGCTGGACAGTTGACGTGTAATGATTTCTTATCATGATTATATTTTCGGCAGTCAGCAGTTATTCAATACTGGTGTGTTGACCATGTACAGAAACAATTGATTTCATGTGGAATGTACAGTAGTACACTATCATTTAAAATGGTTAACATGTTGGCAGGAGATACTAAGAGTGCAGTATTAAATTATATTTCCAATATCATTCAGACAGATAACACAGAGTGGTACAATCAGAACGTTCACTACAGTCTTCAGCTCCTGAACAAATAGCAAACTAGTGAATTAGGAGGATTCTGTTGCCACAGTGATGTAAGGTCATTGGGTCAAAAGTGCTGAGTGCTGACTGCCGAAGCTGCTATTAAGAGGGTTGGGTGGCGTGATTGTAGGAGAAGACAAAAGGAAATGAGCTGAACATTATTCACAGATCTCTCTGGTAGCTGCTCTTTGCTCAACGCTGTCCTCTGCTGGACACATGGACAATCTACAGCCTGGTGGAACTCAGTAGAACTGCAATGGTGGATGTCATTGAGATAGCTAGCTAGGCTCTGGTCTATTGTGTGCAATGTTCAAATAAAATGTCACAAATAATTAAAAGAATGTATGTATGAAATGGCCCATTAGTGATTAGTATATTTCCATTTCATAAAAGGATGCCCTAGTGTAGCGGTTAGACCATACACGTTTAATCCATTCTGAATGGGAACCCCTTTTGCCGTTTTAAGCATTATGTTCTACAGAAAAATCATGACGGGCGGAATTCTCATTTCATGAACTTGAGTTGATTGCAACAGCTTCCCCTTTTCCTCATTCTTAACAAATTACTAACTGCAAAAAGCATGTTAAGTACATCGTCAAGTCTTTCATGTCTTCTCGCCCTGTTTCTTTCTGTTACGAAATACGAATATGTTTATTGAAGTTTTCCTATGCAGTTCTGAGAACGTGAAGACATCTGAAGGCTTCTCTTTCCTGCTTGTCGTCATCAACAATTTAAAATGACTAATTTAATGACTAAATGACTAATTCTGTGTATAATATTTGCTCTGTGTATAATATAAGTGATTCTGTGTATAATGTATTTAAATGATTCTGTGTATAATATATAATAATAATGATATATAATATAATGTGCTCCGTCAACCAATACTTTAAAACGAGCCTTTTCTCCCCAGTTCCTGAGGACGTGTGCTGACGTGTTTAGGCTCCTCCCCTTCCTGGTGTTCATCATTGTGCCCTTCATGGAGTTCTTACTTCCTGTCGCATTGAAACTCTTCCCCAACATGTTGCCGTCCACCTTCGAGACTCAGTCCAAGAAGGTAGTCTTCATTTTCATCCCCAGAAATTACTGACATCTGCCAAAAATCCCTGTACTGTGCGGCCAGTACACAGAATCCTTAGTGTTCATCTATCCATCCATTTATAACTCCGAGACTGTACAAATCTCAAGTTAAATTAAAGGTTCTCTGAATGATTTCCTTTTTGTTAAGTGTTAAATGGCTCTACGGTATATTCCCATAGCAATCGTGAATTTTGTTCAATAACAGGGGTGTCCTACTGTCCTTGTCCAGTTTTTTAGTAATCAGATTATTTTATTATTAGATTATTGCAAAAAACAAACAAATGTGCAGATGCAGTTAAACTATATGTTTAATTTACTGGTGAGTTGCACATTAAACTAATCATCTGGGGAACTCCTTGGGGGGTCCTGACCCACAGGTTGAGAAGCACTGCAGTATAGCATGACCTTTCACCTACAGTTGAAACTTTCCCACAGAGTTCTAATGAGCTAGTCTTAATGAGGGTTAAATTTACCCACAGCGTGGTCTAGCCTTAATCCCATTTGACTTGTAATCCTTAACCATACAGTAGCTGGCTTTTTGACCTCAACCTGCAACCTTGAGCCCATGTCAACTTTTACAGTTGTGTAAAAGTTTTGTCCTTCCAAAAATGCTATTCTATTGTTTTTAATATTTTATTGTCCCCTTTTCTATTCTGCTTCCTCTGTTTTTAGCAGCCTGTTTTAGTGACTTTTAGTAAATAAGTGTGAAACTAATATTTTATTTTGAGGGGATTCCAGCAGGCCCTCAGCAAAATGAAGAACAGTTTAATTTCACTACTATTCAGATCATAGGTTTCACTCTCTCCAGCCCGCAGTTATGTCATCTAATAGTAATCTTCTCTTATGGGGGCCTAATGTGTATCAATTTAGGGGTCCTTGGCATGAATACGTTTAATCGCTGGTCTAAAGTGTGTCATTGTCAGGAGGAGTGTTTAATGTTATGTTTAATGAGTGTTTAATTGAGTGTTTAATCGTTTCAGGAGGAGAGGTTGAAGAAGGAGCTGCGGGTCAAACTGGAGATGGCTAAGTTCCTTCAGGACACGGTGGAGGAGATCGCTCTGAGGAACAAGGTTGTCAAGGACAATGTCACAGAGGAGTTCTCCACCTTCTTCCAGAAGGTTGGTCTCTACATGTTCTCCAATATGATGGATATACAGCGTTCATTTAGAGCTACAATCCTTAACCATCAGGGGCACAAACCATCACCTGAGATTCGAGAGAGGGTGTACAAATGTACCCTGTGAGTACAGTACAGGGTCCATCATCTCACTCTCTTCCGGTCTCCTCGTCCTCAAGTGTTTCACTATAGGCCACATCCACTCATACTGCATTATAGGGATTATATGTGACCTCAAATCACGATTATTTCAAATCGTTTACATCGATTACAATTAATGAACAGTTACTTTTTAGTAGTAGTGAAAATATCAGAGCCACAAGCTCAGAATGCACTGTGAGCTTGTAGATAGGCCGTTTTCACCACCATTGCACAACGAAGTACTGCACAATACAGGCTGATTAAACGGACTATTTGATTTTGACGATTATAAAATAAATCTACTAGAATTTATTCCATATTCCACTATATATAGTATATCACATTGCTTCTTAATTCATTAACTTATTATGAGGGTAATTGGTTTGAATGGCTATATTTTCATCCATGATAAACCCCTTATGCCTAAACTACTCTTTTTTTTTTTTTTTTTTTACTATTTTGAAAAACTTTTTTGAATACGGTAGTTAAAATAGCCAATCTACATTGACACGTTGTGAGCTTGTAGAGGCTATTTTAACTATTCAAAAATGGCAAAGTAGTTTAGGCATAAGGGGTTTAGCATGGACGAAAATAGAGCCCTAAATGTATGTTTGACGTACCTGTTTATTTATTTGTGGTTAATTGCCCACCCCGTCTGCATTCCTCTTCCTCTTAGATCCGAAACTCTGGGGAGCGTCCCAGCAACGAGCAGATCATCCGTTTCTCCAAGCTGTTTGAGGATGAGTTGACCCTGGATAACCTGACCAGACCCCAGCTGGTGGCGCTGTGTCGCCTGCTGGAGCTGCAGTCCATCGGCACCAACAACTTCCTGCGCTTCCAGCTCATCATGAAGCTCCGAGCCATCCGCGCCGACGACAAGGTAACAATATATAATTGAGCAGTGGTTCTCAAACTGTAACTCTGAGAGTGTACAAATGGAACCAAATAGACCCTTGTGGGTCAATTTGTATGCACTCAGAGTTATAGACCTCCAAGGGTCAATTTGGAACCCCTTCAAGGAACCCAGAGGGTCCCTGCCGGAACCCCACTTTGAGAACCACTGTCATTGTAGAATGAATGTCCCTTCAACCACATCATGAATCCTGGAGTCCATTCTGGGGAAAATAGATTTTATGTAAAGAGAAAAAGAAGCAGACCAAGTAATAGAGCGCTGGACATTATATAGGGTTTAAGTGTAATGCTCTATATACTTTGTTGTACGACAAATAGAAAGCATAGATCTACAAACGTTGCCACATGTTGCTTGTAGATCTTGCTATTTTTTACACTAACGTTTCTGACCTCAGTTTGGTACGAGCTGATTTCTATCTCCTAAAATGCGCCGAGGGCTGTCTTCTAATCTAAAAGATGTCCTGTCCATTCTTCCAGCTGATAGCAGATGAGGGAGTGGAGAGTCTGAATGTGAATGAGGTCCAGGCTGCGTGCCGAGTCAGAGGGATGAGGGCTCTAGGAGTCACAGAAGACCGACTGAGAGAGCAGCTCAGCCAGGTAATGTGTGTGTGTGTGTGTGTGTGTGTGTGTGTGTGTGTGTGTGTGTGTGTGTGTGTGTGTGTGTGTGTGTTTTACTTGACCTAATTTGACGACAAAACAACATCATCAACTTCTGCTTGTCTCTCTGTAGTGGTTGGAGCTCCATCTAAACCAGCACATCCCCACTTCCCTGCTGCTACTGTCCAGAGCCATGTTCCTTCCTGACACCCTGTCACCTGCTGACCAGCTCAAGAGCACTCTGCAGACCCTGCCTGAGATTGTGGTACGCTAGCGTGGCTGTGTCTCTATTTTATATGTAGTTTTAATAGGAATCTGTTACGTGTAAGTGAAGGTGGGGGGATGGCCAGTTATTCAAGTGAGTTTAAGTATCAATACTTGTATCAATATGTCAGTGTCTATTCACAGCTTCAGCCATCTTCAGTACATCCTTTTCTTTTTCTTTTAATAATGCTTTATTAATGTTTAGGCAAGGTCACAATGCATTGCAATGCGCCACGTGAGCTTGTAGATTGGCTATTTATGGAAGAGAGATTTGGTGTTGAGGGAAAAGGGAAGGGGCCAAGTACAGCCCACTGGGGGAACCCGGTCAGCATCAAGTATATAAGGAGTGGGTATAATTAAAGTGTATTTTCTCAGAATTGTCTCTTTTATCAATATATGATCAATCGTCATCATTTTCTCAATGCACCCCTCACTGCCCAGACGAAGGAGGCCCAGGTGATTGTAGCTGAGATGGAGCTGTCTAAGGTGGACAATAAGGCCAAGTTGGAGGCCACACTGCAAGAAGAGAAAGTCATACGCCAGGACAATAAGGACAGAGAGATGGAGAGGCTGGCCGACGCTGCAGAGAAAGCTGCCAAAGTAAGGGACCGACCAGCTGTCTTATCTAAAGCCAATTATATTGATACATTTTTATACTGTAATCTTTCTAATTGTTTATAAAGACATGCAAAAAATAAACATGCAAAATAAAATAGTTTTGTCTCCCAGGCCATTATGATTCATATTAAATAGATGTCCGTCTATGAAGAGTGTAATATATAGCCGTCATTTAAGTGCTTTGCTCCCAATTGATATATTTACTGTAGAAATTGAGTATGGAGGACATTGGCTGATAACGGAGACTTTATTTATTTTCTTTTTTGTTTTAGAAACAATTAATGGCAAGATAGAGATGAAGTCTCGTGAATCTTTAGCTATTTCATAATTTCTATATTACTACTGTGAGTTAGTTCGTTTTTTTGTAGCTAATTGTTATTGATCTGTGTCGTCCATGGGAGGAGGAGGAGGAGGATCTGGAAGCAGAAAGAGCCAAGCAGGTCCTGGTGGATACAGAACCAGTCTCGTCCAGTGCTGATGTGGCCAAAGACTCTGAGATACTCAGAGACACTGCACCTGTCCTGGACACAATCAAGGTAATATCTGTCAGCACTCACTCAGTACACCAGTTTGTTGAACGTGGACTTTAGACCCATACTGTAAGATCTTTATTACATGTAGATGTGATTGCAGGATTCCCCACTTTATAGCTTTTGTTGAACGCTTGTTGACTGTAGTGGATTGTTGTATTGTTTTCCTTTCTACTGTAATCGCAACTGTGATGTTCTGTTGGTGCGCCTTTAGACTAGAATGATTGAAAATTGATTAAATGGTAACCAAATGTACAAATGGAGTGATGCAATGTGTACTCTACCTGTATGTTTTAGAAGTGCTTACATCTTGATCAGTCATGTTGTACCTGTTGTCCATCACTTGTTTGATGTAATGTTTTTACCAATCACCCTGCTGCTCTCTGCCATACAGTTTGAACACTGGCAGAAGTTCCTGCGTTTCCAGGTTAGATTGACAGCTGTCTCTCATCCAAACCAGTTTAGCCCTGCATGTGTCTGGTTTCTCCCTAGATACCCGGGGACCCTCACCTAGATCGAAAAGTATTTTCAAAGGCTGCAAAGTGTTTGTTTTATACTTCTTGGACTGCTAGATGGGTGGAGTTTGCCACATATTTATTACCGTATTTTACAGTGTTACAAATGGGGGATTTTGGTTTAATCAAGGCATAAGATGCATCCATACCCGATTACCCCAGCATTTGGCAGTGCAATGATTGATTGAATGTTATTTGTTATAGTATACACAGGGCTGCACATAAGTGGTGCGCCACCACGCATACGTCGCCAAAATTCAAAATGCGCTGTCAATCAAGCGCCTGGAAGGCTTCTGCGTACCAACAGCCGGGGCCGCCCAGAATGATTATTATGGCCAGAATACTAGTAAATTCTGTGGCGAGAGCATTTTCCACCGACTGCCACTCAAAGTGGCTACTGGCCAATCACAGCGCGTCCTTACTCAAAAGGGGGAGGATTCCATGCTGCTTTCTGCTGGGAGCCTGGTAGGAGGCGGAGGGCGGTTGACAGGAAAACCTGACACAAATAGTTTCGTCTTCTCCGTTTCAGATAGCAAACTACTGTAGTCCCCGGTGTAAAAGGGCATGCTTTGGATGCTTTGCACTCTTCCCATTTGCCGCTGTGCTTGTGTTTGTTTTCCGGCTGCTGGAGCAGCATGGTTGCTCGTGTGCGATGCCGTCTCAGAACCCGAATCCGAGGAAGAAACCATATTAGCGTCTCTCACAGCCTAGGCACCGGCCACCGACTTTTTACGGGTACTAAGGTTTTAGTTCCGACATAGTGGAGTGGGAAGAGTTTAAGCATTGCGGACTGGCACTGCTGCTGTCCAACATGAACACCGTGTCTCGACATACTGTCCCTTATTATCGTAAAGTCGGGTAGTGTACACTGTTTATTTTTGCACCGAGGAGCCATGTGTGTCTGACTACGTACGTCGCCTCAGCTAAAAACAAAAGGGAACTAGGGAAGCCTGATGTATGCTCACAAAAAAATCTAAATATTGCTTTGATGCTCATATTATCCTTAGGAAGTATTAAGTTGTTTTTATTATAATATGCATTCCATAGGGCTGGACCACACATGGACCTAGATTTTAGCAAATTTAGATTTTTTTAATAATGGGAAGAATCTACAACAAGAGCCATTCTAGGGCTAAATCTAGAGTTGCAATACCCTCCATTGACTCCCCACTCATCCAATAAATATTGTTTTGCTATAAGTTATTCATCCCTCTTTTATCCATCCGGTGAGATGGGTCGCCGCATTTTAGGAGCACCAAGAAACTCCTCCAGGTGCTCCTCTGAGTACTAGACCAAAAAAGTTGTGTGCAGCCCTGAGTATACAGTACTTTTTTGTCATTCGCCTAGTGTTCCTACTTTGCCAAAATGTACAGCAACTGCTGATGTCCCTGTTTTACAGCCAACTATATTTGTTTAGCATACAATAGGGCCATAGCATTTAATTTGCCAAATCTCACATATCGGTTGCTCCATGTTGGATAAAATAAACACTATACAGTATATTGTATTATTTGAAAATGCTATTTGAACCAGGTTTTTATGGACCTTCTACCTCTCCTTTATCCTTGCCACTCCTGGAGTCAGACCCTGTATTAAACCCTTTTCTTCCCTAAATATCAACCTTTTCGTTCTATAAGTAAATTGGTTTGTATATGTTATAGACACACCAGCTAGGTTCTTCAAACACCTTTTTCTACACTTTTTGTGGGCTTGACATTTGTTTTTATATTTACCGGTATATAATTTAAAGTTTACGGTATGTGATTGCAAAGTAATTGATGGGTATATTTTCCACATTTGTAACACACCCACTGCCCAGTATGTGATTTGTGTCACAATTTATATACTCTTCTTGATTAAAACGTCTGAATTCAATGGAAAGTTTGCCAATTTTCAACATGAATCCCATTTTTTTGGATGGGATGAGATCATTAATACTAAAACCCCATATATTAGAATTACATGTTTGACATCCTAGTTTATGCGACATTTTGTGGAGAAATACACAGCAGACGGTATGTTTTGACAGTACTGATCTCTTCAAATCAGAACAATGGGATTCAGGTGGAAAATCTGTAATTCTTCTTTACTGAGGTTCTTTACTGTGTATTGGCCATTTTAGAAGAGGGCACCAAACAACATAAGTTTGTATTGATTGTGTAATGTGTATTTCATTTCCAGGGAGAGGAGATTACCAAGGAGGAGATTGATACGTTGGGTGATGCCTGTTCTAAACTGAAGGAGCAGAGGAAGCTGTTGACTCTGGAGAAGGAGGAACTGGAGGACTTGAAGGATGATGTGCAAGAATATAGCGAGGTGACCTGACTCACACTGTGTGTGTGTGTGTGTGTGTGTGTGTGTGTGTGTGGGGACAATCTTTGTCTCAGAGGTTTTTACTACAATATATTTCATGTGTGTTCATAGGATCTGAAGGAGATAAGGAAGGAACTGTCTAAGAACGGCCAGGAGAAGTCCCTAGAGGAGTCTAAGGCAAGCCAGCTGCTGTCCAAGAGGGTCAACCACATGATTGGACGCATCGGCAAGATCATCGGGGAGCTAGAGAAGGACAAGGTGGTACTGGACGGACAGATGGACACTGGAAGTAGTTCGCCTGTCGGGTAAGTCTTAGGAACATCACCATTTTCGGTGGTACTGTCAAACCTCTTTTAAGCAGGTTTTGGGCTAAACTAATTGGACAGCAATGTCTTATACCTATAACTTGATAATGCATGGAAGTTCATGAAATTCAGGTCTGATCATTGTGTGTGTGTGTGTGTGTGTGTGTGTGTGTGTGTGTGTGTGTGTGTGTGTGTGTGTGTGTGGCACGGGTTCTCTTTGGGACATGGAACTTTTCAATAGAGGGTATGCGTGTGACATCATCATAACCGGAAGTTATGCGGATACGCCTACGGAGTGGCAAAAAAACTACTTTCTGGCCTTGACAGCCCTTACATCCATACCGAAAAGTACTATCTAACTGCATTAAACAACGTTAAACTCACTTTGCCACTCACTTTATGGATGCGCATAGTGCATACCCTCTATTGCTGTGGTGTAAAGTCAACTTTTGAACATGGGCAAGTTGGGCAACAATGCAAATGCATTAAATCTGCATTTCATTAATACCCTTTTTGTCTGAAATTGTGAGAGCTGCTGCTGTTGAATGTTGAGATTTAGACCACTTTGCCCTAGAACAGTTGTTTTTGTCTTTGCTGTGAAATTCACTTATTTACATATTGTATGTGTGTTCAATACCTCTGTGACTAGATTTCATCATGACTACATATATAGTATTGTTTAAGCTGTACCTAATATCATCATCATTAGAGATGTTCCGATGTCATTTTTTCCTTCCCTATCTGATTCCGATACCCGCAACTTGTGTATCAGTCGATACTGAGTACTGATCCAATATGAATACATAAACATCTAGGAATAAATAATAATTCCAGTAAAATTGTCAAGTACAGCGACAAGTTGTAAAACCACAATGTAAATGCTGCAGTAACAGTACATTAAACAGTACTGCAACATAAATAATAATTGTTTACTGTAAATTAAACCTCATTATGTGATAAATGATGTGGTATCGGATTGGCATAGACTGGTATGCATTTTAGGCAGTATCGGCAGCTTTTCCGATATTGGTATCGGAACAACTCATGATTACTGCTCAGCATCATTACTAACTTGAATGGTGGTGGAGAGATTATTAAAGAGGGGGGACGAAGGGTTTACCAGAAATAAGTATGCATATAATATTATAGAACACTACAAAGCTTACAGCCAAGTATTCCACATTTTTAGGACCAGTCCCTAATCCATTTATAATTTTTCAGATTATTCTTTGAGAAATATATTGGCACCAACAGGTAAGAAATGTGGTAAAAATGCCTCCCATTTTCTTGCTTGGTAAATGCTAACATTGCATCATGAATCAACCTCCAAAACGCCAAAATAACACAAAAAAGGAACAGCTATTCATTTTGCTTTCGCTGTAGTTTAGCCCCCAATGGTAATTGCACTCTACTGTATGTCACAACGTGACATACAGTCATACATCTACTGCGGAATAAAGTTTTAGCTGGCTTTAATTTCTGTTTCCTACATGGAGGTGCTTTCCATTGGGTTGTTGTACACGCACGTTACTTATGGCATCATCCGTCTTTTAATCTTCAACATGGATGAATAACAGCAACTGTTCAATCAAATTATTTCCATTGAAACTGCATAATTTGAAAGATGTGAAACATTGAAAGCTAACGGATAACATTTGGTTTGTTAACAAGAGAATAACTCTCGTTAACAAATATTAATCTCATTGTACAGTAGATTGGTACACTTAATTGCATTTCAACTTTTTTGGAGCATTTATTAATTAATTGAATTGGTAATTGGCTTTCCAATTAGAACCTTTAGATGTAAACATCACATTTCAGCACCTTTTGATCTGGATGCCCCCAGTATAGAGACGATAGCTAATTCTAATTCATACCCATTTTTTTGTGGTCGGGGAACCTTGAATCCAACACACATTTGAAAGGCCCTTGACGTTTCCACGTGAATAGTAGACTCTCCTGACCTCCGGCCCTCCTCTCCCTGAACTCAGCCACCATTATGTCAGTGTAAAAGTAATCGTTTCCTTTATCCAGTCTCTTCTACACCTTCAGGGAGAACCTGGTCAGCATTGACGAGCTGATCAACATCATGAGGCAGATCCAGAACATTCCAGAGCACAAGCTGCAGAGCCTCGCCGATGCGCTGGACGACAACAAAGATGGAAAGATTGACATTGATGATGTCATCAAAGTATGCTTTGAATGTGTTTCATGTTTGGGTTCATTTTTCCGTCCGTCTGTCTGTGAGCACTTAATGTCCGGCACGGTTGGACCGATCGCCTTGAAACTTTGCACATGCACTCCTGGAAGCCAGAGCAGAACCTCTGAGCAGAGCACATTTTTCTAGTTTCTTATCATGGATTTACATTACAATGAAATATAAACTTAAAGTGCTAATGCAGTTCCAACCTCAACCAGTCCCTAGCATCTCTGCCAGACTGAGAATGAGTAAGGAAGGAAAAGAGATCGCAGACTCAGGGAAAACAAGATGACAATAAGAAGGAAGAGTCACACATAGACTGCATCCAGACAGTGGATTCACAAAGATGCCAAATGCCGCGAGCGGCAGGCGTCTCTTCCTGGTTTTTAAACAGCTGATGGATGGAAATCACGCTGCAACTTGCAGCGTCGGTCAGAAAACTGGAAACGCGTGCGAGCTTCATTTTCCATCCAGCAGCTGTCTAAAAATCAGGAAGAGACTCCTGCCGCTCGTGGCATTTGGCATCTTCGTGAATCTACTGTCTGGATGTGGCCATCAAGTGCCACATTCAATTAAGCCTTGACACCTGCTGCCATTTACCACTGATTCGAACGTTCCTCCCAACTGGCACAACAAAGACACTGATATACAACACTAATATCTAGTGATCATTATCAATAAGGACATTGGCCTGTTGCACTACAAGGCTTTAATTTAGATAATGCTTAAGGTGACAGGGCTTTTTTGCAGAGCTCCTGCTTTAGGTCTGTGGCATGGACCACTAAGGCCCAGGCTACACATACTCAATCTTTAATAAAACGGATATTTTCGTACTCCGTTGTCGTATGGGCAGGGGCCCATACGACAAATATATGTGTCCACACATACAACCCAAAACAATCATTTTTGACTCCAACAAGCATGCCAGGCCAGTAGGTGGCGATAAGAAATATGTAACGCAATAGAAAAATGTTCTGAGCATGCTCGGTGAGCTGGTTTCCCAATAAATCCCCCCACGTAACCCGGTAGTACTAAAAACAAAACAAACAAGGCATGCAGACAGGGCTCCGTCTAGTGAGCAACTTTAGAACTCACCTTCTAATATAAACACAAACCCCATTGACAGCTGCCTTGCTAGCCTAGTGGACTACTACGCACACTTGTAATCTATGCTTTGCTTCGCTTCACTGGTTCGCGCCCCACTGCCGCCGCTGTTTTTACAACAGCAGACTTTTTAATAGTTTTTGGATTAAGGTTGCATTAAAAAGACTGGATTAAGGTTGGTGAAGGATGTGTTGCTCCCCTGCTTGCATACATAACCGCAAGCAGGGGAGCAACGCATCCTTCACCAACCTTAATCCAAAAACGATTAAAAAATCTGCGGTTGTACAAACAGCGGCGGCAGTGGGGCGCGAAGTCGCGAAGCAAAGCATAGATTACAAGTGTGCGTAGTAGTCCACTAGGCTAGCGAGGCAGCTGGCAGAATGGGGTTTGTGTTTATATTAGATGTTGAGGTTCCGCCCGCGCGGGTGGCGCTAGCTGCCATCGTGTTTGTTGTCGTTTCTATGGTAACCTTGCGTTCACCCCGGAAGTTGTTCGTTTTTCAATCCATGAACTGATGCGCATGCTCAGTGTTAAAAGCAACAACGAACAGGGAGGGATGTCATCCCTCCGTTTCGCATGACTACACAGCTCCACCATCCGGATATTTTCGAAAATCTCCACTTATTTATCTGTTGCCAAAAACCTCCGTTTGAGTTGCCGAAAACGCCGTTTGCGTCTGGCTGAAAGGCCCAAACGCACATAGAAATGTGCGTTTGAAAAAACACCCAGAGTCGTGTAGCCCACGCCTAAGACCCTGAGATTAGACTAATTGATTACTAATTTGACATTCCCTCCATCCTATCCAGGTAGTGGAACTGATCGACAAGGAAGATATAGACATCTCTACCAACCAGGTGGCAGACATCATGGCAATGCTGCAGAAGGAAGAGAAGCTGATTGAGAAGGAGAAGGCCAAAGAGAAGGCTGAGAAGGAGCAGGCAGCTAAATTGAACCGCTAACTTCTATTTCAGTTCCACAAATATAAAAGGTGGGCCCTCGTTTAAGTGAGACTCTTTGAGATGTAACCCGAATCCTCGAAAGCTCTGGACACCCGACCACACTGAACAAAATCATGGAGTCGAGGTAATGTCATGAGGTAACAGCTACCTTCTTGAGATATTGTTATATTATAATTTGGGCTCTAACTATTTTATTTTGTCAAAGAAAAACAAAAAAGGCGAATTGCCTTATCAAAGGTATCCCCATCCAAGATTTAGAAGTAAATGTACGCACAACTTTAAGAAGGGAATTTCAATCGCCACTTTATTTAACTCTTTTGGACTAATTATATATACGAAATTATATTGATTTTCATGTGATTTGATTTATTTATACACAAGTATGAAAGTTTAGACCTCCCAGCGAACTAAAAGGAATCTGGAGAAATTACAAAACTTTCATTTCACTCATGCTGCCATTTCATGAAAGAAATGCACACAAAATAATCCACTTTCACCAGCGTCATTCCACTCACTTTGTTATCCTTATTAATATTAATTTCTGCTTTTGATTTTATTTGGTTTATAGTGCATGTTTTTATACAAGCTCCTCATATTCACATGTAGTGAAAGTGCTATTTATTGTTCACATCTGAATGTAAGACGGTCTTAGCAAGTGTGCTGCTTAAGGTGTTGGTTGTAATCATTCTAACCAAAGACATATTTAGGCGTAGATTGAATATTCAAATCCCTCGACTAGTTCATAATATTATATAATTTAATTGCAAAGTCCTTAAATTCATATAGAGAATGAATCACTACTTCAAGTTTCTAAGACATACAGGGTCTAGTCTAAAGTTGTTTAACATTGTAAAATGTGTCATTGTGAAACAATTCCTATACCATCACCACCGTTCTCTCTTGAAACCCGAAGGTTTAATGGTGGCACATCTGGTTATGTAGAGACTTTGACTTAAAATATTTACATTTAAAAAACAATGATGACTGACAGGATTTTTCTCTGAAATTAAGATCATTAGCAGAGTGAGAAATGCCAACCATAAGACAAAATAATGGTGAATGTATTGGTTTGAGTGTTATATTGGTCCTCTGCCAGTGTTTTTTCTACTGCTATTCCATTAGTCTTCTTGGTTGGTAGGATAGTGAAAATTGCAGATGAATTTGTTAGACTGTGGCCTATAGACAAAACAGTTAGCGTATTACCCTAATGATTTTGGACCATTTGTAGCGTATTACCCTAATGATTTTGGACCATTTGTGCTTGTATATGTCGAACATAAAGAGTACAGTAACCTTGCTCCCTGGTTATATTATGAAAAGTGGCCTTGTCTTGACCATGGATTATACAATCCATAAAATAAACTAGCAGAAATGTAGTGTACTGTAGCTATATTGTGTCTTTTGTATTAGGAGACTCCTTGCACTTTGATTGTGGAAGTTTATTGGTTGTTAATTGGTGTTGGATTAATAGCTCAAACACACTGTCGATGCATGACTCTGGCCGGCAGTTTGTTCAAGTTTTATTTCTGTCCTGTATAAAGTGGTACTTGAGATAACGTTGAGTGGACACTTCACGTTCTCTTTGCCTACTGTACCTGGAATACACATTAACTTGTTAAATTAAAAAGTGTCCGTTGAAATCCGATAGACGGTAATGATTATCAGACCCTTGTCAAATGCACATGTCAACCGGGGCGGGGGATATGCATATCTGCAAATGCACGACGACAAAGTGGACACCCTCTATTCACTCTTTGCTCTGGAATGCACTGTCATCCGTTAAAATGATTAAGGAGTCTTGTCTGTTCTCTACCAGCAACAGTACCCAGGTCGGTCAGACAGACACGGCTCTCTCTCCCTTTGACAGGACCAAGGGGCTCTGCTTGGCCTGGCCCCAGTCATAGTGATAGGCGGCAGGGTAAACAGTCGGCCCATACATGGGCCACAGCCAGCCACACTGGAGGCCTCTGTTTAGGTTAGGAGTTCTCTGTCAGTACGTGGCACCGCTCTCAGCCGCATTAATCATCGCCCCCGTGTAAACATGTCGTTATGTGTGGAGAGGAACGTCGCGACAACCCCTCTCTCCCCCTTGGCACACACACACACACAAACTTTCACTTGCTGTCTTTCTCTCTCACACACACACACAATGTTTCCACCATGGTAGTAAGTGAGAGAAAGTGGTGTGTGCGTTTCAGATACCTGACAGGTTTGTTCTGGGAGGGGGAGGGGGGGGGGGGGTTAGATTGGTAGCAGAGTGCCACTGCTCATGAACATGACGGGGTCAAGGGTAGGATAAGGCAGGGTGTCGTTGGGAATATATATATATCAGTACTCCCAGTACATGTTTGGCAATTGTTATTTCATACCCACAAAACATTAGATGAGCTGTTTTGATGCCCTTTGTTTTGTTTCTCTATTGATAACAGAAAGGAGTTGGGTACTGGTAAAGGCCAATTTCATACCAGTAAAGGCTCATTTAATACCAGTAAAATACTCATTTGGTACCAATAAAGGCAAAATCGATGTATTTTCAAGAAAGTCTCACTCTACACATTGACTTGTCTGACCTAGTATAAATTGGCCCCAAGTATTGCTTTCTGATACTCAGCCCTAGTCCTGTAAAACACACCCTAGTATGTGTTTATTGGCAGCATGATGCACATAATCATGTTGTGTGCTAAATTTTTTATAAAAGACTACAGTAACTGCTCCAGCAGACCAGCACACATAATCATATATTTATCAAAGCATAACAAAAGCCCAAAACAACAGGCCTCGAAAGCATTGCATCAGAGCCACTTCATTGGTCACACTGTAGTGTTACACACAGGTCACGGCTGGCGGCTCGCAACAGGGTTTTACTTTCTTCTTGCTGCTAATCTGTATCTGCTTCTCTTGATGTTGAGGAGGTAGATGGAAATGGAGGGTAGTTTTATAGACAAAGGCATTCTGACAGTGGTCTTATGTTGGGCAATTCTTAGCTGGTGGTGCTTTTTAAAACTCAGCTCAGCAAGGAACACGATAAAGCCTGAAAAATCTTACCGCCTCAATGTATTCACAACCGACTGTCAAGGATGACCAATGATCACAGCGAAAATGCACTATATATATTTTTTTTAGTATCATTTGTGATGAGTTGCTTCTTTAATGTGTGGAATTGGGGTACCTCTCGTTTGGAGTTGGTTGGCAAGGACTTGAAAAAGGTGCATTATGCACTGCCATGCAAGCCGTCCTCTGATGTTGAGAAGAGTTGTGTATTAATATGTAAAGCAATAATATGTCTTTCATTTTATACCTTAAATGGTTTTGAAGCTATTTTTATTTAAAGCAGAACAATGTGTACAGCAATAGCCTTAGAGATGATACTTTTTTGTAGATTATTCAAATTTAGGTTGTATATGGAAGCGTGCGTGCGTGTGTGAGTGATTGGTCCATATTGAGCAGCAATGGAGCTCAGCTCATCAGGGAGATCATGGTGCAGGACTCTTATTCGTACTCTTACTCGTAGAGACCTAAAAACATAGCTCAGAATGATCGTGCACTGTACTAGTACAGTATACTGTATCTATTGTGTGTATCTGAAGACACCAAATACCGGTGGGACTGACAGTTTGAAACAGACCAGATTTTGAAAAACGTTGCAGTATATTCTCTTCATAACTTGACTAAATTGTCTATTTATGATATAATATTCCTTAAATACTGGTTATATCAGCCACTGATCAATGCAAGCTACTACTGCAGAGACTACTGAAGATTGTTGTTTTTCTTTTCTTTTTTTTGCAAACATAATGAAAGTCATGTTATTTATTTATGAAATCATGTTTCACAAGTTGATATTTTTTAAACTGGAACAGTAAATGATCAAATGATGAGGTAGTTGATTTGGTTTTAGTTTTAAATCATATCTAAATCGATTTTTTTTTGTATTCATGATATTTAAAGAAGTGGCACATTAAACGTTGAATAAATGGATCCTTGAGTAATTGAGTGTGCTGTACCTTATTTAGTTTTTTGTGTAGTCATTTCTTTTCTGCCATGCATGTCCCACCCAATCACTCAATGCTTCTTTTCCCCACAACTATTTACTTAATTTATTTCTTACCAAACTTTAATTCAACCTCCATCTTCTATCATCTGTCATCCAAAAGCTCTTCTTTTTTATACACACCAACAACCATTATTTGTCATCCCTAGACCATCATTCCTCTGGCCTTACCAGGCATACCACACTCGTTGCAGCTCCCCACAAAACCTCTGAACTTCACCACGGGAATGCGACCATACAAATATTTTTCCAGTGACAATTTTAACTCTGTGCGTAAGCCGTACATGCACAGGATGCAGGCTGGTTTCACACGGGCACAAGAGGTATGCTTTTCAACTGCCCTGTGGCAGTTCGAACTGGGTTTGACGTCGAACTTTCAACACTTTATTCCAATGGCGTCTGCAGTACTTGAAGTTCTTATTGGTTGAAATGCACAGTGTCAAATTGCAGAGATAAATTCTTTAAGTGTGCAAAGTATACTTTGTACATTGTTCTCTTGGCTATCTCGTCAAGCCTGTGTGGCACATATCTGATTCTGAAGCTCAGAGGGAATACTAGAATAGAGCACATCTCTGCCAGGCAAGCCATATGGAATATCAAAACCCTGTTTGCTGGTGATCAACATTACTCCCAAGAATATTTGTAACAAACGGTGACATTTGTGGCACCCCCTATGCGTCTAGGTGAAATTGCTTTTGGCGCGATATGAGAGTTGTTACGGGAAGTCGGAAATTCTCACAAAAACGGTTTAAAAATGACCCAGTCCACAGCAACGGGGTGTGTGTGTGTGTGTGTGTGTGTGTGAGCAATTGAATCTCAGGAAGTATGAAGCTATCTGCTTCAGGGTAGTTTGGGTTTTGAGATGCAGTATTATGATCGACCGACAGAAAAGAAATGCCTTCAAATACTTTTGTTTTATGCATTGGTATCATGAATGAAACCAAAGTCATTAACATACATTAATCACTTAATATGAGAGAGGGAGGGGGACGGAGGAAGAATTATTAATTGTTATATATTATATAAATTGTTTATGTGCATTCAAATGTGAATGAAAAAGGTTATAATGCACTGTAAAATTAACCTAAATTATGAGTTTGTGTATATATAATGACACTTTCAAAAAGTGGAAAGAGTAGTTAAGCACTAGTGTAAAAGCAATTATTTTGGGACCCATCAGAAACAAAAGTTAAATTTTGGGCCCCAGACATAGTTTTATTAACTGTTGTCTGTAAATGTTACTGAATGTATACGTATTTTGTATTATTCCGTTTTGAGGTTGATATTCTTTTTCCATTTTTTGTCTCAGCTAAAAGTGGATGGTCTGACGATCACTCCTGTAAGGGGAACAATTATTTAGCTTTTGAGTAGTTATTCATTGAGATGGGATTGCATGCAAATGTATCAATTAACATGATTTATCAATGTATTTTTTACTACAGTAACCTAAGTCTACTGAACTTGCTGTCATAATATTGTTGATGAAGTGTATAACACTACTGATATTGTTTATTCTGGTCTCTTGACTGCTTCTGTGTCTATCTGTAGTCTGATAGAAGCACAGGCCAATCAATTCATCAGTTATTGTATGTGAGCCAACTGAAGAAACTCACCTCAAAGGCAGTTGATAAAAGCAAAGCAAGGGCATGTGCATTGCGTGCGCAAACTGATTTATAAAAACAAGTGTTGGACCTTTGGTTACATCACAACTGACTACTAAGGTACATTGTGTGCTATTGTCCATAGTTTCAGCTAAAATGGTTAGCTGAAAAGTTATTGTGTAGCAGGTGCTTCCATGCTGATGTACTGTATGTTTCTAAATCTGCAAGCATAAAGCTGGGAGGCGGTTTCCCACAATCCCTCAAGAATTGTTTTTCCTGTTCCCTCTGTGATTTTATGTCACAGGGCTGCTTTGAGGATCATTTTAGTTTTGGCACTACATCTGTCTTGACAATTTATTTTTGGTGCGTTTACAGCAGTGCTAAAAACATTCTTCTATTCCTGGTATGTGCAGTAAACACATTCTTTCTAAAAAACGATGGTTACATTTTTTGTGAGGGGTGAGAATACATAGAAATTAAGATAAATTATGCTGTTATTTTATATTTATGTATAACGGGTGGTCATGCATCATGGCTGAATGAATACAGATGAATCACTGAGATCAGTCGAACACTGGTTTGTATTCACTGAGGGTAGAGATTCTTGTGTAGAAGCTTATTATGTAGACGGTTTGAACTTTACAAATTAAGCTAGAATTTCCCTGCAGTTGGAGTTCCACACCAATGCTACATTCGTGTGGAATGAGTAACTCATGTGAAGTTCTTGTGTACACGTCCCCACCCTAAGATTCCCGCAGGAATTAACTGGAAAGAATCTGTTCCTTTGCAGATAAATAGTTGTGTTTATAGTTACTATAGTTCTATTCATTCATGAGGTGAGGATAATTTAGGATCTTTGTTTTGTTTCCATGATTGTGTGAATTTAGATTTCTCCTTCAACTCACCTTCAGCTTTTTCCAGACTAATACGTTTTAGCATGATTTTCATTATTATAAGTTGAGTCAACTTCCATGATATTGCAAGGCTTTAGGGATCATACCTGCAGCTATGCCTAACCATTGTTCTTTCATTTCACCAATGACAGATGAATGTTTAGTCTCATTGAACAGGGTTTCTTTCCTGCACTGTTGTATGTACAGTATAAAATCTTTTTATGGTCATGAAAAGGCTGGAAAAGTACTGTAGAAGTATTACCGGTAACCCTGATGCACACAGGACTACACTGTCATTGAAGGCCAATCAATGGTCATCCTTTCATATATTGTGATAATTATGAAGAATAATTTACATTTATTAGCCTACCTCATCTTGTCTCATCTCATCTCGAGTGGGCAATTATAATTTATTTGAACCCACCAGCCAAATTATTGTTGGTACTGAAATGCATCAGCTTTATGTTGAAAGCTATAAGTCATAAACGTTGGCCTCTGAACCACGGGAAGCATTTATTGCATTTTGCAATATTCTCAGTCAGCTACTGAACACCCAGGCTTAAGTTTCTGCTAGATTGTCTAAATATCACAATTGGTATTGCTTTACTCCAAGTAAAGCAACCATTAACCACATGAACCATAGTTAGTGTCCCTATTCTGGATTATTCAGTGGAAACATGCAAACATTTGGTGAAGATTGCAGCTCTACAAGTTCACAACGTGCTGCGTTTAGTGAATCTTTGTGGAGCTTGTTGATCTGCTATAGTTGACATGCAACAAAGTGTATATGGTTTAAGTGGTTAAAAACATAAGGGACACACAAAGTAATATGAGAACACGATGACATAACGAGTGGAACAGTATTATAGAAATAAACTGTACATATCACAATGTCCAATGTCTGTTCTTAAACTGGCCAGCACTTCATTTTGGCTGATGGCTGGTGCTACAATAATTCCTTACCTTGAACATGATGCTGTTTCTGTGCTTACTTGTACTGTAAACTGCTCTCAGCTTCTAGTGGAGTACATCATAGACAGAGATTCTTATGGAATTGCGTGACCATGCTGATGCTCATAACGCTTGCAATTAAATATATCTTCTATCACTTTCTCTTGCTTCTATTTTTGAGTTGTGCTTGGATTGCTCCTTCGTGCTACAGTACATGTACTTTATCTGTTGACATTATGGTAGGCTATATCTTAGAAGTTATATGGATAATGGAGAAGTTATGTCATGTTCTTTGTACAGTTACAGGAATGTAACTTTGGCACCTAAGTACTTTGTACTCCCTACTATTGAATGGCTTTGCCTTTAACCACTTCAACCCTAGATGTATGCCAGGTGGGTAGACACCGGTGGGAGGTGTCTATACCTTGTCTCCTCCTTTTCCCCCTTCTATACAAAACCTAGCTATTTGCCAAAAATATTTGTTGTTGTTATGCCCAGAATGGGGACACTAGGGTTAATGTGGTTATTGCTGGTATAAGGAAATCTTATTCTATGGTTGTGAAAAGAACATAAGAGCATTAACACATTATTGAAGTATGTAACCTATTTATGAAAATTATAAAAGTGCATTTTGTAAACCTTGACACAGGGCAGGATGACTTAATCCCAGTTTTCAGCATTGACTTGCTCTACTTCACACTTATCCTGTAGGTGCACTGCACCTGGTGCAGCCCAGTGAAACATCTACTGAACAGTGGATTGTGGTTGTGATCTCTAGAGTTTTAAGGTCCTTCCTTGCTCAAGTGCAACTGGAAGGGAGTTGAGATGAAGAGGTTCGCTCACTTCGCTGTTGTTGCCCTATTCGGTAATCTCGAAGTAGTTCAGTAGTATCGCCTACTTTACCACTAGATGGCAGTATGACACAGGCTTGCAACGATGCAGCCTCCCGCTGTCCAACAGTGAGTGACTACTACTTTGTATCACTTATGAGCAAACTTGCATGACATGTTAGTGGTAACTATTTTGTGTTACAGTATGTGTTTTATTCACATTGTCAGATAATTGAATCACAGAAGTAATACATTATATATGTCATCACCTCTGCGAATGGCTAAACTTTCTACTGTAGCATTCAAACTTGTCTCGTTTGGTAATAACCCTCAGCCAACTGACACTGAAGTATACTGTAGGCCTAGAGTAAAACAAGCCAGAAAAAACGATTTACAATGTGTCTATGTGATGCACCTCGATTAAAAATCATTAATGGTGGATTATAATATCAATTTAATGCGCAAGATGGATATACTATACCTGTGTATATATATCTCAGAGAGCTACAATCATGTGAATTACAACTCAGATTTATGGGAACTTGTGGTCCAAGTCATACATATCATATTTTTAAGGCTACGTAGAACTATTTAGACCAGGATATTGAGAGAAAGTGGTTTCTCTGTATATTGCCCATTGAGGGTTTGTGCGTGTGAGAGTATATGAGCTGCACTGAGGGCCTCTCTGTCAGAGAGAGAGAGAGAGAGCGGTGGGTTGGGGGTGAGCCGTTGCATGAAGGCCTGTCTCTCTTCCAGACCAAACACACATCCATCTGAGTCTTTTGGGGTCTGACGCTGACCTCTGCTATCTGGCGTCAGTCTAACCTTCACTCTGGTGTCCATAAACACCCTGGCACATCACCCACGGCCACCCAGTCACTGTGGTCACCCACTCACTCACACTCTTACCCACTCGCTCCCTCACAGGAATCCGTATTAGACGAAGGCAGCCAGGCAGCAGTTTTTACAGTAGTGGTTCTCAGCCTCACTCCTGGAGACCTGGGGGTATGGCTGGTTCTCATCCTACTGTAGCTGTCTAAACAGAATACTGTGAGAGTTGCGACAGACAGCGGGTCGGTGCAATCACCTACCTGGTAGGATAGAACTTATCTTATCCCAAACATACATTGCTTTATAAGAGTACCTACAGTAGGCTACATGCTGCAGTTAGCTAGTGCTGCACTGGCCTATACACATTGAAACTTTCAATTAGGTTTCCTAACTTTCCTGGCCACATGCCAATGGGGGTGTAATAGTAACTGTGTAACCTTTTGACACCTGAGGATAAACGGGTACTATCATGGCACTATTATTAGGGCATGGTCTGTAGAGGCCAGTTCATTGAGTTCAACACTGACCTATATTTACTCTTTAATATGTTTACCCTGCAGTTTGTTCATTGTAGGCCTATAATATGAAAAACACATGAGCATTCACATTTTGTTCACATTTTGTTGAAGTTCTAACTAGCCTATTAGAGATTGTTTTCAAATTCACCCTAACCCATTCTGGGCGGGAACCCCTATTGGTATCTTACCCCCTCAGGCCGGGCACCCATATTTGGGTTCTGTACAGTATGTACAGTATTCAAAAATGTAAAAATTTTGATTCTGCTATATCAATATTTGAAGTTTTTCAGAAACCTTAGGTCAGGATTTAGAGGCGTTTTTAGAATCGGCCTTAGGCCTGAATGGGTTTTAAAGCGCTTAAATGAAAATTCCTAGCTTTCAGAGTAGACATCTTCATTGAGTCTAGCATCCAAAATGGCACTGTTCTGTGATCTCATATTAAGTCATCATCAAGTCACATAAACAATACAGCTTCAAAGATGAACATTTGCTCTGTCGCCGGTTCGATTTGTTTGATGACTTCAAAAACACATTGAGCAGGAATAAAGTCATCAGTGATGTCACAGCCGCAAAGCCAGATGCTAAACTTGAGTGTTCATGTGCAGAAAAACATATATCCATGTGCACCTTTATTCAAGGAATAATTTGTATGTGTCAGGTAAAAAAATGATGCACAGATATAAATACTGCAACCATTTTCTTCTTCCGAATGTAGCCTACTTTTTTGTTGTATTGTGTTTTTTGACAATATTAGGCCACCAAATATTACGTTACCTTTAAAATTTGTACTGTCTCTGAGATACACATTATCATCACTGAGGATTCCACAGTGTACACACATTATGCCTCAGCTCTCTGTCCTGTCTCTCATTGTAAGGCCTTGGAACATAAATAATGTATTGCATTACACAAGTCAAATGTCATCATGCAAAACCAGTGGAATAAGTCCACAAAGTTACACAATCCAACAAGAGCCATTTTAACTTCCTGAAAAGCTAACTTGGTAACAACAGTGCTGTTTACAGAACAATCGTGATGATATTGTCCCAGTCTGGCCCGCTCCCATTGTGCTCTGTATTTTGGCCACCTGTCTCCCCATTATAATGCCCAATAATGTACTGTTGCATGCTGAAAATAGCAGATCTATAAGCACAAATGTTGTGGCTGACACGCTGTACAACAGAGTATAAATCAGGCTTAATCCTCTCCTAATTAATATTGTAACGAGAGCGAATGAAGGGCGAAATGAGAAAAGCAGAAAAGACAATATTCATGTTGAAACATTGATGATGAAATTCTACCACCGCAACATAAAATGATTACGTCCTCGGTAACTCCCTCGCATGCAAATCCCCCTCTAATGAAAAACCCACAGCGTCTCCACTCATAATGACTCATCAACTTTGTTTTTTGTAATTGGTGTGGGGGGGGGTGTTGTGTGGTGTGTGCGTGTGCGTCCTGGGCTAATCTCACAAAACACTGGACGGCGCCACATCTGTTGTTGTTTTAGATATACTTTTGAAATATTGAACTCTTTACTTAATTATGGAAGTCAATGGCAGTTGGATCAGGTTGCAACCATGCTCAAACATCTATAAAAACATACGTTTTTATAGATTATAGAGACGGGCCTACGTGTATGTGATGTCATAGGCTGCCCAAGAGTTTTTAGGCCCTGTCTTGTTTCAGAGAAGGCTCTAAGCCTATACTGTTCATTGGGTGGGTGTGGATTCTGTTGTCGGACAGAATCTCCATATTGTAACATTTTTGAGCGGTGCAGCCGCTCCAATGCACAGCTTTGTGTCTACATCTGTCTATCCGTTTGAGCACAGAATGTGTCCATATGATTGGACATCATGTGTTGTTGACATCAGATGTCATTATTGTGATAAAACTGCCACCGCTCACTTCACACGGGTGTGATTTTTTTTAATGAATGCCCTACTACTTGATCAGTGCCAGTGTCACACAAAGTATCAAAAGTAACAGATCTACAAACGCGGCAGGAAGCAACGCATTTTGAGCTTGTAGATCTGCTACATTTGAATTTGAATCCTGTAAACTCACAGTTTTGGACAGATTTCCACCAGGCTGACGGAGACGATTTGTGATTTAGTGCATGAGACAGACGGAGAGAGAATGCAGCATTGTTTAGCAGGTGGTATAGGGACTGATGCAGGTTGCAGCGTTGGCATGCGTGGAAGGGGAAGTGGGCGAACAAGGCAGGCAGGAGGAAGACTGGAGGAGAGGAGGGGGTGTAGACAGTTTAAAATGGGATTTCCTGGCTGCCAGGCAGCTGGCCGCTCCTCAGAGACTCATTAATGGTTCCAGTGGGCTCTTGGGGTCTGGTGGCCATCACTGCTACTAACATACTGCCATACACAGCAGTGATATACAGCTGACGACACAGGCTGCAGAGGCACTGGTAACTGTGTGTGTGTGTGTGTGTGTGTGTGTGTGTGTGAGATATGTGTGTACTCTGTACTGTAATGTGTATTGGACATTGAAGGGTGGATGCGTGTGCTGTTTAAGGAAAGTGTGTGTGAAACAGAGATGATAACTGCAGCACTAGAGGCTGTGTACTTATGCAGGTGTGCAGCCAGCTAAGTGCTGTGGAGCGCCACATTTGTGTGTGTGCGTGTTTATTACGAGTGGGTAAAATGTGTGTGTGTGTGTGTGTGTGTGTGTGTGTGTGTGTGTGTGTGTGTGTGTGTGTGTGTGTTGGATACTAACTGCACTGAAATTGTGAATCTGTATTTGTGTTTTATTTCTGGGAAACAAAAATGTGGGTGTATGTTTTACTGTTGGGTACTACTGTGTGTGTGTGTGTGTGTGTGTGTGTGTGTGTGTGTGTGTGTGTGTGTGTGTGTGCGTGCGTGAGTGAATAAATTGGCACTCTCTGTAAACCAGTCGTGTAAAAAGCTGCATTATTCGCTGTCCATCAGCACCCTCTATCTAATTGGCAGCTCTCTGGCTGAGGGCCTTTTAAGGGCCATCATCAACATTTTATCACCATTAGAGCCAATTCGCGAAGCAGCACAGAATGGAAAACTATAACCACCACCCCACCACCCCCAGCTCACAGCACTTATATGTCCTAAGCAAATAGGAAGAGAGAAAGTCAGTGTTTATAAATACTGACCCCGCCAGCTATAGCAACCATAGCCTGCACGCAGGCACTGCAGGTAAAGTGCGAGAATTCACGTCCCATTCCTGATCCAAGTTTGTGTTTAATAAGCACATTCTTCCTGCGTGGATGGTGTGGCTGACGGGCTACCTCTCACCCCTTCTCTCTGTCTCTCTCTCTCTCTCTCTCTGTCTCTCTCTCTCTCTCTCTCTCTCTCTCTCTCTCTCTCTCTCTCTCTCTCTCTCTCGCTCTCTCTCTCTCCCTCCATTCGATGCTGTTGGCCCAGTGGCAGCTCTGGGCATCCCTGTGAGAACAGTGAGTCATCCCTAGCTCTGATGCTGAATAATGTCAATAAGACAGAGAGAAGTTGCCATGACGCAACCAGACAGATTGGCGGAGAATAGACAGGCGGACACACACACGAGGGGTGCGTGGAAAGTCATTTGGACTATAAAACATCAGGCGCACATGCACACACAGGGGCACACACATCACACACGCGCACACGCACACACACAGAATTCCAGACACACACAGAAAGTAAGTAGGTGGCTCTTAGCTTACTATAGCTTTGCCCATAACTTACTTCAACATATCTTGCAAATCCAATTAATTGAAGGTCGAGTTCAGAAGTCTAGATTGCGAGTTACCAAAACTCCCTCCTAATGGTAAGGTATTGATATGAGTGTTAGTGTTAGTGTTAATTTATATTCTGTATGTAAATGTAACCAGCTGCACTGCATGGTACACTCTGTTACAAATGGATACATTAATTTTACATTGTACTTTTTACACAGCTTTCTATCTAGCTCTCTTATTTCCAGTGGTGGAAAGTAACTAAGTACATTTACTTAAGTATTCTACTCGAGTACAAATTTGAGGTACTTCTACTTTACTGGAGTATTTCAAAATTTCAGTGCTTTTACTTTTACACCACTAAACTTCAGAGGCAAATATTGTACGTTTACTCCATTACATTTATTTGAAAACTTTAGTTACTAGTTACTTTGTAGATTTGTATTATTATTACAAAACATACATTTACCACTTCTGCCCTATATACATTTCAGCCATTTGAAAATATTTTAATACATTTGAAAACCTAAAATGGGACATTCTGCATAGTGAGTACTTTACTGCAGTATTGACACTTTAAAACATTTCAGTACTTTACCCCCAACCCACCGCTCTCCCTCTCCCTTCTTTCCCTCTGTGTCTTTTCCCCTCATGTCAACCTTTCTCCATCCTTTCAGATCCACATCCGTATACTCGCCTCCATCTCTCCTTCACCGCGTCGTCATGCTCTCTCACTCCAGCCCATCTCTCTCTTAGATTAACTCCCCCTTCTCCTGTATACCCCCCCCCCTCTCTCTGCCCCTCTCCTATCTGCCATTAACCCTTCATATGTCCCTCCCTCCATCCTACTTCTTTACCTAAGCACAAAAACAAATTTCACACATGCACTTATTTTACTTGTAAAACTGTGATGTGACAATGAAGATGATTCTATTATATTCATTCTCTCTCTCTCTCTCTCTCTCTCTCTCTCTCTCTCTCTCTTTCTCTCTCT